>NC_140704.1:7710000-8197500 GCF_050655825.1 Lonchura striata
CTATTAAACATTTTTTTTTATTCAGATTTTATATTCATTTCTTTTGTTAAGATTCCATAATCTTTGACCAATATGATCACTTCTACTAACCTTGGGTTTCACACTTCAGAGAGAAAAGTGTCACCACCAAAACCAACAGGGCTCTGGTTATAAGTGCTACTGGTGCAGAACCTGCTGTGAAATGCCTTCAAAGAGGGGGAATAAGTGGATCTTTTGCTGAAGAGCAGAAGTGGGGAGAGTCTCATCTACTCTGAGAGTCCATAAGGGACCAAAGCACTTTTGTGGATATCTGTGGAAGAAATATTTCTGTCTAGCAAAGAGGCTCAAATTTGCGATTTGTTTGGGTATTGTTGCTCATGTGGTGGTTATTGGCTTTTTGTTTTTTGTGTTGTTTTTTTTTTTTTTTTCAAATATGCTCTATTTTTCTGTTTTGTGTGGGTGGAAACCCAAGAACTGAGCAAGTTCTTGGTTAAAAAAAAAAAAAAGAAAAAAAAGAAAAAATACAGCTTCTAAGCAAACTACAAAGAGATGAGAGCATTTTCCATTCTCCCACTTCCCCAAGGAATGTGCTAACCATTCAGCAGTTGGTTGCTCTGGGCTGGATTTCTCTCAGCCTTTCTTGTTGCAGCTGCATAAACAATTAAATATTAATTGGACTAGGAAAACAGATTGGCCACATGCAGAATAAAGACATTCACCTGGGACATGGGTGGCCAAGTTCAGCTCTCAACTCTGAAACTGGTAAAGTAAATTTTTCTGACCTATTTCTGAGTCGCTAGTCTCAGTCACCTGAATATATTCACCTCCCTTTGTTGCTCTTGCCCATGGTGTCTTTCATGTTCAGACCATTCTAAGCACAACATACCTTTTCTAAATATTTTATCAAAATTAGCACATTCCCAGCAGAAGTGTCACTTTCTGGGAATGGATTGTGGCAGGTTCAACACTTTTGTTTCAAGAAATTTGACTAGCTCCAAAGTGTTAGAAATATTTCTTTAAAAATACCTTCTGCCACATTTTTTTTTCTCCAGATGAATCTTAGAAGATGGAGGATGAAAAATATGAGCCTGTTAACTTTTTCTGTCCCTTTTTTCTGGGAGGATAAATATTGTGTTGCCTTTTGCAAGTTGTGAGAGGTTTTCTTAGCACAATGCATAGCACACGCTATTTCTCTGGCCACATATAGTAGTTTCTGGATATTCAAATACTGCATTTGTTCCCCAAAAAGTGCTCACAATTCCCTGTGTTTTATCAGTACATGTAGTGCAATAGAAAGGCCAAAGTGAGAAATGTAGTGTGATGAAAATGTCATACCTAATTCAAAAAGCAAGCAAAGACCAAGTGTCAAAAAAATAGACCCCAGAGATGGTTATACATTATGGATAAATACAGGATGAAAAAAAGTTCTGGTTTTTACACTTTGCGTATTTTTCATGTACAAAACCATTTTTATGACATAACTTTTGATGTACATTTAGGCTATCCTGTATTTTGCATTCCCAATGGAGTGGAAACTACATTAAGAATATTGCTCAAAGGGCTTTTAGCTAATATAATTATTTTTAAGTTGTTTTTTATAGCTCTGAATTTCATCTCTTTTGGTCTCAGAAAGATTAATTATCAAATGTCCCCTATTTACTTCTTCTAGGTCTCTAAATATTTCTGTAACTGAGATTATACATTTGCTACTGGACAAAACTTAGCAGTGATGCTCTGTATTGAGTCAGAATGTTCTGAAAATTAATTCTAATTGTACCCTGTGAATCTCCTTTGAAGTTAGCAGGGCTGGTGTGGGAAGATCATTTGACTACTGCTTTTGCTGCCTGCTGCAGCTCATCTTAACATTTTAAACTGGGTAAAGCCCAAGGGGATTTCTCTGGAGATCCAAGTTGTGAAAAGGGCAGAAGTTTCCCTGTAATTCCCAGGGAAGAGCTTGGGTTCCTGTTGTCATAATTATTGCTCTCTATTTGTCAGTAGTGCAACAGTTCAGTGTGCTGTTAAATTCAGGTGGGTAACAGCACTTCCCAAAAATTGCTATTCAGTGAGGCAAACTGATAAAGTAGGTGGATTTTTCTGTTTTGTTAGCTTTTGTTTTTTCTTTCTTATTAAAGGAAATTATTAAAAGCCAAGTCGCACAGACTTTTCTTGGAGTTGTTTTAATCAGTAAAGCTGCAGTAGCACATGTATTACAGGAGAATGTTAGGGGAGGATGAAGATGATCATAAAAGGGTTTGAGGCATGCCAGTAGGAATTTCAGGGGAATTTCAGGGGAAGGGAAAATGTATTTTTTAATGCAGTCTGGGTTCAAAAATGCTTCCCAAAGCCAGCTCCAGCTTTTGTCACTGCACATACAGTAAAGGGCAAGGAGGCAAACTATATTAATCAGGAGTCTGTTCTGATTTTGTCATTTCTGATGGCCTTCTGCTTCAGAGGAGTGTGACTTTGCCACCAGCACAATATTAAGGACAAAGCCTCCAAGATCTCCAAGCCACTCAACTGCACACTTGTTTTTCCCCCGTCCAACTTGAGCTGTGGGCAGTGCATTGCAATCCCTGGAGGGCTCCTGAGAATTCCAGCTGCTGGGCAGGGTCAGAGAAATGCCTGATGCTCAGAGTGGAGCAGTGGCCCTGGGAGCACGCCCAGCACACAGACAGATTGCAGCAGCTCTGCAGGGAGCTGAGAGCACTGCATGCAGTGTTGCTTTTTTACAGATTTTTGCCCCTCCAAAGAAAGCCCAGCTGCCAGGAGAGTGTTCACTGGTATTTGCCTTGTGTCAGAACTCAAAATGTCCCTCAGACATTTTTGGAGGTTCCAGGCCCAGGTCAGAAGCATTTGAGACCCTGGCAGGCAGCTGGAAACAGCTGTGATTTTGAGTTTGAGCCATGGAATGATTTACCAGCCTTGCAGGAAGAGCAAGAAGTCACAAAAGTTTAGATATTATAGTAGAAGTAGTTACAAAGTAGAGGGAAGAATTTTTGAATGCTGTACAGGGGGGTTTTAGTTTGGTACATGGGGGTCAGAGGTTTTAAGGTGGAGGGATTTGGGCCTGCCCTGTCCTCCCTCTTTCTTCATCCTTACCTCCATGTTCTTGGTGATGTTGGCACTCACAGATTGGTTTAGAGTAGAAAAGCACCATTTAATATAGGTAATAGGCATTGGGGAAAAACTGTAACCATGTCACACGTAATGTACCATATAAAAGATAGAAAAGCACCATTTAATATAGGTAATAGGCATTGGGGAAAAACTGTAACCATGTCACACGTAATGTCCCATATAAAAGAGAGCAGCAGCCCTGGGCAGGGAGAGAAGAAGCAGTCGGGAGTCAGAGAGGATGTCAGGGTGTGTGTGTGCCTCTGCCTGAGCTGTGAGCAAACCACAGCAGCCTGAGAAGAAAATCTTTTAGATAACTTGCAATAAACTGCCTTGAGACTGCTGAGCCTTTCTTTGGAAGCTCGGGTTGGAGGAGAGACTTTCCCACCCCACGGAGCCCCTGACCCAGGGTGAGCTCCAGCATCGTGTGTTCACTGTGCTGCTCAGGAAAAGCATCAGACAGGGTTTAGCCATGGCAGAGATGTTGGCCTCAGGTATTCATAAATCACTTCCCAATAAACCAGGCTGCAGAGAGCTCCACCCAGCCTGGCCTTGAACATTTCCAGGGACTGGACATCCACAATTTCTCTGGGCAACCTGTGCCAGAGCCTCCTGATTTGAGTTCTCAAGAAATCACTGTTTGCCCTAGAAATCTAGAAATTTAAACAGTTTTTCTGTCTTGAATTACTGCTTGGCTTTCTGAATCTCTAAGGGATTACACAAATCATGTTAATAAACTCCCTGGACCATAAAAGCCTATTTTTTTCCCTAAAAAGAAGCATTTTTTTATTCATCACAAGGCTAAAGGAAGCAGAGTTTCCCAATACTGGTGAGTAAATCTGCATGCTCACAGCTCTTATTAAGCTAAATAAGAGTTGTGGGAATTGGAAGACTCTGGAAAGGAAGTTTTAAGGCATTAAATAATTCTGATATCTCTATGAGGGCCTGCATTCTCTAACTATTTTATACAGCTTTCTGGCCCCTTTATATATCACAAGTTTTCACATGTTGCTTGGTATCACACCAAACCAAGAGACCTGTGCCCCTGGCTGGACACTGGACACCTAAAACTGCTGCTAGGGCAGAAGTGAAAAGCAGACTTTTCCAGGATGTCACAATTCCAATTTACTGCACAGTTCCCATGGTCTTGGAGTCCTAGATGCTGAGAATTTTAAACCTTCTGTGCTAAAAGGCACAGACCCACCCAAAAGAGAACACTACATTTAACCTAAAGTTGTAGAACAAGCTTTTAAAATTGATTAATAACACTAAAATTATGAGTGTGTAGTTAGTTAGAAGTCTGTAATATCACAGAGTAGAAAATTTAAAGTTTGAGGTTTTAGAAAATAAAAATAAATATGAAGAAAGATAGAAGTTTTAGAGCAGAGACAGATTATTCTTCTTTACCTTATTCTTCCTTCTTCTTCATGAGTTTAAGTGATGTTTTATGATTAGACAGAAAAGTCCGCATTGCAGACTTTGAAAAATCAGTTGTTGGGTTAAAAGAGAAAATAATCTAAGTATCCTTTCTTAATTAGAGACTTCAGTTTTAAAAGACCTTATAACAAGAATTAGTTAGCCATTTTGTACCCTACTAATAAAAAAGCTACCAAACTCACAGTAGTGAGACTGTAACATAAAAAATAACAAACACCTGAGTCCAAACATAAAACACCATCTCAAATACCTTCAATCCCAGCCTCAAGAAACCAATACTGTAGAATGGGAAAGTCATTCTGCTAAGGGAGAGACAGATAAAATAAACACTTTTTGGGAAAGTGATTTTAAAAATACCCCTGTAGCATGTTTGGAGTGAGCATCACAGGGAGCAGAAGGTCTGCAGAGTAGCTATTCACTGCAGGAGAAAGATTTAACCTGTGTAGCAGCTGGTCTTTTTGCAGAGTGGGCTGTGTTTGTGAGCTCTCAGCCAAGGAGATTCCCTCTGGTCCTGTGTCAGGCTGACAGGTAATTGGGAAAACCTTTGAAGTGTGAGCAGGATTTCTGGTGATCCTTCAGCTTTGGGGTCCTTAACACACACGAGTGTGCAGGATTGGGGACAATCTGCCTTTCTAGGAGACTTGCTGCCCTGGCTGGCATGTTAATTGTGCACTCTACAGCAAATCCAAGAGTTTTCTTTCTCCACAAAGGTGAGGGAGCCTGTGTCTGGTGCCTGTGACTCTGGCTGGAGACCTGGGTGCTGTGCTGGCTGGGAGGCACTGGAGGAGTTTGGCAGGGCAGACTCCTCCTGCACTGGACCCAGTGGGGCTATAACTTTTTTTATCTCTGCCTTGAGCCTCCTTCAAGCCAAGTAAGCCCAGGAGTACCTCAGCATTCCACAGGAACAAAGGGCAGGCAATTCCTTATGATTTCCCTAAGGTGAAGCTAGTACAGCTCAGCCTGACTGATGATTTAAAAATCAAATCAGACACTAAATCAAATAAACAAAGTTATGTAACTTTCTTTGCTTTTGTTTCTATAAAACATTCCTAGAAGCAAGGAACCCTTCCACTGATCAGTCTCAGCTAGCAGGGGTAAACAGGGATCCAGCCCCAGCATTTCACACAACCCTACAGGGCTGAACTGACACAAACTGGTTTGTTCCACCACTTCAAAAGAGAGATGAAGTAGAAAATTAATTATAATATTGATTCCAGATTAGGCAAGTTAAATTAAATGGTTTGTTCAATACCAGGTGATTTTTAAAATGTATTATACAGTGCATTATTTACGATCTCCACTTAAAAAAAAAAAGACCCAAATGTTTTATGCCATTAAAGAAATGGATTCTGAGGCTAAAAGAGTAGGCTAGAGGCACTCTGGAGATATTTTCTCTACAAAGAACAGAGGAATGACCTTAGGAGAGCAGACAGAGGACCCATGTAGTCTAGTGCCATGTCTCAGGCTGTGCTCACTCACAGAGAGTTGTAGAAGAGTATAACGAAGGGCAATGCACAATGGTATTTTCTCGAAACAAAGTTTCTCAAAACAAATTTTCCTGGTTTCCACCTATAAATGAAGAATGGCTTGCACCATCAAATACTTCTACATCAAATTTCTCTAGATGTAACCACGTGTTATGTCACTGAAATCAATGGTATTGCAATAGATTTACACTGGTGCAATGAATATAAGATCCAGCTAGAACCTGGAGAACATAATTGAGTCCCTCTTTTTTCTCCAAAAATAAAAAAAAAGAAACCCAAAAACCAGGAAAAGGTGATTTTATTGCATTATCCTTCAATAAGACCAAATGGACACCTTAGACAGAAGTCAGACTATAAAAGCCAGGAGTGTAGCAGTATGTCAGAGATAAGAATCACACACCAAGATTATGAAGATGAATTATACAGTGGTTTGCTGTTTCTTTGACTCTGAAGATTTCTCCAGAGAATTCCAGGTTTAGATATGAAATGTTTCTGGCTGATAGAGCTGCTCATGGGGTTGCTGTGTCTTGCTGATGTTTTCCCCTAAACTGATAATATTTAAATGACATCTAAGGCTTGTGTCCTGCAGCCCTATCATCACTGACACTACTTAAGCAGCAGAAAATGGAAGGAGATTAGTATCTGTGAGCTGAAGAGACTTGGTTTAACATTACAATTTCCAGGGGTAGCCAGCATCTCACAATTGTCACTATAACCATGTGCATCTCATCATCCAAGATTTTGTCTTTGGCACTGATGAGTCAATAGCCCTGAGATGTGTTTATGAGGCTGGAAAAGCAATAAAAGGTTGTGTTCTCAGCAGTCCCTG
Organism: Lonchura striata; assembly: GCF_050655825.1. Classification (NCBI taxonomy): domain Eukaryota; kingdom Metazoa; phylum Chordata; class Aves; order Passeriformes; family Estrildidae; genus Lonchura; species Lonchura striata. The sequence continues at coordinate 7,716,847 of NC_140704.1, forward strand.
TGTGGGCTGTTTCTCAAAAATTCCCCAGTGCTTTTGCTCCTGACCCATGTCACTAAAATCCTGATCACACACTGCTACTACAAAGGTCTCTCTCCCACTTTCAAGGATGTTCTGTAGCCACCAAAATAGCCACAAGTTTCCTGTGAGAATCTGAGTGAGGCAGATCTGGGCTCATCTGTCTCCCTCTGGCAAAACATGAGTGGAGGAGGAGGCTTAGCTGGGTTGTGAGCCACAGTTTTCATCACAGTTCTTCACAATATTTGGCATTTTTCCTCATGTCCCCACTCCAGGAGTCAAATGGCTACATGCAGACCTCAACTTAGAGCAATCAAACAGGTGAACAAAAAAATCCCTCAAAATGAATGTGTTGGAAAGATCAAATCCAGAAAGTCAATGCTAAATTTTATGTTTCCTGTTTGAAAACATCTGTGGCTTTGCGAGCAATATCATAATTTGGTTTGTGTTTGAGTCTGATTGATGACCTTTAATTATTGAAAAGTTGGCAGAGTTCAGGTAGCAAAAAGAGTTGAGAATGGTTCGTGTCTGTCTATCTCTGATGTGACAGTGACATCTGAGTTTCCCGTGCAGAGCAGAGGAGTTCAGTGTATGAGATGTGCAAGTCAGAGCCCTGCTTTGCAGCACATTTTCCTCTGATATGGGAGATCTTCCTAAGGGAACATGTCAAAAGTTACTTACAGAGGGTTTATGTGCAGCAAGTCAGGGAAAATATCTGCAGTCATGCAAAGTAGCTGTGCCATGGAAAGAAGGCAGAAACCTTGAGCAGAGCTTTTCCCCTACCTGTATTTTTATATTTTCTTAGCTGCTCTCTGGATGAAATCCCAGCCAAATCTCTTCTCTGTGGTGGTGAATCAGTGGGAATGCTCTGTGCATACTCATTAGACTTCAAAATCCTCATGCATAAAGAAGGGCTCACAGGCAGGGCAAGTGCCAGTGTTCAGCCAAATGCATTCCTACTGAATCTCTTTTATGTCCAGTGCTAAGAATTGACACACTTTAAGTTGTAGTTTGGTTGTGGGGTTTGGGTTTTTTTTTTCCTCTTAGCATGTGTTTTCCCACTTGGGAAATACTGTGCTGTTTGGTAGATGTTAAGCAATTATTAAACTGGCATATTTTGCATCCCATTACGTGGTAAGAGTGACAGAGCTCTTTTTGTGTGTGCAGATAAAGGCAGGAACATTTAATTCCCTCTGCACTGCTGAAACATGTCTGGTCTGTGCTAGTCTTGCAATGTATTGCTGCTGCAGGACTGGGGTTTTTTAATGCCACATATATTGAAGTATCTTACACTGTGTGCTATTTTAAAGGATTTTTTTTGTTTCATTATTCAAAGCTGACAGGGAATTATTTGTTCATAATTTATCTTACCCTTTTTTCAAGCGTTAGGAATCCTATATGGCGAGCCAGTTTTGTCACTGGCTTGGGACACAGAAGATTTGATTTCATCCTCTGCTGCCAAATCTGTCATTTGACTTTGGGTGCTGAGTGTAAGAGATTTTTGCTGTAAACAGGTCACAGGCAAGTAAGGATTAGTCTAGCATCTTGATTACTATGCAAAATTTGTGTTTGAAATGTATGTGACATTTATTTAGAGAATCTGGAGGGAAAAAACCCCAACCAAATAACCCTAATCCTGTAGTTACTAATTTAGGGCCATGTGTCCTTCACAGAACTCTCTACAGAACAATTTTCATGTCTGGATTGAGAGCTCTTACATGGGTCTCAGTGTAGGCATGGCCAGATCCTCCTCTGGAATCATCTGCCCAGGACTTCTGTAGAATTTACCAATAATCAGGGAACCATATGCTGTATTTCATAGTTAAATTGAAACAGCCTTCTTTCCACCAATAAGAGTAGTAGGAATCATTTCATATTTTGCATTTAATTAGGAAAAATGAGTAGAGAGTGTGTCATTTTCTTTTATACGACAATTAGAAGTATGCCAAAAAATTCAGTCTGGAATTTATGTGCAGCTATCCTTTGCAATTAGTCATCGTATTTACTGCCAAATAAATGTGTTTTTTAGCAGAATTTCTGTGAAACTGCAATTACAACGAGGGAATGAGTAGATTAATCCCATCTGCATGTTTTGTATGGATCTTCCCACAGACACTCTGCATTCCCTCCCCACACACTCTATTCGTGGCTTACTGAATCCAGTAAAACTGGGAGAAGGAAATTCTCCACTCTCTCAGATGAAAAACTGAATTCATATAACATAACCTTATTTACAAAAAAAAAAATTACATTTTCCTATGCCACCTACTATCATGATCATGACAATTTGAGCAGGCAGAATGCATCATTTTCCTTTGAGGAGAATATTGGTTGGAGTTCAGGACCTAATTCTTCAGGCATTTCTCCCTTTGCTAAAAGCAGGGTGATTTAGAAGAGAAAGGACTAAGGGATCAGACCATGACACAGAGAACAATTGAAGTATTGCATGAGGTGAAAGGGGTAATAAATCATGTCAGGATTAAGTTCTTGGTTTTCTTTTTTCTTATTATTTTTGAGACAATATGTGCTTCCAGAAACTCCTCTCCTTTAAAACAAGTACAGTCCAGAGGTTTCTTTCTTGAGAACTAATTGGGATTATTTGTTGTAGGAGTTGTTGGGTGATAAATTCAGATGAAGCTTTGCAAATGTCAAGAATCATGTTTTGCACTTGTAGACAATACACAAAACCCTGCCAGATATAAATAACACTGTGCACTGGTGAGGCAACGGGAAAAATGTCTCCCAGGCATATTCATAATCCTGCACTGCAGCACTGCAGCAATAAATGAGTTTATATCAGGGCTGGACAGAGAACTGAGCACTGCCCTTACTGTTCCCCTTGGCTGCTCCTTGGCACTTATTTGCCTCATGGTATTCAGTGCTTTCCCAGGAACAGGAGAGGACACATGGGGGCTATGACCCTTTCAAAAATGACCATCATGTTTTGGCCTCTGAAACAGTGGCTATATTCTGGCCTCTTTTATTGAACTAAATGTTGTTTTTCAACATCATTTACGAGGCACGTGTTGGTCCTATGTTCTTCATAAGAAAAGACTTCTGAGCTGTCTCAGAAGAGTTGTTCCAAAGTAAGGGTCATGAAGTCAGCTTGACATACTCATTATTACTAGTGGTAAATCTGTTAATTGTGGTCATCTTTAAGTTCTTTGTTAAATTACTTTTTGAAAGTGAAAACTACCTGAAGGAAATATTTTCTGAAATTTTACTGAAATGTTTCATTGAACCTACCCAGTCAGAAAGCTCTGTTCACATTTTCAGTTTGATATTTCTGCAGATATTGCTCTTTTAACATGTCTTAGGGAGTTAAACTGTATCCATATGATGATTACAGCCATTTGCTGGGCCATCTGTCTTTCAGGACTATCAGAAAGTCTAGATGGATGATACTATAATTTGGAACAAGGTATTTCATTCCCTTAAATTTACTCCTGTCAGACAATATATAGCTCAGTCCTATTTCTGGTAATGATGATCTAATTGCCTCAGCCAGACTGTGTCACCTCATTGGGAGAACAGATTTGTGTGAGGGCTGCTCAGTCATGGGGAGACCTAGAAGGGGTCGTGCCTAAATAACCAACCACATAATTGTACAAATGGTATCTTCAAAATGAAGTGGGTCATGAGTGTCATCCATTTATTTCTCTCTCATCTAAGCAATGAGCAGGTCCACAGTGCAGGGGGGACAGTGTCCCCCACGATGCAGCACAAGCTGTGTGGAGACCCCACAGGACAGTGACAGAAAACCTTAGGTTGGAGGTTCTGCTGCAGAAAGGTGCCCAAACCTCCTCCAAGCAAGGCTGAATTGCAGTTCCATCATGTTACTCAGTGCCTCATACAGTCCAGCTGTGAAACTCTTCAAGGGTGGGCATTTCAGCCTCTCTAGCCCTTGTTGCAAAGATTCACCACTGTGATTGTGATGATTTTTTCATGTCTTATCTGAATTTCACATGTTACAGCTCATGGCCTTTGCTATTGTACTTTGTTGTCCATGAGAGGCCTATCAAGAAATCTTTCTCTGTTCAACAAAGGTCCATAAAAGCAAAGAAAAGAAGTCTCAGGAGGGTGAGAGACACTCACATTCATTAGCAGTGTTCACTTAAAAGTTGCCTGTACACTGATCAGCAGAATCAGGCTGCAGGCAAGGATAAAGTGTCCCTTACACATGCAGGTATCCTTGCACAGTCTTTAATGCTCACCCCAGGTTTTTGTTTCACTGGATCCTCTCTCCTATTCATTCTCCAAGCTTGATGACTTCAGAGATTAAGCAGAGCTTGCATAATGAAGATTTCTTCAGGATTGGTTTCAGGAGGTGAGACTGACATAGTGAATTTTGGATCAGTCATCTCGATTAGAAGTAGGTTTGGACATTTATCTGTCTAGCCTTAATTATATGTTTGTAAAACAAGGATGATAATTCTTACTTCCTTAAAAACAGTTGAAAGCTTCCATGAGAGACTGCAAGTCTCAGGAGAGGTGTGTCCAGGCAGGCTGGTGACAGAGCCATGCCAGTCCTTTCAGGCAAGAATGGGAGCTTGAAGCAGGGCTGAAGGGCTGAGCTTTGTCCTGGAGGATGCTGCAGAGGATGTGCAAACCCACCATGTGAACAGTGGGAGAGCCCAGACTTCACAGAGTACTCAAACCTCATCTGAGGGTGTAGAAATGCTAATGGGAAACTTTCAAGGGAGTTAATAACCTTTAAATGTAATGAGATTTGAGTGGTGAGTTATGAAAAGATGAGATATACAAATAGAATAAAAATAAGCAATGAAATAGCATTGAGCATGCCCATAGTGAGAAACAAATTTTGTGAAATAAAAGCGATACAGTTTTAAGCAAGGATATGCTAAAACCAGGACATGGTAGATTATCCAAATGCTCACAGCCTGAAGAGACAGTGGAAGTCTTGGCTTTTCCTAGTTCCTGAGACCTGACTTTGCAGCCTGGGTCATTTAGTCTGTTTTCTTTTAAGCATTTAACAGTATCAGAATTACAGCATCCAAACCTGGACAAGCATTTTTGCAGACCAAATATATAAGCACTCATCTGTAACAAACCTGCTGCATATTCAGATTATTCATGTGGTGCTTTGGAGAATCAGCTGGTGATGGGTATTTTGCTGGACATGTGGACATGTGTGGTTTGTGGTGAAGGACAGACCAGCCATGGATCTGAGCAGATGGTGGTCATTACTTGTGCCAACATGCAACTGCATTTAATTACAGCAGAAGTGCTGAGGCAGATTATTTTGCTGGGTTCTTCACATATATCTGCCTAGCAAAGTGAGGAAGTATTCAAGGAAGCATTGCATTTAAGGATCAGAGCTGAAACAGACTCACTATAATCACTGCTATATGACACAGTGTCTAATATTCAGAAATTCCTATTGTCACATACATTTGCAGATAGTTCTTCCACTTGAGAGCAACAGAATATCTTCTTCTCAATGTGCAGCAGCCACTTCATGCAATTCAATTTGATGGAAGCTACATTTCTCCTTGAGTTCATGAAGCAATAGAATAAACTGGCGGCTCATAATAAATGCACACCTTAAAACACAAATGCAGTTTGCCATTTTGAACCACGTTGTATGGAATTATCTGTAATGCAATACGATTTCATCTTGGGAAACTCACTGTTTTGTGTTTATATGCTCTCACTAAGTCATATTTTCAATTTTAATGGGTTATTTTATTATTGTTTGGCTAATGACACTTAAACCTCTTTGTTTCTCCCTCATAATGCATCTTCAGTGACAGATAGTGTGGTCTCTTGGCTGTGAGTTTGCAGTTGTGGAATAATTTTTAGCAATTAAGCATGTTATTGATTAAACTGTTCCTTCTGTTCCATGACTCATGTCACCAGACAGCACACAGGGAGCAAATAAAACAGCTGCAAAGAGAACAAAGTGTATAAAATGAGGGTTGTTTTGGATTCTTCCTCATCAACCCTAGATTTCACAGACAACTCTCAGCCTCAAGAGCATCTTGTAGCCAGCAGCCCGTGGTGAAAGGCTCCAGTAGAAAACCACATACCACCTGCAGAATTAGCACATCAAGTGAGTGCTGCTGGAAGCACTACTGACATTTTCTATGTGCCTGGAGGTGGGGACTGGAAAAGGGGCAAAAGGTTGCAGGCTTTGCAGTCTGTGACACTGCTTCATGTGGCTGGGGAATGCAGAAGCAGCTCTGTCTGGGATTTTGGGACTGCTTTGTACTTAGAGCAGGTGCAGTCAGCATTCCTGGAAGTGCACAAAAAAACGAGCAGATGTGGTATTTCACCACATGGCTCAGTGGGTACAATGCTGTTTGGTCAAATGTTGAATGTGGTGATCTTAAAGAACTTTTCCAGCCTATGATTCTAAAGGCCTTTCTGGTTACTTCAGAGATTGATCTGTCTGCCTTTATTTTAGGTTCCATGCTGTCTGCATTGTGCCCTGTAGGTTGGATATCCACGGGCCAGCACATAATTTTAATATCAAGGGAATTATGATGAAGCCATCTGAAAGCATTTTTTCCTTTATGAATGTAAAAAGCAGTGAAAATAAAGTCCTTTCTTCAGTAATAAAATCTTATGCTCGTGGCCATATGGCTGATTTTGCTGCCCACAGTTGCTGGATCATTTCCTAAAGCTGGCTCCCTACCCCAGCCCAGGCTGGAGGCAGGCATGTTCTCCTGCTGAGGAGGAACTGGAGGCAACACAAACTCTTGCAATTTATTCCTTGAAGCTTTGCATGCAACTGACCTCCACTTAAGCATTTTGTACTATATAAATATTTCAAGTGAGCCGTGAATCAAGATTAATGTGTTAGGTGACTACCGAATCATTAGCAGTGCAGGATGTAATAAAGTTGATGCTGGGGTTTCATTAAGCAGGGTGTGTTGGTCATTAAGGAAAAGTAATGGTGCTGTATGAATGTGAGAGCAAAACCAAATTTCTTCTGAGTGTCTCATCTAAAACAGGCATCAATGGTAGGAATGGCAAAGTAGCAAGGCAGGAAGTCAGGCATGGTTAAAATTGCTAAAGTGAGTGAATTCTGGTGAAGAGATTCTCTTCTCACAAGGAAGATGATGCCAAACCTCATTTTCTGTTAGGGCCCAAAACCATAATTTGGTTAGTGCTGGGAGAACTGATTTGTCAGAGTCAAAACCAAACACTGAAAAGAACAAAGAGCTGGGGAGCAAGGCAAAACTCAGGGTTTGCAGCAAGTATACAAATGGCTAATCTCCCTTTTTTTTAATAGTTACAAAATAAGAACAGGCAACAAAACATTTATGATTCATTGTCAAACCAGACTTTCAGAGAACAAATAGGAAAAACTCCAGAATCTACTAATTCTTTTTGTGCTTGGAATTTCCCTGGTTTATAGTCTGATGATAAAAAAAAAAACTTTCTGTGACTTTTAGGCCATTGTATTGATTTAATAACTATTTTGAGTTTCTGATAATTTTTTTTTTTAGTTTTTGCAAATTAATCACCTGAGATATTTGTATTGATTGACCTACTTATTTCTATTGTAGTCTTGTTCAATCTTGTTTTGATGCCTTGTGAAGGCTGACCTAGAGCAGAGGCTAGACAGAGCTAAAGAATAAACAGGGATTTATGAAAGGCCTCCATGGATCCACCTTGGGCAGCACAAGAGCCCAGCCAGGGCTACCCAGGATGAACCAAAATGGTCACAAAATCCTCAACCAGTCATGAGGTCTCTCACTTTTGTAAGTTCTGCTCCATTTACATATTGGGAGTTAATTGTCCAATTCCAGCTTTAGCCTAGGCAGTCCCATCCTTCTTGTTTTTATCTTTTCAGCCCACGCTGTGTGTGCTCCTGGGCCTGAGATTTGGATCATTTGTCCTTGGTGCCCAGCTAGGGAGGGAATTGTTTTGTCTCCCTGCTCTGTGAAGAGAGCTCACCATCCCATAATATGAAGCTCAGAAGAACACACTAAAGCAGCACAGAATCTGAAAAATGTAAAAGCTCAAACCTGAGGCATCAGTTTGTTTGTATCTCAAATAGCAACTTTACCACTCCTATCACTGCTATTTTCTGATGAAAATACTCCTTTTATCATTTTTATATTCCCTCAGCATTTAATTCATCACTGACTTTTCTTACCCCTTCATAAAAACGTATTTCAGGGATCCGTTCAAATGATGGATCCAACACACCCCTGCAGTAATTCTCTAGCCAGGAAGGGAGATTTCTTTGATATTTTTTTCCCTTTTTCATTTAAAAACAAATTCTAAAGATTTAAGATTTTTATCTGCTAGTTGCTAGGGGAAGCATTTTTTTTCATCAGTTTCTCATCCCCAGCATTCTTCTTGAAATATCATCCACCCTCTTCTTCAGATTGTTTCCTTCTTTGCAGTCTGGAGCCTTTATAAATAAAGTAATTACAGGTGAAATGCCAGCATAACATTTTCCAATAGCTATATTTTGCAAACCAGATTTATATACATTTTTTTGGTGAATAAAAAAATAAGTTCATGGTGACTTTAGAAACTGATAGACAGGATTAAAGTGTTTTACTGGAGAATTTGACTTTATGCAAATGTGTATTTTAGCTGATGGTTTTGCCCTGTATTTTGTAATTCATTGACCTTAGCTGAAGCTAACATATTTTTTGCATTTCCTATTTTTGTGAGCAGTAACTAACTTATGATTTAAATGATCAGTTTATAACTCTCTGAGGTTTCTACCTTATTTTATGGTGATTTATTTTTGTGTAGAATGTACTTTTACTGCAAGTGACATTTCAAGAGCGTATTGCAGTCTCTGGAGTCCTTGAACTATTTCCAAGCAGTGAGCCTGCTGAGGTTTAAGCCAGTTTGGAAATCTGTCTGTTGGGTTGATGGATTATAGTCCATGTAGTGAGCACTCAGCCTCCACAAGGTTCATGGCATCTTCACCTTTAAGTATCTAATTTATGTAGAAATGCCAATAAATTATTTAGAAGGGCATGCTTGCTGATATCAGCAGTTCTGGAGCAACTAAAAATGGTATGACTTTGAAAATCATTGGAAATGTTGGCAGATCTTCAACAATTCTTTATAGGTTCCAGGTATTAAATATTTTAGAAAAAAACCAAAACAAAACACTGTTTTATATTCTTTTCCCCAAGATTTTCCTGTCAGTTCTTTAGGAATTTATCAGATTGCTCTTGGAGTAAAGTTCACATAGAAAAGCATGCATCCCAGAAATGTGTGAGAGGAGAGTGACCATTCAATAAAATAAAAATAGAAATAGAAAAGAGCTTCTTCTTTCCTGGCTCATTCGGGATCTGTTCCTGAGATTGCAGGAACCTCCCATCTCCCCCAACAGATTTCATGCATACACATTTGTAGGGTTAGCACAACATGCAGAGTTGAGGATGTAGAAATTTGCCCTGAAAGCCCAGGTAATCCTGCTGGAGAACTGCAAATGTTGACTCTTCATGTTAAATACCTAAATCTGCCTGAAGGTGTCTATTGAAACAGCAGTGTTTTTGCAAGTGCTGAGCACCTAAGTTCTTTACTAAACCAACAGGAATTTGAAAATCACCTTGTAGACAGACATTGCAGTCTGATAAAATTAACATTTATTAACATACAGGCGTTAGAAGAGAGAAAAAAACCCAGTTGTGCCTCCTCTGCACTTGGGGTTTGTAAGATACCACCAGCCAGAGGACCCTTTGCAACTCTTTCCTTCCCCCAAAACTTCTTCTTTGCCCCCCACAATGAGGTAATCCTGAAAGCAGGAAAAAAAAAAAAAAAAAAAAAAAAAAAAAAAAAAGAAGCAAAGGAAATACAGAAAGGGAAAAGGTAGCTTGGATAATTTTTATTTGATTGCAAATGGAAATTATCACTGCACCTCTGTGTTAGATCCATAAAAGGCAGGTGTTGCTGGCAGCCTCTCCATTGGGTGCCTGTTCAGAACCAGGGCTCTGCCTCCTGTGTCACTCCAAAGGTCAGGGCATTACTTGGCCACCTATTCTAAAAAGAAACATGCAGGTGTTTGTCCTTTTACTACTTTATTTAATATTTATAGCAAAGAAGCAGTCACTGAAAACTGGACTTAAGTTTTAACTTCATGCACAAATGAGAAAACAAGTGGTAGTGCAGATAATATTTTACAGGAAAATGACACAGTATATTGATTTTCTTTAATGCTGAATTTCACAGGAGTAGTGGTGCAGATTTGACCTTAGCTGAGATCTGTTTATCTAAAACTTTAATGACTAATCTTTTTTTTTTTTTTTTTTTCCTTGCAAAGTCTAATTGAATTTTGCAAACAGGATTAGATCTTTAAACTCTGAGGCATTGATGGGAAAGATTATGGAAGACCAAACTAAAGCAATGACAGCACAGCAAGCTGCTCTCTAAGGGTGTGATGTGCAAACAGCTGTTAACTTAGCATGGATCTGGCTTTGGACTTCCCAGCCATTTGGGAAGCTCGTGGGTTTTCACCTGAAAGAGCAACCGTGGGCCACAGAGCCCAGTTTTTGTGTGAGCACACCCTGCCAGGGAGGAGAGCACCTTGGGTGCTCTACTCACCACCCAACTTCTGCCCCCCTGTGTTCACTCCTTGCCTGCTTCAGAGGAGATTTCCATCACATGTGTGCAAGCATCTCATTTGAACCAGCTAACATCTGGTGAGCATAGCTGCTTTTGGCTGTGGCCAGAATTCTGAATTTTCAGGTGTAAATCTGCTGCAGGGCACTGCCTCGAGGCAGCAAAAGACAAAGCTTCCAGAAATCGATCCTAATTCACATGAATTGGGTTTGTATTAACAAATTAACTCTTTGACATTGTGAAAGGATGTAGAGGTAGAGGAAGACTCCAAAAGGCCTTTCTTATGCACAGGGTTGGTAAAATCACCTTAAAAATTTCAGAGAATGTCGTGGGTTTTGTCTGCTGCCTGTGTCAGAGGTGCACTAATGATGCTAAAACATTTCAGGTTGTCAGCAGTGACTTGCTTAACAGGGGCTTTAAGGTCAACATTGCCTCTTCTAATTAAGCCTTTACAAGTAATGTCAGGACAATTTCTAAAACAAGGGAGGTCATGGTTATGATGAAAACATTTACTGTCCACTGCCAAGACAGAAGAGAATTTGAAAATCTGGTTATTAAACAGAGTGATAGTCACAAGTGGTAAATTCTCTTTAATTTGTGGTGGGTATTTGAGTACACCTAATACCTGCATCTCACCCTCCAGGGGCAATGCCAACTCAAGCATCTCCATCTTCTTTGGAAGCTGCAGCAAATCCTGATAATTGCTAATTTATCCAATCATCCCATCATTTCATTGAGAGGCTGACTGAATTTAGAGGAATCTGTAAAGAAATGAATAATCTGAGGATAAATAATATCTGAGAAAGGAGCAAAGAAGTGATGTTAGTATAGGAAATATCCTTTTTGAATAGTTATGTTTCTGTTGTGGTCAAATGTGGTCAGTTATGGTGATTACATTTTGTTCCCACATATGCTTCTTGGCTGCTGCAGGAATATTTTTACTTTTACATTTATTTTCAAGCATTTCTCAAAGTATTTGATGCGTGCTGGGCTTTCCCTTTTAGCTCTCTCTGAGAGCATTCCTCAAAGGCAAGTAAGCACCTCTTTGTCTATCTCAGGCTCTGTATCTCTGATAGCTGCTTTGATGAGGAAGGAACCATCTGTCTGAGGGCAGCTGGTATGCAAGTAGGGGGAAAGACAATTTAGAGCTGCAAACCAAAATAAAACTAATGGTTCTATCCTACAATGCATTACAGCATCATCCAGGAGAGCCTTGTTAGTCAAACTGAATGAGCTGCCTCTTGAAATGCTTAATCCTCTCTGAGCACTCCCAGTCTAAACAGAGGCAGCAATAGAGAATGTCATATGTTATTCCCCCTGAATACCTTTAAGAAGGGTGTAGGTATGTGAAAATACATATATATATATATATTTATATATCCTGGAACATGAAAAATTCAGTATGGAAAATGATGAAAAGGGCAGTAAGGATGAAGATGGAAGTACAAGATCTGTATTTCCAGTTTAGTTTTTAATCACTATCAAGTCTGTTGGAGAAGTGAAAACAAAGTATGAGCAATTGATATAGAAGTATTTTCTTCAAATATGTTAATGTCTTTATTATAAAGTAGCACCTGCTACTGCATTGGAAGTTATTAGATTGCGTGTGCAATCTAGAAGAATTTAGATGAAAAACCCCTAATAAATCATATATCACAAGTGCAAGCAGTTAATATCAAGATTAATTGTGCAGTGACTTGTAAGTCATTATATCATAGACATCAATGTTGAGGTTTAATTTTTCTCTAAAAACTGATGAATTCTGATGTAAGTGTTTAACTATTTATAAGCTCCCTTGAGATGCAGGTTAAAGCAAGGCAAGGAAACTAACATTGGTTTGCTTCTGTAATGGAGTGGTTAAATCTACACTATCAATCACACAGGAATTTAATTGAAGTTTTTGTTTTCTGTCCCAACCTTGTAAAAACCTTGATGAGTTTTGTCTTCTGAAGTTTGTGGTAGCACTCTGTTTTTCCTCGTTTTTACGCTCCTGATTATCTTCTCTTGTAATGGTATTTTGTGGTATCGTTTTTATCTGATTTATTAGAATTATTAAAAAGCAGGAAAACACAGGATATATTCTGCCATGCTGATGAAGTTTTATGAGCTCTTTAATATATTATGTCAAATATAATTTATATTCTCGAGCCATTAGCGTGTTGTGTTAGGTTTGAGAGGCCAGGTTTTGTTAGGGAGGGCTGCAGTGTGGTTTCTGTGGGAAGCTGCTGGAAGCTTCTCCATGTCCAGCCAATGCCAGGCAGCTCCAGGACTGGCCAAGCACCTCCCTGTGCTGCCTGCAGGGAGGAGGTGGAGCTCAGGGAGGAGGGAGAGGTGAGGGGGAGGTGGTTTTAAGATTTAAAGATTTATTTTACTTCTTCTTATCCTGCTCTGGTTTTATTGGTAATAAATTCAATTTATATCCCCCAACTCAGTCTGTTTTGCCCATGGTGATATTTGGTGAGTGACCTTTCCCTATCCATATCTCAACTCATTAACCCTTTGTTATAATTTCTCTCCCCTGTCCAGCTGTGGAGGGGAATGATGGAGTGGCTTTGGTGGGTGCCTGGCATCCAGCCAGGGTCAACCCATCACTTGAAACACCACAATATTTAATTTCCTTTCCTAATTAAGAGTCAGATCCTCTTTGAGGCAGACACCCAAGAGCTGGGCTCAGCTCCCCACGCTGTGCAGAGAGGGCTGGGTGCTGCAGGGAGGTGCTGCAGGAGTTTGTGACAGGGCAGGCAGCCCCTGCCTGGGAAAGGATATCCCTGTTTAGACACCTGTGTTGGATCCTGGCTCTTTATCTGCAAAGCAACTATTTATTGTTAGGAAGTCATACACCAAAAAGTCTAGGAAGTGTTGAAATACTCATATCTTCATCCCACTGAAGTACATGGCACTTGAAGACAACTCTTAAATGGTTACAGAAAAGTATCCTATTAAATGCTTTTCATGAATTCATCTACAGCTGTGCCTGTGGGCATGTGAGGCCAAAGGAAACCACTGCCGTGTCCTGGCAATATTTTCCATGTAGGTATAGGAGAGTCCTATGAGAAAGGAGAGTGAAAAGCCATTGTGCAGGATCATGCATTAACTGACAACAGCCTTTCTTTATTTGTACCAAAAAGATTTAGTAAAGTAATAAATACAGTTAGTGATTTTAGGAGCAGCCCATATATACAGTGTTAATGTGTATTGGGATGAAGATATCTACAATACTCTCAGGCACATTGTACTTTATGAAACACTGACTGACAAGCAAAGCCTTATTATGTAGAGTCACATTTTACTTTTTCTGGAAGTTATTACTTATTTTCTAATACTTTCCTTAATTGCTCACATTTCCCTTAAAAAAAAATATTTTTTAAAAATTTCATACATGCACACATGGCTGACTCTTGCAGTTTGGAGCTGCACCCACCATCCCTGTACACCACACACCCTCCCTCTGAGCTCAGAGCTTAACTGGTGCACAAAACGTGAGGAGTGACATCTGGACTAAGGTAAATGTCATCCCTAATGGACATGGGAAGCATTTTTCCAGAGGCTGATTCCAAGTGTGCTCCCCATCAGCAGGCAGAGCAAACATCCCCCCTCTTGCTGCTCCCATGCCTGCCTATAGCAGAGCTCTCTGCCAAACCAGGCTCTGTGAAAGATGCTCAGGCACTTTGCTGTCAGGGAAATGGGATTCTGCTTCCCCCTGCATCAAATTTTAAGTGAAAGCAGCAAGCTGGAACTCTGTGTGGTATCCATTCAGGAGGAGTTAATAAAATGCACAGGAATTACATCTCCCTGTGCAGAGCAGCAGGTAGCAGCCAGCACAGCCAGGGGTGTTCTCCAAGCCAGGTTCAAGTGCTCCTGTCCTGACAAGGCTGCAAACAGCTGATTAGATGTTACCTCCTGCTCCTCTGACTGGGAATTCTGCCCTTACACCCCTCCCTTGCTGGTCACACCACAGCTGTGCTGCCCCTGGGCATGGCTGTGGTTCCAGCTGCAGCCTGGGGATGTGTTTGGGCACCTGGCACAGCTTCAGAGAGGATGCTGCTGGCAAGGGAGAGCTTCTCCTGGCCTCTGAGCAGAAATCAGGAGAGCTGCACCCTTCTCTCGTGTGTTAGGCTCAGCTTCAAGGCTGCTCCTCTACCTCAAAACTTGTGGGGGATTTTTTTTTTTTTTTTTCTGTATGTGAGGAGAGGAAAATGGTTTTAAAATGATACTCAAATGGAGAGGTGCTTAGACACTGGGCATCAATCTTCACAGATGTTTGGGAGTCTTACCTGCAGGGAAGCTGAGGGCAGTCAAGAACCTAAATGACTTAACAACCTAACCCTGTTTTTGATGCAATTGCCCAAAATTTCTTGCATAGATGACCTAGTAAACCCTCCATATTACCCAAAAACCTTATTCTGAGTGAGAGTGTTTCATCTCCTCATACTATGGAAGGGAAAATTACTGGCTAAACAGTGACAGCAAAAGACACAAACCAGTGAAGAAGCAGGAATATGCAGATTTGGGGATCAGCATTGATACTGAGGGAGGTTAATGAGTTTTCCATCAAAAACTGAATCAAAAACTGGATTCACACCATGGGTTCCTCCCCTACATGGTTCACTTCTACCGTGGAGTGGCCAGCTGATAGGGAGAGGGATTAGTTCAAAATCAGAAAAATTAACTAGTACAAGCATGAAGTAGTCTGTAAAAATTAAACTTTTTTCAACCATTTCTCTCATTTGATCTTTCCACTTTTTTTTTTTTTTTAGGAGGTGCATTTTCTGGTTTAGGAATTTTAATTCTTATTGTCTTATTATAAGGCTTAATGTAAGTGAAAATGCAGTTGTGTTATAATTAAGAGATATGTAATGTGGATGCTCTAGATTATGAGAGGCTCTTGTGAAATCCATGCTGAGCATGAACTCAAGCACAGAAGTTTCATAGGCCCATCTTTTGAGATTTTCTGAGTTCAGAATTCTTGTTAAAGGATCAGGATTATCTCAGGATGTGTTTCATTCCCATGGGAAACAATGCCTTCCTGTCTGGATGGCAAATGTTCTCATTTCCAAAAGTTATAGGACAAATGTTAATTACCTCCAGTAATTTCACAAAGAAATTTGATAGAAGCCTCCAGCTATTTTTTTCTGTCTGTGCCGGGCATTTTATGTTGTTCTAGAAGCTGATGGCAAGGTACAGGCTGTAGCACAGGGGCTTGTTAGGGCCTTGCAAGATTGATTATTTTGCACTCCACGTCTTCAGCTTGCAAAGGGGATGGGCTGTGCAGAGCTGGAACTCAGAGCACCTCCTCACGTGGCACTTGCAGCTGGACTTGGCATTGCTGGAATTGTGTCACCAGACCCCAGGGAAAAAAAGAAATAGAACTGGGCTTATTCCCTGTAAAGGAATTTTTTTTTTAATGTACTTTTTACAGAAGCACAGCAGAAACAAACAACTTCCAACTCTTTGTCCTATTACCCAGGAGAGGTTATTCTCTTTCTTACAAGAGGAGAAAAAACATACCAAAATCACAAATAAATGGTGATGAACCATTAAACAAAATGGAAATTAAGGGGAAAGTGGGAATGAGATGCTGTTGATGTGAATTTTAAGAGTCCTTCACAAAGGGTTATGTAAGAGAATGAGCTAGATTCTGATTATGTTTTTGAATAAATTCCAATAAAATGAGAAAAAAAAATAACAATCCTAGGTTTGTAGTGCCCCGTTAGTTTCCTGTGAATTTTCCTGTGCATAAGATGATTTTTTTTCATTTTACATTATACGAAAATATTTTAAAAGACAAAATGCTGTATACAAAAACATCAGTGCTGCTTCTTTGCTATTCCAATTACCCAGCTGGGCACTAAGGCGCAGTCTTAAGATATTTCTTATTAAAAAGGAGAGGTCATAAAACATTTTTTTTCTCTTCCATCTTACTACTAAAAAGTAAATGAAAGCTTTGCAGTCACTGTCACAAGTCATAGCTCTAAATAATCTAGGTGAGGTCCCAGAACCCTGTGGCTGCACTGACTGCCCCAGCCCCTCTCCCAGCTCTCAGACAGGTCCATGCTCCAAGCACAGCTCAGCTCAAGACGCTCTCCTGAGCTTTGGGAGGCACAGGGCAGGTCCATGACACCAACAGCCACCATCCTGTCAGGAGCACAAATGGGGATGGGGGAGTTTTCAGATTTAGAATATGGTTTAGGTTGGGAGGGACCTTAAAGACCATTTTGTTCCAATCCCATTTCCATGGCAGGGACACCTTCCACTAGACCAAGTTACTCAGAGCCCCATCCAAGCTGGTCTTTAACACCTCCAGGGACTTGAGTACACAACCATCAAAGGCCTTTTTATTCCCTGTGAACCCAAACAAGAATATGGCAAAAAAAAAAGAAAGAAAGTGGGGAAGAAAAGAAGAAAAAAAAGCCACTGGCTTTTACTTCAATTCCTCTGATTCTTTTGAACTTCTGATCAGACATATTTTAATTAATTATTCACTAGTCATAGTCCCTGACCATATGGGGAAAGGATTAGGTGAGGTGATGAAAATGCTGCTGTTCTCCACTGATGGGGAGGAGGCTGCAGCTATTGACTTGTGAGCTGCTCCTCCAGAGAAGCCAAAGTCCAGCTCCACTCAGCATAAGGAAGGACAGTGTATTTCACATTTCAATGGAGATAAAAAATAGTGAGTGAAAAAGAAAGGACTTCTTGCACAAAGTGTGTTTAAAGGGTGAGTCTCTGTTTTCCCATGACAAGACATGGAGAGAAAAAGTTGTGTCTTTGTATCATCCATCTATCTATCTATCTATCTATCTATCTATCTATCTATCTATCTATCTATCTGTCTATATGTATATATGCATATGTACTTCACTGCTGTAGCAATACAAAGCAGTGAATGAATCTGTGCAATCCAAGTTGGTTTTGGTTGGGTTTCTTTGACCCTTGCTCCCTCACAGCCCTTGTCCAAATTAATGTAATAAAAATGATTGCCGTTTTTCTAGTACCATGGCTGCCTTCCTTCTCTGTGTTCAATTTTTGGGTGAAATGGTTGCTTTAACCTTGTGTTTTATCTTGGCAACCAAGAGTACCACTTAATAGTCCTTTCATTGATAGATCAAACCAACTGTAAGAGTTGGGAATAAATGGTCCATAACACCCTCATCAGACATAAAAATTACAGATATGTTTAGTCACATAGTCTTGCCATTATTTACCAACAGATGAAGGATTTCTGTTCAGCAGAGGTGGAAAATCCTATGGTTCTGTGAAGGCATGGGCAGGGAAATGTGGAGTCTGGTACTCAATGTGGGGGACACTCCAGGGGTAAAAAATGCCAAGAGCAAAACAACCATGGCTTCTGTTCCTCATTTGGCAATGAATGAAGATAAATAACTGAGATTCTTCACAACAACCATTATCTGCTCTCTGCAGAGGGAGGTTTCAGTGGTGGAAAGCTGTTGAATACACAACAAAGCAGGTATTTATGCCAATGGCATGGAAAGAAAATAAATAATAAGAATTTATCCTGGGCAGCTCGTAGGATCTGTCTGTTCCTTCACTGTGCTGTGGTATGTTTTGGCAACCAGCACAGCAGCCAACAAAAGAGCACAGATCAGTTGTGCCATGTCCTCTCTCCATTGCACTGACACAGAACATGCCATAAAATCTTGCAGTCCTCAGTGCCACCTTTCAATTCCTGAGCTTGGTGACAGCAAATGTCACTTGAGAGAAGCACAAGGGCTGTGATGGGTGATAATTTTGGGAAACACGGTGTGGGGCTGTGTCACTTCAAAGACACGTTCTGATGGTGGCTTTGAGAGTGAATGTCACTGTCCTGCTCTGTGTCCTCTCCATGTGCCACGAAGTTACAGGATCTGTTTGGATCCCTCGAAAAAACAGGATTTCAGCTGACTTTTGCTCTTCTGCCAGTTGAAATTAGTGGAAACCTGAAGACTGTTTCAGGTCTTCTGGATAGATGCCATGAGCCCAGTGAAGCTCCACAGCTTCAGCTGTAGCAGGGCCAGTGTCAGGTCTCACTGGATGGGAAGTCTGGAGCTCAGAAGACAAACTCTGCTTTTTCTGAGATTACAGGAGAGTGTGCAGGAGGAGGAACAGGGGTCACAGTCTAGTAATGTGAGGAGAGCTGACAAATGGGTTTCCTAACCAAAATGACTTTATATTGCATTACAGAAAATGTTGTGCTTTGCAGGCTGGTAGGAGGGAGAGTCCTACTTTTAATTATGATTCAATATTATTTTTCACTTTTAATAGCATTTTTCTAATCAAAGGAGGTAAAAATGAAATGGATGTTGCTGATTTTTTTGTGTGCACCAATGAGCAATACAATCATAATGTAGTTTTAGATTAAATTCTTTTGTTCCTTTTGTTAATTTGAGTTTGATGACTTTCCCTGGTGCCAGAGCACAATTTACAGCAGACAAAATTCCCTTAAATTGATTTTTAAGAATGCTCTCACATACACTACATTAACCTTTTCATTCCCTTATGGTATGTGTCAAAGAAAAATGATCCCTGTAACTCTGCTTATTGAAGAGATACATCTGTGAAGTGTATTAATTGGTAGAGTTCCCATTCTGCCCTGAATAGATTTTTCACATGGTAAATGAATTCCTGGCTGTGCTAATGCTCATCTATCTTTAAAAATACCAGTCATTTAAAAATTCCTGTCATTTACTGTCTCTGCTTCATGGCTGGTCACTTCTGAACTCTTTTATTAGTTGTGGAGGAGTTTTATCTTTTAACTTGAGGTGAAGAGAGGCACCAAGGCAGAGGTCCTCAGGAGTGTCCTTGTGCCTGAATCCTGGCAGCTCACATTTCGGGGTGCCATGTGCTCTTTGCAGCACCCAGCAGAGGGCTCAGACTGGGTGCTCGGTAGGGAGGTCTGTGCTGGGAGGCTCATTGCAGCATCACAAGTCCAGGATGTCTTTAAGTCCTGCAAAATGAGTGAGATGGACAGGGAGGTGAAGACAGAGAACCTTTATCATGTGTTTAGGTCACAAATTGATCCCAGGCTCTGCTGATCTCTGTAGGGAAATGTGGCCGTGGCTCTGCCTGCTGGGTTTGATAAACTTTTCAATTTCAGAGACCAAACCCTGCTTCTTGTGAGAATAACAGGTTGGTGAGGTGTGGAAAAGAAACTTTTCTTGGATACCTTTTTCCTTACCATCTGTGGGCCATTTTCCCATGGGATGCAACGAAGCTGTCACACATAAATCATTGAATCTTCATGAGGGATTTTTCTCTTTTCAAATCCTACAGCCTGTTTATATATCCCTGCATTTTTGAATAAACCACCTTCATGACTCAGAATAAGAGATTTTTTTGTCAGTGCTTCTGAAATTGTAACATGAACTGTTCAGGGAGATTAGAAATGATCATGATAATGCAGTGGCTTTTCTGCTGGTGGCCCTGGTGGTGGTGACTCTCATAAAATTATAGAAGACCAAGTGGGAAAGAAAACTGTCATTTGTGTCTCAATCAGTTTTGCTTCTTTTTATTTAATTTCTGTTTTGAGTGGGAATGTGGATGTTTCCATTTAGTTCTGTAATTTACTTTCTGAATCTCAGAATTGTGTTGAATTAAGGATAACACCTTCAAATGAAAAATGAGCAACAAAAGTGTTCTTTCCATACAAGGAGTCACGCTGCTGTGGTGTCGTGCCACAGTTAACAGAACTCAGTTTGGGAAATTTGGCATCTTGCTTTGCTGAGGAAAAATGACTCAACGTTTGTTGGTTGCGTTTCCTGTCAACCAGAAAGTTTTGAAAATTAGAACAAATGACTTTGCAAAGCCTTGTAATGTGCTGTGAGAACCCTAGCAAAAACACAAATCAATTAAAACAGACCAAGCATAAGACTCACAAACCATTGGAGACCTTGGGGTCGCTTTTCCTGACAGCAGCATCAGTGCTGAGCCAGCTGCTGGCATTTCATGCCAAGAGCCTCAGCACCCTTCAAAGAGCAGTAATTCTTCAAAACCACAGTTGTCCTAAGATAGTGCTGGACAAGGGCCTGGGGAAATTAGGACTTAAAAAAAAAAAAACAAAACAAATTTATGAACATTAAATCAGGATATCCATGAAGTGGTTTCTGGTTCAAGAATATCTGAGA
This sequence comes from Lonchura striata, assembly GCF_050655825.1. Lineage (NCBI taxonomy): Eukaryota > Metazoa > Chordata > Aves > Passeriformes > Estrildidae > Lonchura > Lonchura striata. The sequence continues at coordinate 7,737,543 of NC_140704.1, forward strand.
AATGCCGAAGCAAATCCCATTGGGAGAAGTGAGATGTCTCCCAGCTACTCTGAGGACAGTTTCACAGCCTGTGCACTCTGCCTCCTGCCTCATCACTCAAGTGATGTCCATGGATGTCAGCTCAGGTTGCTGCTGAAATAGTCAGCATTATAAAATATATTAAAAAATCTGTTCTTTTGCTGTTGTGTCTCTTTCTCTTTACTTCTGTGTGAGTAACAGCATAGGCCCAAGGAGATTTTCCTTAACTGTAAGAATTACACAACTGGGGGGAGTTGGGGACTAATGCTAAGGGTTTGAGATATTTATGGAGTTTAGGGTTGCATTCCTGTTCTGAGGTAAGCCAGAGGGGTGGAAGGGACACAGCACAGGTGATGATTGGTGGTGTTTGTGTGCTCCCAGGCGTGGTTTTGGCCCCTTATAGCAGGGCTGTCCCAGGAATGCTGCAGAGCAGGTTGGAGGGGGCCAGGGACTGTTTTGCTAAAGAAGTGGTGGGAGGATTGTGCTGTACTCCCATATTGGAGGGTTTGGCTTTTGGGGGAGAGGAGGGCACAGTCCAATCACCCTTGGGATAAGAGAACAGTTTTTGGGGGACTTCATTTGCTGGTTTGTATTCACTTGTGAAACCAGGAATGAAATTTTCAGGAGAGGAGATGAAGGGGACAGAGATTAAACAAACACTCTGAGAAAGCCACTTAGCTGGGAGAGAAGAGCCTCCACTCTGGGTCCTGCTCTCACAGCTTCTACTGTCTTCTCATCTAAAAGAATTGTGTAAAGTGCAGGCTCACACTTACATGTTCTTTTTCCATTATTTGACTCAGTTAAAATTCTTATCAGAGAATAATATTCTTTCCATAACTTTATTTCAAATTTTGGCTAAATACTGCAACATTAGAGACCTACTTAGTAAAAAATGACTTGATCTGAGAAACAACAGAAAATTAAAGGGAAAATTATCCCTTAAAGGTAAAATTATAAGTATCATTTTCATATAAATATTAGTACAATGATGAATTATGCAATTGTATTGCCTTTGAAACATCCATGCATGACAATATTTGTCTTTTTCAAAACTGTAAATGATTAGTCCTTGAAAATAAGTTGTGTAAAATCCATTTTCTCCCCCCTCTCCGCTCTACATATGGATTTCATATTCCTCTTCCCACTGTCTCTGCAGCACAGTGACCTCAAACCTTGGTTGACTTCATAGCTCTTCCTCCCATTGCTCCCAGGCAAACTATTTCAGAAGGAAACTTTGTTTGCCTCATGTTTTCTTTCCTGTACCACTTAGAAACAAATTATTTGTAAACTAAATAATAGAAAAGCTTAGGAATTTATAAAATGCTACATTGAACAAAATGTTTAATCCTGTCTTTCTACCTAAGGGGATTAAACACCTCACTATTTCCCTTATCACAAATTCTTTCTTGGTGTTCAGAGTGATAAATTGAATGATTTTTTTTTTTTTTTACTGAAATACAGTTTAACGAAAAATTGCAATTGCCTTTTTACAAATGTAGAGCAGAGTGCCTTTTTGTTAGAATTAGAGGAGACAAAAATGCTGAGAGGTTGTTTTGCCAAGCTCTCAAATCTTCAGGAAACCTTATTTTTGTGTTTCTTGAGATCATAATTCTTCAAGAAACAGAGCAGGGAGATGCCACCCTGGCATGGCTTGGCAGCAGCACTGTTTGCAGATGCTTTCTGCACGGGTGTGAGCTGTCTCAGGGTTCATGTGGCTGGGGTTGGAGGGAGTCAGGCCGTGAGAGCATTGTTCATGGATTTGGTGAACACACATAAAATCCTAAGTATCAAACCAAGCTTTCCTGGTGGCGTGGCAGATATTGCTCTGCAGGAGATGATTTGCAGGTTAATGTGTGTGCTTATATCAAAGACTGAAATAAAATCAAAGAAATGCTGTTGATTTTATGGGCTCTGTCAGTACTGGGAATGGGTCTTTAATTATGATTTGAATTACAGTAGCAGCTAAGGACCCCTGAGAGGATTTACAGTCCCACTGTGCCAGGTGCTATAAAAACATCTGGGTTACAGCACCAGAATGAACCAAACTAATGGGGGGAAGTGAAGGAGATTAATAAAATTACTTTAAATCAAGGCCAACACAGTTCTTGGCTAAAAGTATCTGTAGTCACACATGTACAGCATTGCCATCTCCTTTCTCCTGGCCATGGTCAGAATATGACTGTACCTTTGGCTGGAAACACTCATCCTGCAACAGGTTCAGATGGCGTTTGCAGCTTGTATTTTGTAACCTTGAGAACTGGTTTCTGGTAGGATTTCAGAGTCCATGTTCCAAGGTTCTCATTTATTTTGAAAGTTCCATGGAGTCACTCTGTCCTGAAGCACTAGGAATAATTTGGGAATGTTTCAAATTGCAGTGGTGCTTATTTTAAATACACTGTAAGGGCACAGGAGGGTGTTGAAGTGTGGTAACTCTACTTGTGTACAAAAGTCATGTGAAATGCCAGTTCAAAACACAGAGAAGCTAAATTAATCTTTTAGTACTGCAAGGTCTGGAGGTGATCCAAAACCATTTCATCATAATGCCTGTAAAGAAGATGGGAAGTTATCTAATATCCATTTCTGCAATCCAAAAGAGCTAGGAATTCCAGATATTACCGTATTTAAATCATTTTACAGATTTATTTTTCTTTTAACTTAGCAACAGAACAGGGTTTCATTTGTAGCTGACAGACTGGCTTAGCTCCAGTGGAGCCAATGATCTGTGTCAGTCAATGCTAACTGAGGATCTGGTACCTTCTGCTCTAAACTATGGAAGACTTGTCATCTGTTAAAGCTACACTGAGGTGTGTGGGATGCAGATGGCATTCATTTTCTCCTACTGGCTTTGTAATAGAAATATGTAAGACTGAAAGTTCTACCAAAGCATAAAACATGCAAGGTTTAAATTTATGTGGAGCTGAATGTTACAGGTACAGTCTTTTCCTCACTCACTTTCAAACACACCATTAGTGCCCAGCCTCTGAACATTTGCCTGTGTGCACTTTGCAGATAATGGTGGGAGGAGATGGAACCAAAGAGAATGGCTTTAGGGCATTCATAAAAGAGCCTCCCAGAAATGCAGGGCAGGAGAATGTGCTGCACTGTGTGCAGGGTAAAAGGTTTGTCTCACAGTGCTGGGGAGTAGGCAGCAAAGATGTTCACTGTTACTTAAATCATTGCTCCCTATTAGTAAAAGCATCAACAGAAGATGAAGAAAAACATAACAGTTGTCTTTCATCACCACAACAGGCAGATGGTTTTATCCCTCTTATTTCTGTTGGGGTTTTGCAGGAAAGCCCACATACATGCCATGCCTCATTTGTAAAAACAGAGCAAGTTTTTATTCCTCTCACTGTGAAGTGTCACCTTTAGCACCTGAACAACTGAGTTTCTGTAGCCTTGGGCTCAGGCTCTGTGTCTGTCTGGAAACTGGTTGTTATTCTGCATCCACTGGTTGTTATTTTGCATCCACTGGTTGTTATTCTGCATCTCACTCCAGCCCAGGGTGGTCTGCAGCAGCAGAGGGGAGGGAGGCAAGTAGGGAGGAGAAGGAAAGGAAAGAAAATAAATAAAATATCCCCAAGCAAGAGTAACTCAGCTTGACTTCAGAGGTGAGAATGATGCAGTTACATGCTTATTGTTGTTTATCTGTGTTATGATACTTCCTAAATTCTGTAGTGACTGAGGTTCCTTCTGTGCCAAGCGGGGTATCAAAAATTATTCCTGCCTGGAAGAACCTCCATCCTAGGTTTAAGGTAGGGGAGCAGAGAAGGATCCAGGCAGGAGGATTGTGATGAGACAGTAATGCAGTATCAATCAGCAGAATAACCAGGAGTCTCAGTGAACCTCCTGCTGTAACCACTGCAATTCATTTCGTTTACTGCCATTATCATTGCAATTAGTGTTTCATTTTTGCAACATAAGGTTAATAATCTAATAACTGTATGGGTTACCCACTCCTCGGCTCATTTGTTGTACTATTCAGCAGGAATAATTTGCTGCAATTTTGTATTATAAAGAACTAATTAACAATAAGATTATTTTTCCACTGAACTTCATAGGAGTTTTTTGTCTTGGACAAAAATGGGGTATGGGGACACTGTTGTGTTCCCATTCCTTATTCTGTGCCATGTTCTGGACTTGGTAAGCTGAGTTGTCAGAGACATCACACTGACCCACATTTCATCAGGCAGAAGTCCTAATTCAGAGCCAGGTGGCATGAGTGAAAGGTGTAATATACATTTTTCAATTATCAGTGTTAACAAGCTTATTAAGAAGAATATTTCTTTCCTGTGTTTATAAGTGTAATATTTGAGGTCAAAAATTATAAATAAATCAAAAAGAAGCAAGAAACAGAGGCTGAAAGAGTAGCAAGTATGGAACCTATAAAATTACTAATAATTATTATAATTACAAAATTATAAATCCCCATCGTGCTACCTCTGACGCCAACAAAACATCTTGCACCTGCTTTTATTTCATAGCATTAAATTATTGGATTTTCTATTGTCTTTTGCTTCAGATTTCAACTAGTGTAACAGTCCAGAGCTCAGTGTCCATGGCCTAGTGTCACCTGCTTCTGCAAGGAACCTCTAAATCCAGCACTTGTATCTGGAATATATTTCATATAACACAACTGGGATTTATCATTGTTGCATGAAAGTGTCAGCTCTGTGTTGAAAAAGACTGAGGCCAACCATGACTATCTCACTGCTGATACTTCAAAGATTTTGGTCCAGGATGTGTTAGTTTTATTTAATAATACCTATACTTCACAAGTGATATCTACATTGTCCTTCAGCCACATAGACATGGTTATTTAAAAAAGAAAAAAGAAGTTGTGCTTGATGAGTTGTTTTAAGAAGCTATTTTATTGTTGTAATATGACCACTGTGCTGGCAGGCTTTTGGCAGGTTTCAAATAAACATGCCAGAAATAATTTTGTTGACAGCATCCTGGGTTGGAGCACATCCAGCCTTCATCCATAACATGTCAACACAGTGATTCTTTCACAGGCAGGAAAATATGTCACCGTGGATCTGTATTTTAGAGTTTTAAAATGCTGTAGATGTCTAGATTAATGGCTCCAAAATCAACTTCACAGGTGGCTAGCAAGGTTTTTCAATCACAAATGAATATGTAAGTGATAGCATTTGCAGTTTTTAATATGCAGCATCAATGAAGCGTGCTTCTGTAAAAACCTGTGGAAACATCTGGTTTACTTTCCAAATCCAAATTGAATTTAGTGTTCACGTAATAGGAAGAAGGAGGTGAAAAACAAGCAGCAAAGGAAAAGAAGGAGAAAACCAGGCTGAAGGGCTTTAGCTTGCTTGCAGAGGTCAGGAGGATGTGTTAGTGTTTCCTGTGAGGCAGAGAGGAGGTGGTTCCTACTGATGAGTGAATTCAGTGTTTTCTTTCATGTTCTTTTCATCAGAGCAGAAACCATATGTGCTTGGTTTATTTCCCTTCGTGTCATATGCTCGGATTTCAGTATAAAACCCAAATTTGCTATCTTTAGGATTAACACAAAGGCATCTGCTTGCTGGCCAATTTACATCTCCATGTTTATCTCTGCAAGCTGGGTCTTTCAGGAACAGGCAAGTCCCAGCTCTGAGCTCTGTGCTGGAAATGCACCCTTTGAGCTGCCTCTTCAACAACATCATTTATGTGCTCGAATCAGTACCTGCCCCTGGATTAAACACCTTCCTGGCTTCAGTCCCAAGTGCAGTGCTGCCTGCTGCTGGGAAATCCCAGTGAAGGGTGAGGGTTTGCTGGGAAGAGCAGGGAGTATCACAGGCTGGTGGAGTTGTAATCCCCTGGAGGTAAAAGATGGTCACAGTGACACAGCAGCATCCCTCTGGAATTAACAGAAATACAGACAGGAATAATCTGAGGTGGCCATGCTATCATGAATATGGTATGATGTGTCTGCAGTTTTGCTGTAAGTGATTCTATCAAAAGAGACTTCAAATGGCTGAGAACAAAAGAGCAGCTTTCCAAACCTGTGCTGAATAAAGCTGTTTGTCTTTCTTTGAAAAGTCATTTATCTCTCCTTGCTTTTTACCAGGGGAAATTTCCTAATGGAATTTTGAAAAGAAAGTGAAAATGTTCTTTTCCACTTCTTCACAGTGTATTAAACCCCAGTATTTTGCTTATGAATAGTTTTTTTCCTCTTAATACAGTAGAAATTCGCAGTCTTTTTTTTTTTTTTTGGTTGATATTTTGCTCAAATATTGATGAATGCCTGGAGAATTAATGGGATTGACTTGATAATGGATTCAGTGCAAGTACAGCTGTCCTGAACGCTCAAGAATGTGTGTGTTTCTATCACAGTGGGACTCATGGATGGGAAAATCACAGTTAATGCAAGGTGTTATAAAACTCTTGAACTACATCTGCGTCTGTAGCTTTTATTAAAGTCCATGAGCTAATTTCTTGTTCAATTTTAAAACTTCTGATCATTTGTGGTGACAATGTTAGACTATTTTCAAGACTGTGACTGTTGCCATCAGTTCTGTAACACTGTCAGTGTTTTATTCTGCCCCAAGACACTCTGAGGGCTTGGCTGGGTTTTTCACCTGCTTCTCCACAGTTCTCCCATTTCTATCTAGACCCCCCCTGTACCCTGATGTGAAAGAAAGAATATTTCTGCCATCTACTAAGAAGCCCTGCATTATTTCCATGGGTTATTTATAAATTTCCTTTTCTTGGAAAGCCACAGACTGTCTTTTGTGCCTTTTTGCATCACCTGAAAATTGGAGACTATAACAGGTTCCTAAAAATGGCATTACAAAACTAAATCAATTAACATTTGTCTTCATATTTAGGGTAAAGAATCTGTAGGAATGGAAATATTTATTCTTCTTACTTGTTGCCAAAATTTCTCAAAGCTCCTGACCTACTTTTCAAATTTTTCTCCAGTAATGATAGTAAACTATAAATTTGTTCCTTCTAATTATTTTTCATTTCAAATAGAAAGCCAAGTGCAAACAAGGGGAAGACAAAGAGGGAGATTGTGATCACCTCTGCCCCTCTTGGCCATAGAGAAGCCTCGTGTCTTTTCCTGAATTAGAGTAGATGATGGAGTGCGTCAGGTGTTTAATGCCTCAAACTTGTCTTTCCATTGCAAATTTATAGCTTTTGTAGTGGCTAGATCCCCAAACATATAGAAAGTGAGTCTAGACATTATCTTTTTCTGTAAAATGAATTCTAGGGAAAGGTTGAAAAATATTTCCCAGCATCTTCTGAAAACAAAACTGTGAGGTTTGCCTGACTTCTCTCTTCCAGTCTTGTTGCTGTGTGTAAGAAGTAGAAGTAAAGCAAACCCTGAATAACAGAAGAACTTAGTCTACTTGAAAGCTTTTTGTTTTCATAAAAAATTTAAAATGGAAAGAAATTAGTCTTTTAAAGAAGTACCAGCAGCTCTGTTTTAGACACACCATCCCTCATAATAAAAGAAATGAGGCAAAAAAACCTAAATATATGAGTTTCACAAGGAGGAGCATCCAGAGTTGTCCTGACTCTGTGACTAGATCCCTTGAGTTAATTCAGCCTCCCAGAAAAGCAGAGTGCACTAATATTTCATACAGTTCCTGTGGGTGCTTCAATGCATGCATGAAACCACATATAGTGCAAAATGCTAAGAGGAATCCAGCAAAAGACATGAAAGTGCAATAAATTTTTAAGATCTTGCGAATGCAAGCACAGCACTTCATAAAACCTCAGTCCTGAGAACAGGGCTGCTGTATACATTGGAGGCAGAACATATGGTGCAACCACAGTGCAGTCAGAGCTAATCAGTGAGAGGTGATGGAGCTTTTGTTCTGAAGTTTTAAGGATGTGATTAAATTTAATGTATATGCTAGACAAGAAGCCTGTCTTCAATTCCTCAGACCTCCCAACCCAGGAGTGCACGCAGGATGCCCTGAGGAGATGTCATGTTTTCTGGGAAGGCAAGAAAGTTCACCAGGGGGATATCCTTATTGATTTTTATCTCTATGCATGCCCCTGTGAATTATTTATCTTCCTGTATGCTTCTCTGACATCTTATTATGAAAGTCTCTTGAAGGTTACTGTAAAGCTCTTCATTCCCAGACTTAATGAGGGTTGGTAGGAAATGGGCGTTGATGAGTGAGTTTGGATGAGTGCTGGGATGGGGGCTGCTCCTCGTGTGCCAGGAGGTAATGAGGAGTGTGGGCTCCACTGCTGAGCCACCTGTGGGTGCATTATATTTATTTGCTGTATAATTATTTGGGATGAATTCAATTAATGCCACCGTTAATTGTAACAGCCTGAACTGTATTTGGCTCGAGGGTGTCACCCACCGTGGTCACAAGGTGTAGATCTGCAGACATGCATTGCTGTCTGGATTCTGTGCTTGTTTCCTTGTCTAAGTGCCCTTTTCTAAATGTTCATCTTCTTTTGGTGTTTCTAGGAGCTGGTGGGCAGTAATCCTCCTCAAAGAAACTGGAAAGGAATTGCAATTGCCTTACTTGTTATTCTCGTTATCTGCTCGCTGATTGTCACCTCTGTCATACTCCTGACACCAGGTATTTATAACCTTTAACTCACTTCCAGTCTGGTTTTCTTTTATAATTTTACCCTTCCAAGAGAAAAGGGATTACAAACTAACCTACAAAGTCGACATCAAAGGAATCCTCCTTCCTCTCTTTATCTCAGTGTGATGCTGAGTTCAAGGCTATTCTCAGGGAGATTGTTTTAGAGTTTTACATTTCAGTTCAGAAATCAAGGCTGCTGACCTGAGGGCACAAGCCTGCAATTTGATTGCCCTAACATGGATGGGGAATGTCATTTTAGATGTGCCAGGGCAGGAGAGGAACACACATGGGGCAGTCAGTGAGGGCACAGGAACTCCTGAAATTCATGTCCACATGCAGCAGAAGTTGACAGTTGTGTGTCATATCCTGGACCACTGAAAATGTCATTAGATGCCTTGGCACCTAAATCCCATCCCGTTCAGTTGGATTGATTTTTAGCTCAGACCACAGTGTTTACAGAGCAATTTCAGATAATGATATACCAGATTGTACTTATCCACAGCAAATAATTAGTAACTTCCCAATAAAGAATTCTTTTAGTTAATCCCCTTACCAAGTTTCAGCAAAGTTCTGTGCATGTAACCTCTGTAAATTACTTCTCTGAGGCTGCAGGCTTGAATTTTAATGTGGTGTCATTATGATTATTGATTATTATGCATTTATACAGCTCTGAAAATTTCCATGCCTACTTAGGGAGTAGAAATAAAGTGCTTTTGCAGCACTGACAAGATTGTGAACTGAATATGAAAAGACAAACAAAATGAGAGATGAGACATAGGAAAAAGAATTCAGTGTTAGAAAGGGTGAGGAGCTACAAAACACAGGGGGAGGCAAAAGTCCCTTGCTTAGGGATATAGTGGAGAAGAACAGGGACTCCTTCTTGGATGAATACATGTGAGTGGTAGACTCTAGGGAGCAACAGGAGAGAGAGCACAGAGCTGAGGAGCAGAATGGAGGCAAGAGAGAAATAAAACCTCAGGACGTGGAAGAGCACAGAGTAGTGAAGTGGAAAAATGAGACAGAAGCTGTGGGGCAAAAATTTCCCTGCAGTCCAGCAGGTCTAGGCCATCTTCCCTGACAAAATTCTTACCCCACAGTCCTGCTGTGCAAAGAACTGGAGACAAACCAAGAAATACAGGAGTGCATTGAGCTAATCTGAAAATGAGTGAAGCAATCAGTACATTATTTTTTCAGTTATTTATTGTCATGCCATATTCAGTTTGTTTCATGTTATCCTGAAGTTTTCAATGCAAATTTAAGTTCCATGTGGTCATACCAGCATAATTATGTAATTAAACTAATTAAGGTTACATTTCATTAAAGACTATTTATTACATTAATTTTGCCGGTGTTCAGATTCAACATCTTTGGACAGTGCTGCTCATCTCTGAGATGTTTTAGGAAATGGTGTGTGGACTACACTCACATCAGGCACAACTTGTTAGGGATGCAAATGTTGCCTGCAGATTTACAGAAGCACAGATTTTCAAAGATGTACAGGAAAGCCTTAGTTATAAAATCCACACCTGTAGCCTCAACAAGTTCTCTTGAAGTTAAACAACTGCCTGGATGGGACCAGGGATGTCACTTCCATCAAAATCCAAATTCCTTAAACCCACTGGCTTCTCTTGATCAACAATGTGGGTTATCCTGTCATGATATGAAATCAGGTTTGATAATCACCCTAAGGGGACTCTGGGGCTCTGCCCTCATGAGGCTTTGCTGGCTGTGACCAAAGACTGAATTCTCTTTTAGCTTTTTTTCAATACCTCCCAGAATAATCTCCATAACTTTTCCAGGCACTGAAATGTCATTAACAGGCCTGTAGTTTCCAGGGGCCTCCTTCTTCTCCTTCTTGAAATACTCATATTCAGTTATAAATAAAATTCAGAAGTGTATTTTTTATATATGTATTTTATATGTATGCACAGAGACATTCTCCCTTTGGGGTGTGTGTGCACACACATGCACACTTATAAATCACACAGTTTTTATTATGTACCCAGCAACATCTCCAGGTAATAATATTGAGAGGATCTCTGTGCTTAAAACAGGAATATGCAAAGTCATTTTCTATGCTGAAATTTCTACTCATGTTTTTTGAGATTTCTTATTATCTTATCTGCTGGTAAGCTGGGCTTGGTTTTTGTTTTGTTTTTGTGTTTTTTTTTTCCTGTTGATGTTTCAGAATTGTGTTTACATGCACATGCAAAAACTGTGAGCTCAGTACTGCTCCTGTTTTTATTATGGATCCAAAGTTCTTCATGGTGAGACTATACCAAGGGTAAATTACAGAGCTGAGGTTGCTGCTGTGGCTTGGCAGCAGCTGAGTTCAATCTTCTCCTAAGTCACTGGCCCTGGAACCTGTTATGAGGTTGGGCAATGGCAGAAGGGAAGGGGAGGCTCATTTCTTGGGCTAAGTGGGACTCTGAGACTGGTTTGACAAATGTAAAATTATCACATTGCTAATCCCAGCTGGGCATAGCATGTCCCAACGAGGTAGGAGTGGGGAAGGTGGAGGAGCCTGTCCAAAAGGAGAGGCAGAGTCTGCATTTCTCTGCCATAAAATAGTTCTCTGGAAGAAGAAATGTTTATCTTTTGGTAGTCAAACTGAAAATTAAGTGATGGATATGTGAACAAGAGGTGAGGAAGGGTCAGGAACGCAGTGAAGGAAGGAGGTGGAGAAGTTTTGTGGATGTTCAGGGGAGCTGCCAAGTATGAGTGACATCAATAAATAAGCAAAACAACCAAACAAAAGCCCCTCTTCACTGCAAAAGCCTCAAAGGGGGTGATGCAGGCTGGCATGGCTTGGGCAAAGTATCAGAGGATATTCAAATGTTTTTAATTCCTCCTTCCAATGATATTGTTGAAGTCAAGCCTGATGCTGTCACACCAGAACAAATAACCTTTTGCATTTTCCCTCTGTAACTACTACCTACCTACTTTTCCCTGTTTCCCCCTTTCCCTGTTTATCTCAGTCTATCTCTTCCTGTCTGAGAAACCATTTTTCTCTCAGTATTTTGGTGCTGGTTTGAAGGCCAGTTTGCAGTGCAGTACCAAGGCATGAAATACAGAGATGCTTTAACCAGTGCTGAATATAATTCAGTGCCTAATTCCAGTGTAACTTTGGACATATAAGGGGTAGAGTGCAGCATGCAGGCATATAGTCCATGCTCAGACAAAGAAAAGAGTTTACCTGGAATAACTTGGTCAAATACTGGGAGACCTTGGGTAATCTCTCAAGGTAGTCTCCTCTAAAATCAAGAACAGAAAGTGCTTAGCAAGATTTGCTTAGTAGGACACATATGACTAAAGTATTTAATAATTGGGGGAAATTAGAATTTTTATGTCTCTTCCAGATTATTTTTCAAATCAGCCCAAACCTGTAAATGTTTTAACTCTGGATTCAGAAGGGCTGAAATCCCTACTGGTCTGGATTTCTCAGGGGCAGGTCACTCACCGTGCTCCAAGATTAGCCCAAAAATTGGGAGCAGTGGACTTTGCTTTAATTACAGTGGCAGTGCTCTATTACTAGCTAATGCTTATGTCTTATTTTATAAAATCCTGAAAACATCTCAACATTTGTATGATTTGTGTATCCATTGATGTTCTAGAACAGCATTCTCAAAAGAAGCAGTAATTGGTGGAAGTTTACATTTAATTACACTATAGGACACCACACCTACACCATTGCCTATGCTGAGCTTCTCCAATTTCATGGTGTGTGAGTCCTGCCACTTCACCCACCTTTGAAAAATGTGAAACTATTTGTACAAATGATGACAGTGCTGTCCTGAGGCTTTCCTACCTGGCAGCTCCTCATTTGTCACAGCATGTGGCACCTCTGCAGGTCCCATTCCATTGCTTGTGTATTTATATAAAGACATACAGAACTTTCCAGAAATCTGCCCATGCACACTCACACACACAGAGCAAAGCCGAGAAGAGGACCCAGCCCTACAGAAATTTTGAGTAAAATAAGGTCCAAATTCCATTAGACATTGTGCATAGGAAGAGGCTGATTTCTCATACATCTGTCCTTGATATTTAAAGCTTTCTGGAGATATACATCATATTTGCTCCTTTCAAATCTGACCTTTTAGTTGAAAAAAAAGAAAGTACACCCTAATCCATATTAAAATTTTTGAAAAATCCATAAGAACTATTTCTCAGAAGTGTTACTGAGCTAGTCACTGCATAGCATTAACCCACAGCATGCTGTCTGACAGTCACAGGCATTGCCTAGAAAGCTTTGTAGCTCTTGTGATACTCAGAGTAAGGCACTGTCCTTTGACCAGCTGTGCAGGAGAGCAGTTTATTAACTATAGTTATATATAAATGTGTATTTTACACCATTACAACAAACAGGTGGGATTTTACAGAAGGGAGTAAGGTTTGCCTTTTCTGGCCGCTCCTTTTTTGGGTACAGAGAGGTCATCTGGGGGAAAAGAGAGGTTGGGTCTGCCCAGGGACCAAGCAGGTATGCTGAGGTGGGGCTGGAGCTCCTGGTGTGCTGGCCACAGGGAGATGGAGGCACTTTCACTGTCATGCAATGCACAACAGGCCAGGAGGTGTGAGGAGAGCATCTGGCTGAACACCAGGTGTGATGGAAAGACAGGTGGGCACCCAAAGGTGGCTGCAGCCTTCTGACCTGTCAAACAGCCTCTGAGCATGGCTGGAGTTGAGAAAAAGCTTGAAAGAGAAGAAGCAAAACAGGCAGTGAGGTCAGCTCCTTGCTCCTTTTTGCTGGATTTTTTTGGATTGGTGGAGGATCTTTGTTCTGGAGAGCCATGGGATGTCAGTCCAGCCCAGGCTTGTTTGGGTGCAAGGATAAAGAGCATGCAGATGAACCCAAACACTGGTGTTGCCCTGATTTTTAAAAGTGTTACATTTTCTTTTATAGTTCTTTTGAAAGTTTTAAAGTTCTTTAAAATGTTTTCGGTGCCTTCTGATGTTTATATATTTTGACTGGAGTTCTCACAAACTGTTCATGTAAATAATGATTGTTTTGCATTCTTCTTTGTGGGAGGAGAGAATTGATGGACTATTGGTTTGACCAGTGTGGTTGGAGAGGTGGCAATTACATCCTCCAATCCACTGTCACTTTTGGAATTCTATATATTGTGAGGTCAGAAATAAAATTTGGTCTTTTTCTCTTTTAAACTTACCAAGTTTCTGTGCACTCATTTCATGTCCAATAATGACACACAGGGTTCCTGCCATGCCTCTAACATTGAATCCAAACCAATATGGACACAGCTTCTACTTGGTTCTCTCAGCACGTAGCTGTGCAATTTGGATATTGGTTTGTCACTTGGCACTCAGATCCCAAGTCCCTATGCCCCTTGCCTGGCTGCTGTGCTGCCATCTGGGTCTGCTGGGCTGGGGGATTTGAATGTAAAACAAAAACAGTGGCACATGCTTAGTCCTGTCCTTCCACAAGCCCAAAGAGACCTCCAGGTCTCTGCAGCTGGGTGTGGACAGCACACCCTGGCACACACCTTTTCTGTCCACCAGCTGCCTGAGACACCCTGAGACACACTTAGAATCTGCTGCTCAGGACAGTGGGTTGCCTGAGATCCCACAATTGCATTTCTTCCTCCATAAATGTCTCCATCAGGGCCAGAGGAATGGAGCAGATGCTCTTAATAAGCCCTCTGACCTACCTGTCTGTTAGAGGAGAGGCCAGTAAACCTCTTTTTATTTTTTCTATGACTAAAATTCATTGATGGATTTATTATTTAGTTTATTTGTCATTTATTAATATTATCCCTCAGAGAGGCTCCAAAATGTGCAAAGTCCAGGTGTTGCCTCTCTCTGTTCCTCCTGTCCCTCAGAAGGAGCTGAGTGCTGTGGAGGAACAGAGATGGTGCAGCTCCCAAACTTTGGCTGTCCCCATCCTGCACAAAAAGGAGGAGTAGGAAGGGCTTCCCACCCTGTTTCTTCCCAAATCTGCAGCACAGAGGTTTGATTGTGCCTGTCCTTCTGCCCTCATGGGGGGAAGGGGCTGCCTGTGCTCCTCCAGAGGGCATTTGGGAAGCATCTCCTGGGACAGGCACAAACCCAGAGCTGTGCCTGGGCTCCTGCCCCACCTGACCTCCCTGGGTATCCAGTTCTGGGGACTTGCACCACAGTGAAATTAATTGGAACTATTTCCTGGGGTCCTTGTCACCTATATTTTCCATTTTAATAGATAAAGTTATGCAGAATAACTTGGCATAGCACTGTCACACAGAGGGATTTGGCTGAGGACTTGTATGAACGGGTTCTGGAATTTGCAAGGCACAGTGAACAGCATGATTGAGGTCTCAACCAGACTGGGTAAAAATATGAGCAGTGAAGAATATAATTTAATTTAGTAAAAGTGAAAGTTTGTTCTGAAACACCTTTTAGTGGAACAAAACACTGTTCACATGTATATTTCTGTCATCTCAGGTAGCTCAGGGGCTTCAATTTAGTACAGCACAAACTTTTTTTCCCACAAATAAGTGCCTTCAGGGTCTTATTCCACTTTCCTAATAATAAGTGTTCAGTGTAAGTTTAGAACTAAACAATATTAAAGGTTGCCAATAAACCTCAGGCATGAGGGTACTGTCATGAGGAAAGATGCTGAAACACATTCCTGCTGTGGAAATACTCAGAATGTGGCCTCCTCTTTTCTTTAAATGAGCAAATATATTTAAAGCTGACTGAAAAGTTTCTATGAAAACATTATTTCAGCCAAAAATTGAATGTTGACAACAAATTATTCATAGAGGGTGACTGCTTGTCAAAACAAAAAATATTACAGTTGATGGGAGAAAAGGAAAGAGGGAACATATTAATCAGAATTGTTGGGTTTTCAAATTTGTTAGTTTTTCTCTAAGACTTTCAGCTTTGTTATTGCCATGCTTACAAATGAAACTGTATATCTTTTCACTAAAAATTAAAATTATTATGGGCCAGCTATGCAATACCTAAGGATTAAGGGTTATGTCTCATAGAGTTTTCAGAAATATTTCTGCAAGCAAATGTCTGATTCCCATGAAAAATCTTTGGTGAATTCCTGGAGTAATCTGTATGATTTTCCAACTATAGTTTTATGGTAAAATTTTTAAGGAAATAAAAATGCAAGCTGTAAAAAATGGGCCATTTTAAATACTTTTCAAAATGTAGTTCATAATTTCAGAAATATTTTAGGGTTTAGCTGTCAAAAAGTAAGCATTATATATCACTATGACACCTATTGCATGACATAGATTATTTTTTTATCATATTATGTCTGAAAAAGTGTGTTTCAGGCCATTTCTTGGTTTTTTTGTAACTGTTAAGACCAGGCATATACAGCAAGGAGGGTTGTTAGTGGACCATTAGGTGCTCCTTTAACAGCACTGACAGTGGGAAGGGATTTGTGTGTGACACAAAGCTTAATGTGGACAGTTTCCAAATGAGCTATGACATGTCACTATTCACAGTTTCTGTGCTTTCAGGCACATTTCAAAGCTAAATTAATGGTAGTTTATTTTTGAATGTTTTACAGTCGAAGATAACAGCTTGTCTCAGAAGAAGAAGATAACAGTGGAAGATCTCTTCAGTGATGATTTTAAGATTCATGACCCAGAGGCTAAATGGATAACTGGTGAGTTTTGAGCACTTTGTAGTATCTTTGCTTTGCTTCCTTGCTCTCTGGATATTTTTTTTTAATGTCTTTCTTAATTCCTCCAGTTTTTTATGCTGCTCCTGAAATTACCAGATGAAGGGGTTGGGGTTGGAAGGGACCTCTGCACTGGAGATCATCTTGACCAACTCCTAGCTCCAGCAGTGAGAGCTGTTTGCCCTGAATCATGCCCTCAAAATCCTCTTTTCAACCTTCAAATTCCTATTCCAGTTTTCCTCCTAGAATATGCAAACACCACTGCTCTGACTTTTTATCTAGGGCTGCCCAGTGAGCTCATAGATAGGCATGAAAAACTACAGCCTTTTTCTCCAAGAGCATCCAAAATTTAGTAAGTGATGTAACACATGGTTGGAAGAAGTGGCTGGAGCACCATCAGTGATTATTTTGCCATAAACAAAACTGGAGGTTTATATTCTCTCATCAAATCTGTTTGGTTTTGTTTTTGTTTTGTTTTGTTTTGTTTTGTTTTGTTTTGTTTTGTTTTGTTTTGTTTTGTTTTGTTTTTTTCCTGGCAGAGAGGTGAAGCAATGCTAAAATCCAGGCAAACAGTGCTCCAGCAGCAGTTGGGCTGGGGCTTGCACACAAGCCATGTTCTCTTTTTATCCTCTGCTGCCTTACATTTGCCAGTCAGGGAAAACCAAATAATACTTGAATTAATTCATGTTGCATTTGCTGGAGTGGAGCTACTTTTGGGGAATGTAGATTCCAGTTCTCACCGGAAATTGCAGCAGTCAGAACAAGCTTTGTTGTGAATAAATGATTTGTGGTGTGCTGCTCATTTGAGTTCTAGTCCAGCTCTTATTATCATGGAAGTTATTAGCTTTTCTTTTGAATTTAATGGGGAACTGGATCAAGTCCTTCCTCTGTTTAGTTTCCCTCGTCTGCTGTACCCATTGGGAACAATTTTAATACTTGTAATGAAAAGAGAGAGTGTTAAGGGTAGTGCTGAATTAACACATTCCCCAACTGCAAGTGCTGCCACCCACTCAAGCAGAGGGGAAAGCTGTTGCAGACAATAAACACCTTCACAAACACACCTGCCAGAGTGCAGGAGCTCTTTTCCAGGCTGTGTTCTCCATGGGAATGGTGGTAATGGAAATATTAGCTGCATTGCAGTTCATGCTGAAAGTTCCATGAAACTGATGCAATTGAGCTCATGTTTTAGGATTTTCTTTATTCTCAATGGGCATGTGGAAAAATAATATATTTCTAATCAATAGCTTTGTGTCATTCTATTCTATTTAGTTTAAAGAAAAAAGAAAAGAACCAGTCTCAAGGCTGACATAAATACACTTTCAGTGTAAAGACTGCAAGCTTTGTCTCAGCTTCCTATCACAACTTGTGGCTCATTTGTAAATATATCTGCATTTATTTTAATGGAATTGCAATTAAATTTACTTGCACAAAGTTGCAAATTGGAATGTTTTACTATTTCAGTTTGCATTTTTATCCACTGGTTTAGGGAGAAGAAAGAATACTTTTTTTAATTAGCATCTGTCAAATGGGATAGTGGAAGGTGTCCCTGCCCATGGCAGGGGATTGAAACTGGATGATCTTTAGATCTCTTCTAACCCAGGCCATTCTTTGATTCTGTGACTAGAATGAACTGCTCCAGGGTTTATTTCTAAATCCACTTCCACTGACTGCTTTTGGTTAAGTTTTCCCTGTGGTGTGAGTAAATGCTGAATTTACTGTGAGGGTTTTATTTTTTAGGACAGCATAGCATATATGTTATACTATAGTAGGTGTAAAGCAGTGAAGTACAGGAAAATTGGGGTTCTGCCGTTGATGAATTGTCACCCCCCTATGCAGCAGTCCAAGTAGAAATAATCTGAGCTCTGTGTGTTCCAGCCCCATTCATCCCACACCTCCTGCACTGTTCTCATCACTCCACATCTCACACTCTGTGCTGAACTTCCCTTTCCTGTACAACTACAATTATATTGTCCATATACTTAACAAGCATGTGAGCTCCAATCAGTGGCTCTTTTCATATTGTGTATCTTAAATGTAGTATTTGAACATTTCCTTGTTTTCATATCATTTCCATAGTCCTGTGCCAGCCTTTCTTCAGCCCTTTCCCAGCTGACAGGTGGCTTACTCTACTCGTTAGCCTAGTTCCTAATTGTTTAGCAGTTCTGCTCATGAGCACCACATTACCTTGTAATTAGGCTTCACAATTACTGGGCTTTTCCTGCAATTTCTCTCACACAGCAGTTTAGCTCAGGTTTCTGAAAGGCTCAATGGGATGGTGCAAAGTTCTTGTCATGTTCGGCAGAAAATGGGATAAAGAAATTTGTTGCCATTTTGTGCTGAAGAGCAGCTCGGTCATCTGATTTCTTCTATAAACAATAACTCATAGTCATTATTTAAGCCTGGCCTGAGAAGGCAGTTGAGTCATGCATTCTGGTTTTGTGGCCCTTTTGAGCTGCAGTGATTCCTGCCTGCTGTGAGTCTGATCCCACATCCTGGGAGTGCTCCTTCCTCATGGGGAGGGAGCATCATGTTAAAGAAAGCAGTGGAGACTGAACTGTATGTGCCACTTGTAGGGGCTTATGCTAATCTTCTGTCTCTGTACTTAAATGGCAAATAGATTTTTCCCACTTTGAGAGCACTTGGATGCTGTTTTAGTTAGAAAAACATCAGAGCAGCCTTTAATATCCTGACAGAGGTTATTGCAATGGATTGGGTGCAACGTGTCAGTGCTTACTCTTTACAGGATGCTTTTACAACTTGCTGTAAGCATCTTGCAAGACAGTGTACCTAGCAGTGGGTCTTGTCAGGGTTTTGGGCTGTAGGTAAGTGACTGGAGATTTTAATTAGGAGAGAATTTTCCTTGGGCTAGACACTGGCCAGACCTGGGGAGGCAATCCTTGCAGAGTGATTGTAGCCAAATAGGAAGGATAAAGGTTAAAATGAAGAGCACAATATAAATGAAGAGCTCAAGCAGGGAGGAGCACTGAGGTACAGGACAGAAAAGGACATCCTGAGGGTCACAGGAACTTAAAAAAATGTGAAAATCAAGCCCTTCTCTCTAAGGTCCCTGCCTACTCACTTCATCTGTAATACTGGAAATACAATATTTATTCTTATGAGAAGAGGAATAATGAGTAAATTAGCAAGAGGCTTCAAATGGCATTTTCAGAAATGTCTCAGTTATTTGGAAACCTGCCACTCAGTGAGAGCCAGGACCATGGTGTGCCCAGCTTGCCTCTGAGAATGGCAGCTGGACTTTTATCTCAAAAGTCCCTTTGAAAAATACACTAATAACTAATATCTAAATATAATGAAGCAATTCTTTTATCTGTAACACTGAAGCACATATGTTTCTCTAATAACATGATAGAATTTCTGGGCTTTTTAAAAACCTAATATTGAATTTAATGACCTAGAACTAATAGGTTTTATTTACCATGCTGAAAAAACCACAGTGTAGTGACTGAGGTAATTTATTTCAATTTACCTTTAGTAATAATGCTCACATCAACAATACTTAGATAGCCCAAATGCCCTCAAGCCTCTTCTCTGCAGTGTAAATCCATTGCACTGTATTGATAAAAGCACTGATGCATTTCAAATGATCCAGATTCGCGTGGAGTAAATGAATTATTTATAGGTTGCTTTGCATAGATATTAAGAACTTTGTAAGTGCTAATATTTTTCATTATGAAAAAGGTTTGTGCTAAGGTGCTGCTTTGACAGCTCTTTAGACCTAAATTTTCCTCTTAGGAACTACAGCATGGTTGACTGGAGTACAGATTTTACTGGGCTGCTTCTTCAGGGGCCAAAAAGGTTCATGGAATCATGAAGTTTGGAAAAGACCTCTGAGTCCAACTATTAACCAAGCACTGCCAAGTCCACCACTAACCCAAGTCCCTAAGCTCCACCTTGACACGGGTTTTGAGCCCTTCCAAGGATGGTGATGCCACCACTTTCCTGAGCAGCCACTTCCAGTGTTTGACCAGTGAGGTAATTTCTCCTAATGTGCAGTCTAAATCTGGCACAACTCAAAGCAATTTCTGTGAGAGCAACAAATTTCCTCTTGTCCTATCACTTGTTACTTAGGAGAAGAGGCCAACTCCCACATCCCTACACCCTTGTGTCAGACAGCAATTCTCAGCTTGCAAGTGACCATCCAAACTGTAAGGCAGCAGGAGCCTTTCTTTTGGCAAGGTTGGACTGTCAGCAGGAAAAAAAACCTCATCTTTCTGTTTGGCATCCAAGGGACAAAGTTGCCTTCCTTGGGCACTGCCTGTTGCAGTCTTGTGCACATTTGGGATCTGTGTTAGGAAGGAGTTTCCTGTGCAGGCATCCTTGAGCCCCAATGCCATCCCAGTTCCTGTCTTATCTTAAATGAATTTAAGGTAGAAAATGCTCACAGGAGGTTTTGTTAGTGTAAGTCTGATGAAGGCATAAAAAAACCTGGGTTACTCTATCAGAATATTTGCCCACCTTTTTAATTAGAAATATGATCTCATTTATTTCAATGTATTTTAAATGTGTGCTTAAAAGACTGAAATGAATGGGTTTACTGATCATAACAATTCAATGAAAACTTTCTCCACTCTCAGTTCAAACCTCATATCCAAGCTCATGGCAGCTTCTTTCTGCAGTATTTTTAGGAGTGTTCTGACTTTTGAAATGGTTTTGAAATGTGCTTTCTGAAACACACACCAAGATACCTGGTGCACAACGCATTGGGTTGTGGTGTCTAAGGTTTAGTGAACTTCCAGACCCCATTACAAAGAACCCCAACGGCTATAAGGATGACCTTGTGCTGAGAGTAAAGGAAAATGCTGCATGGGCCAGAAGAAAATACAGGAGAAGGACTAAGGGCTCTTCTTGTCTAACATAGCATGGTTGTGCTGGGGATGGCCTTCAGAAACCCTGGTGTGATTCATAAAGATGTGGATGTTTGTTAAATTAACTTCTGGTAGTGTTGGTGCCAGTGGAAGTGTCCATGCACTTCAGAGCTGGTTGATCACTATTCTTACTCTAAATGCCTTCATGAAGTGACACCCTGTGCTGCCAAAGCAGAGCAGGCCAGAGATCTTGCTCTGCAGTGACTGCCACATTGAGGAAGAAGTAAGGAATATGTTAAACCATTTGAACCAAAATTTTGATTTTAGCTCTCATCCTGGATCACCTTCTCCAGAGATTTCTGTGGCTCTGTGATCTGAGAGCACTGGAGAGAATTTGTCCTACTCCTGCTTTTCAGCTTCTGGGCAGCTGCCCAAGTTCAGCAGTGACAGTAACCTGTTCACTAAAAACAGGAAATTTGGGAATTAATGGATTTTTAAGAGACTATAATAGGCCATGGGGGAGAACATTCCTGCCATGTAGCTGTTTTGTTCATTATTGCTAGAGAGAATGAAATGGGAAATCAATTTGGCTCTTTCAAAAATTAATACAGTCTGCAGAAGCAAGCTGGGGAGGAGTGTGGTGCCAAGGATTGGGCAGTGCCTCAGTGAACTCTTCCCTGCAGTGCTGGAGTGATGGTGGGACACATGTGCTGCTTTTGGACTGAGAAAATAATTCTTTGGTGTTTACAGCAACTTCTGAATTTAGAAGAAGGAATGTGTTGGGAAAAATATTTCACTGTGGAAGAGCAGAACAGAGTAATGGTCAAATAGGGGTTTTGTGTGTGGTGTTTTTGAGTAGTTTGATGTCTTGAGGAGACCAAGATTTCCATAAGAGCCTCACCTTATATTTAGAAGTCTAATTTCTCCAAAGCCTGCTGAACTCTAGTCATTCCCCTGCTCGTCATGATTGTTGTTGAGCGTCTGAGTCAAATGTCCTCCTGAGGTATCAACATATGGCTTTAGTTAGAGAACATCTAAAAACCCACATGCATTAAAAAGTGGCCTGAGGCATTCAGTGAGGAGAACTGAGAGGCAAGGAATGAGTGATGAGGAGGATATGGACAATGTGAGGCTGCACAGCCACTCGGGGGAGAAGCCCAGGCAAGCAGGAAGGATCCTGGGGATGTCCCAGGTGGAGCAGGAGCTGGAGTTTTGTGAAGAGGGAAAATGAGTCTGGAAGTCAGTACTGCTGAGAAGTGGCTTAATGGCCTATGATGAAGAGCTGGCAAATACATTCAGTTGTTATGGCAGTATCAAAGAGAACAATTAGTGAGTCAAAGATGACTGGAAGAGGCAGGAGAATTTCTTGGACTTCGTTTCTTCTTGTCCGGGTTCTGTTAATGCCTACTGCCCATAACTGCCTAATTCTGTTCCCACCAATTTTTTTTAAAACAAAAGAGGAAAAATAGACTTCCCTCTAACAGCCAACATCCCACTGTCACATGCTGGAACAGCAGGCTTTCCTAGACTTTCTATAGCCATTAACAAAAAACAGATTCCCCATTTCCATTTCAAGCCCTACTCCACTAAAATTAGTGCTTTTCCCTCAAAGTAGCTCAGAAGCAAGGCAATGCCTCCTCTTGAGATTGTGTCTGCCAGCAAGAAGCAGCTTGCTAGTTTGAAGTTGTAAAAGATGTGTGAAAACTCAAACAATTTGGGCTCCTTTCTGTGTTAAATTCATTTGTATATTTGAGGTAGAAATCCCTGGGAATTATGTAGAAGCTGCCCCCTTTGCTCCTTCCCATCAGCTGCATGTAGCTCTAAGGTGCACTGTAACATTTCTAGGCTCATTTCCTGGTGGTCAACACAAAGATGATAAATTCAGTGCTGGGTCCTTTTACCTGCCAGCCAGGCAGACATACTGCAATGACACTGGATTCACAGTGGGGAGCCTTTTGATTAAAAACAAATAAATAAATAAAGGAGAACAGCAGGGATGGAAGTGGGAAGGGAACGCTGCCACGAGGAGCATCTGTGGGGGACTTTGAAGAACGTGGCTCACAGCAGAAGTGTTTCTGAACCACAGGCAGAGAACCCCATGCACAGTCCTGCCTGTGTGCTGAACAGTTTAAATTTAGTTAATAAAAGGAGCAGGTTTTTTTTCATCCTGTTCAAAGTGCCTTGAAATCAAAACCCTGCTGCTCTCAGAGCCAAAGGAAAGGCAGTGGTTTTTCAAGAGTTTAACTGGGAGAGGGATTAGGTGTTCTCTCAGTGGGTGTTAGTTATAAAATCCATGTGAATAGCTACAATAAGAGTGTGACACCAAGAGATGCTCTTCCCCATCTGACACCTGTGAAGCAGGCAAGGGTGAGCTCCCAGCTGTCCCCAGCCCTTGGGGAAGGGGACACTGCAGGGACAAAAATTATCTGTGGTGAGCTGTAAAAAGGATGGCCATGACTGCATTCCTGCTGGTTGAATTTGTACTAAAATAAAGGTCTGGGTTTTTCTCTTTGACTCTTCAGAGGAATGTAACACAGGCAAGAGGAGGGAGAGAAACAAGAGCTGTGCTCTACTCCTGGGTGATGGAGCAAGCTGGGCACGGCAGAGGGGGATGGTCTTCCTTCCCCGGGAGCTTGGCAGTGTTTCACCATGAGGAGGATTGTTTTTGGAGAGAGTAAGAACTTTTATTTTGCTTGGATCCAGCACTGCTTAGAAGATGTGGGTAAATAGAAAGGAGACTCAGTTTTGATCTGTAGGAAAAGAAGGTCAAGAAAGAGGGTTTGAATTAACTCACTGAAGGTTTTCCTAACAGTCAGGCTGATTTAAGGATGGAAACATTTTTGGAAAGAGATAAGCACCCAGCAAAGCACAGATGGAACAAGTGAGGTGCATTATTGCAGGATATGCTGAGCAAAAAGCACATTCAAGTGAGGACTGTAAAGGAGAATGGAGGAAGGAGAATGCTTTGGGGTGTTCAGGCTCTTCTTAAGCCATTGATCCAAAACCATTGATGCTAATTACTACACATTGCTGATGCCTTCAGTAGTGATCTCCAGAAATGTTGGTCTTTGACACATTCCATCCCTGGGACCCTTTTTTTTTTCCTCTAGGATCTAATTTGCTTACTTTTTAAAACCTTTTTATTTTATTATTATAATTATTTGAGTCAAGGCAATTTTCTGTTTTTCACACTGCCCTGCCCAACTTTGATTGCTTCTTGGAGATTTTTACTTGGTGCAAAGAACATTTTCCTGACTCAGTAGCTTTCCCAGAGCTTGCTCCACTGCTCTGGGATACTCGTTGAACATGGAATGCTTATCAAGTATTAATTAGAGCAGTATGTATTCCACTTGTTCCTTTTAATGAACATCAAATAAATATATGCCGAGATGCCATAATTAAATAATTTGAAGACAGGAAATACTGTATTTCTGGTGATTAAACTTTATATCAAGTCTTTGTAACTGAAAATTTAGCAGGCAAAGATTTACTTATCTAAGAAAAAGTCCCCAGTGAGCTTGGATCTCCTGACTGGATTAAGCTGTTCAATGTCTGAAAAGCACTTTTTTTTTTTTTTAAACAAGAAATAGTCCCAGACTTATATAATTCATTAAAAGAAATTTGTAATGAGATAATTATCATTGATCAGGGGAATGTAATTATACTTTAAAACCTCATAGCAGAGGAAATTCAATTAAGAGCACAGGAGACCAAAGGTTTGCCCAGCACAAAATCCTGTTTCCATGGGAGGCGAGATGTGTGTGCACAAGGATGAGCAGGAGAGCACTGAACCTCACCCACTTTTTAGCTCAGACTCCTCAGATCCTCTTGTATATTTTCTGTTTAGTTGCCCAAAATAGTTTTCTCTTCTAAGACACTTTCCAAGCACCCTCCAGAGCCTCTTGCATCCAGCATTTCTCTCATCAGTGAGTTTCACTGACCTAAGACCTGTTGCAAGAGGAAAGGTTCTTGGGAGCTGTTTCTATCTGCTTTGCTTGATCAGGGACTTTGGACAAATATTTTCCACCTCTAGTATATTATTTTAGATATGATGGGATGGGAACTACACACAAGGAGTGCACAGAAGTGTTTAGGTTAACTTCTCAAAAATATTCAAATTATTTAATTTCATGACACTTGAAGAGAAATGTATGGGTGCAGTACAATTTGTTTGACCTTGAAGGAAAGCCAGATGATTTTGCTGTGTGTTACAGTTAAAATCTTTAGGTCCCTATACCAAATCATGCCACACAAGCAATCATGATGTCATAAAATCATGTGATCCAGGTTCCAGCAGGGATTTTTAGCTTCATGTGAAATCTGCACTGGGTCTGCTGGGTATGATGAGAAGATTTAATTTTGCTACTTAACAAAGTCCCAGCATCTGGGGACAGTAGCAAAAATAGACAAAAATACTACTCTACTTTGAGTTCAAAAAAGAAATGTAATAAATAAAAACATTTTTAGTACTCAGAGGTATTATCATAATTATTTCTAAATGGTCCTTGAAATGTTAAACTTATCTGGAAGTAAATGGACATAATCCATTTCATTGCATTTGAAAATATGTTTTTAAAATATCAGGTTCTTTTGCAGGCTTATACCAGTCTTCCAATATTCGAGTTTCATAATAATTTACAAAATCTGGGTAATAATCTTCAAAGCATTTTAGCTTTGCAATGGCAGGGGTGGAAAAAAAACAAAGTCTAGTAAGTAGGCAGGGGAAAATGTCAAAGTTCAAGCCAAGAAAAGTTTAAAAAGTATCAGTTCAGAAGCATTTCCTCCATAATGGGCAAAGGTCTGGATCTATTAGATAAATTATGATTATTATATTGGCATGGACTTGACTCTATAAAAATTGACTCCACAGTGACTGGTGGTGAATCCAGAGTTCAGAGGGATTATGCTCTTATTGCAGTTATGTTCTATGTGCTCATGTATGCAGAATAAAACATTCCAGGGCCTGGCTGGAAGCCTTGGCCTTGCCATGCCTTCACTGTGGGAATATCTGAGTAACGTGGTACCTGCATGTGGGAACTCAAAATGTCCCTCAGACATTTTTGGAGGTTCCGGGTCCAGGTCAGAAGCATTTGAGACCCTGGCACAGCTGCAAACAGCTGTGATTTTGGGTTTGAACAATGGAACGATTTACCAACCTTGCAGGAAGAACAAGAAGTCACAAAAGTTTCGATATTATAGTAGAAGTAGTCACAAAGTAAAGGGAAGAATTTTTGAGTGCTGTACAGGGGGATTTTAGTTTTGTACATGGGGGTCAGAAGTTTCAAGGTGGAGGGATTTGGGCCTTTCCTGTCCTCCCTCTTTCTTCATCCTTACCTCCATGTTCTTGGTGATGTTGGCACTCACAGATTGGATTAGAGTAGAAAAGCACCATTTAATATAGGTAATAGGCAATGGGTAAAAACTGCAACCATGTAACATGTAATGTACCATATAAAAGATAGAAAAGCACCATTTAATATAGGTAATAGGTATTGGGGAAAAACTGTAAACATGTCACACGTAATGTACCATTTAAAAGATAGAAAATCACCATTTAATATAGGTAATAGGCATTGGGGAAAAACTGTAACCATGTCACACGTAATGTACCATATAAAAGACAGCAGCAGCCCTGGGTGGGGAGAGAAGAAGCAGTCGGGAGTCAGAGAGGATGTCAGGGTGTGTGTGTGCCTCTGCCTGAGCTGTGAGCAAACCACAGCAGCCAGAGAAGAAAATTTTTTTAGATAACTTGCAATAAACTGCCTTGAGACCAAACAACAGAGACTGCTGAGCCTTTCTTTCCACCCCATGGAGCCACCCCTGACCCAGGGTGGTCTTTGACACCTTCAGGCAGACTGAGAAGACCCATCACGACTTGGATAAAATCTAAATCTAAATCCACCAATTCTGCCCAGACAGGGTCCAGAAATTTCTTCAATTCTCTAATTTGTTACCAACCTAATAAACACTTATTCTCTGCTCAGCAGTCAGTTTTCCCATGTCCTGGTGGACAGGAGCCCATCCCCAGGGCTGCTCCTGCAGCTGGCTCTGGATGCTCAGCCTGTGGAAGCACCAGCAGGGCGTGGAGCCAGCGGGGCTGGGCTGGCCCATTGCCCCCCAGAGATCTGTGTTAATGCACAGATGCTGGGCTATGGGCAGCAGCTTCCACTGTCTGCTGCTGTTTCAGCTGATGGACTGACTCATTTGACAAGACAAATTGCTTGGAATACTCGTGCATAAGCCGAGATGCTTATTAATAATTTGGAGGTATTTTTCCTTCCTCGTTCTTCCCAGGGAGAGCAGACTGTGAACTGTGATGTAAAAAATCTCTTAAAACACTTATTTAAAACATGCCCAAGAATACATATATAAATATATATATATATTCCATGTATTCCATATTTTCTGTCTTCCAGGTGTCAGTTTCAGGGGCAGCATTTGTAAGAGTTTGCTGTTACCTTTTGCCTTGAAGTTGATGCCAAACACAGCAGCAGGCATAAGATATGGCCTCAAACCAAATTAACCTTTAACATAAAAGCATGTTCTTTATGTATTTTCTAATTTTAATGCCTCACAAAGGAAGATTTTTTTCAAAATATATGCCAATAATTATAATATTCCTGATTTTTTTTTCCTAATTGTCACAGAATGGCTAATATAGCTAAACTATCAAGCCAGAAGACTATGAATAAGAAAATGGGAGAGGGATTATTAGAATTCCATAGTTCATATTTGTTTTCCTTCTTCTAGGGCAGGAAACTGAGAGTGTAATCAATTTTCTGTTGCAATCAACTGTTTTAGGAGAAACAATATTGAACTACACTCAGGAGAGAAAAATACTGAAAATATCCTGGTTTTATCCAGTTTGAGGGACATCATCACCTTGATCACTGCAGTGAGCTTGAGTTGCTCCATCCAAAAAAGATAGATTGTAATGGGAGTAGAAATGGTGCAGAGAAAGAGAAAGACCATGACAGAAGCATGGAAATGCATAATATAAAGAATTGCCCTGAGTTATAAAGAAATTATGTAAGGATAGAAAATAAAGAAAAATATTACTAAGTCAAGCTCTTTCCATTGAATAAGGACACTCATTGGATTTAATCTCATCTGCTGAAAGTTCTTAACCCATTTGGAAGGTATGATTGGACAGAAGGTTGATGAGAATTGGAAAGAAAGAGCAGTCTTTCTTTTGGTGTATCTATTTTTCACCCATTGCACTTGAACCAGGTGCTCATATCACCCCTTTTGCTTCTGCAGCATCAGCACAGTTGTCTTCTTAGCTTGGTGCTTCAAGACAAACAGAACAAAGGCAGTAACAGGTGGATGATGTTGGTTCTATGGTAGAGAGAGGAAAAGGAGCAAGAAGAAGTGAAATAGGGAATTCAGGAATCTTTTCTGGGGTTTGGTGAGGACTCTGTGTAGGAGCTGACCCAGCCACTGCAGGCAAACAAAACCAATGTGCCATGCTAA
Source organism: Lonchura striata (assembly GCF_050655825.1). NCBI lineage: Eukaryota > Metazoa > Chordata > Aves > Passeriformes > Estrildidae > Lonchura > Lonchura striata. The sequence continues at coordinate 7,766,051 of NC_140704.1, forward strand.
GGAAAAGCTCCTCACTCATCATGGAATCATAAAATGGTCTGGGTTGGAGGGGAACTGAAAGATCATCCATTTCCAAGCCCCTTGCTATGGGCAGGGACATATTCACTAAACCAAGTTCCTCAGAGCTCCATCCAACCTAGCCTTGAACATTCCCAGGGATGGGGCATCCACAGCTTCCCTGGGCAACCTCTTCTATTGCCTCTTAGTTGACATGATTTTTTTTTCATTCCATCATCAGTTGCTTTAAAAATGATGGGATTTTACCCATAATTGCAAAGTGTTTGTCCCTTAGTGGCTCCCTTGCAGCTGGGTGCAAGAAGACTGTTCTCACTCAGGTGCCATTTCCTTCCCTTAGTACCATCTCACTCAGGACACCAGTCTCCTGCCCAGCACTGAATATAATTATTATTAATGGTTCTTTGCAAGTGTTGAAAGTGTTTCCATCGGCTCTGTAGCAGGGTGCCCTCTTGTGCCCACTCCAAAACCAGAAATTGTGCAGAATTATGTCTTGGTGTCTTGGATTTCATCACTTCTCTGCCTTGATTTTCAAAAGCCTGAGGTCAGGGTGATGGCCATGACTCTGACAGGCTCCTCACACAGTTAGACTTCATCACAATCACACCTCACCAGACACATCTGAAATGACAGGGTGACAGAATAGGGACTGTCAAATATTGCACACAAAGATAATTAAAACTTCACCCACAGCTGCACACAAAGCATATCTGCTTGTTAACATACAACAGTCTCACTCAGTCTTCACTGAAATTTAAGTAATCTTCCCATGATAATAATAATGAAAAGCAAGAAAAAACACTTTATATGTCCTTTCTGTCCATCATGGCCATTAACTAGTGCAATTTGTTTAGGGGCAAAGACAAGGAGGCAAGGGAATGCACAGAGAAATTAAGTGAGCGAGAGGTGGAGTCACATTTTAATGAAAATTTATCCATGGATTCCTTTTTTTCCTCAGTGTCAAGTGGATTATTACAGTTAGGTGCAACACTTTGGATTGTGCACTCCCCTGTGTGAAGCCAAAGCAAATGAGGCAGAAAAGACCTGGTGCATTTGGCAGAGAAGAGGGAGGTCACCGAGTGATGCTGCACTGGCATGGGGCACAGCCAGGGAGTGCTTGGAGCAATTGTGCCTGCATGGAGCTGGGTGCCACCAAGCAGGAGGGTAACTTGGGCTCTCATCTGTGCTAGAAACTACAGTGGGAAAAGCCCTGGAATTTTTATATTCCCAGTGAAATCTATGCCATTTGTATCTGGGGCTCTGCACTCACCTCAATCATTCATGGAGCTGGGATAAGCTGACTCCTGCTGCCTGTTGGCTCATTTTATTTTTTTTCTCTTCAGTTGCATGATGAAACTGTGAAAAACATGTATGGTGTGGATAAAAAACATTAAGGACCATTTTGTGGGAAAATAGTTGGCTGGGGTTAAATTGCTTCTGGCCTGTGTTGAATGTGAAATGTTTCCAGCAGGGAATCAAAGGGATGAGTGTAATCTGCTGGCTCCAGCTGCCCAGTAACCCTGGGGTCAGCTGCACTTCTCCTACAACATTTAGGATTTGAAGAGCACATGGCACAAGCACAGCTGAGAGAGGAGAGTAAGATGGCAGAGAATTTTTGAGGGAGATTTCTCAGCTCTGGAATACACCAAAGTCATCTCAGTGTGGTGCAATCCCCTCTTCCCCCCAGGCATTAAAAAGATAAATTGAGGGCAGCAAGCAACAAGGTGTGAGGCTGCACTGCTGCTGTTAGGGTTTTGCAGCAAGATGGTTTGCCCTGGATGGAATAAAAATGGATTTAGACCAGTGAATGTCTCATTCATTTTTTGCCTAATTTCCTCCCCTCCATATGTTATAAAAGCAGAGAGAAGTTGGGAAGGGAGTAATTAGAAGTTGAAACAAGTTCTCAGTTTCTCACATGCATTTCAGCTTTTCATGCCTGTGCCACTGAGTTGTGATCTGAGCCCACAGAGTTCCCAGACTGGGGCCCTTTGAGGAGGAGTTCATCCACACAAACGAGGCAGGAGCAGAATTTTACCTGGTTTCAAATCTGGGACCCAAATTTCAAAGGTGCTCTCTGCCTGTATTTCAGGCTTGATGTAGGATGTAGAACTAATTTTTTTTTACTTGAATCTTGAAGGAGTTGGGATTAGATAAGAAAGAGAAACAGACCAGCATTGCTGATTTTTATAGTTTCATGTTTTCCCAAGACTCAGTCTCTTGGAGCTTTTGACAAGCTAATTTACAACACTGTTAGAGATGCACATTGATGTGGGAATTTTCCTGAGCTATGTGTTTTATTTTACTGGTGCTACTGTAAAAGCACTATATTGGTGCACCAAGTGCAACTGCATTGAGATGATGAGCAATTAAAACCACTTCTTGCATAATAAAGCACATTCTATCTTGTTGCCCTTACTTAATATACCAATTCAATGTGTTATACAGTATTTAGCTAGATTACAGTAAATCACCTATTTAAAGTTTTTCTTTCAGCCCTGCATGTGGGGGAAAAAGTGCTGGGAACAGTAAAAGGATAATGACCCATAATGGTAGAAAGCTAAAAATGGGATTCCAGTTGTCTCCTGGAATTAAAGGCTGCAGCAATGTTGTTAAAGGCAAGCTGTTCTATGTCCCCTGTTGCTCCTTGTATCAGCATCACAAAGTCTAAGAAATTCTTATTTATTTCTTCCAGGCAAAGTAGCAAGACAGAAGGAAAAGGAGTTACTGGTGGGGGTAGGTGCATTTAAATAGAGGCAGGGTGGTGGCAGGAGCTGTGAAAAATTATAAAAGCCAAATTCTACAGGGCCCATCCCTAAGGAGCAGCTCACTGAGGGCACGATGGAGCTGTGAGCAGGGAAATGGGGTTTTGCTGCTCTTCCCTATTTGTGATCCTTGCCTCCAACCTTCTGTCATCCCAGCCTACTGCAGGCACCAGGGGACAGGGGCTGGGAAACCTTCCCTGCATTTTCTCTCTGGGAAACAGCTCAGTATCAAAACAGTCTTTGCTTCTGCCATGGGGATGGAATTTCAGAGTCAGTTGTTTGTTGGGTACATGCTGTAAATATCAAATAGATGCACTGCAGCATGTCTTGAAGGAACAACAGATCACAGCACTAAATGCACCATTCCAACAGCCTTATTTCCACCTGGGTTTGTGATTGCATCTCTCTGGACACCTGAATAGGCTTCCACTGGGGACTGATTGTGCTTTTCTTTTGCATTATGATCTATGTGGTGAAGTTTTGCAGCAGTTAGTGATCATGCACAGGCTTAGCATTTGTTCAACCTCTGGTCTGAGTGCTTTTCTGAGGAGTAAATTCTACCTGCCCCAAGGGGTTTAGGTCTTGTGGGCCATTCTCCTACCTGACTCCAGGTAGGCAGATCCTGTCCTAAGTCAATAATCCTGCAGGCCTGGTAAATAAGATGTGGTTTCCCCTTTCATGAAAGCAAAGAAAAATAAGTATTTCCATAAACCTGCCTGCGTCCATCCTTCTCCCTGCTCATACCATCCTGCACCTTATTCTTCTTGTTTGGTGCTTCCTAATGTTTTCTGGTTTGGGGTGGTTTTGGTCTGACAGTTTCTATTTCCTCTGTGAATTTACCCTGTTCTGTTGTTTTCCACTCTGCTTCCATTATGTCCAAAAACCTCAGGTCCCCTCTCCCTTAAAACCAGTCCCTGAAGATAGCAGACCCTCTGAAGATAGATGCTTCTGCTGCATCTGGCAGGATTAAGGGTTTTTTAGGGTCTTGGCACCTCAGCAACCTGTTAACCAAAGTTTGTACTATTCCCTCACCTGTGACACTCAGAAAGCACATTTTTACAGGAATTTCAGAGTCTCCCCCACCAGTTTACTTTTCCTGTGAGCTGCTCAGCAGAGCTGTGGGGATGCTGGTACTGAACATCCTTGCCTGGTGCCTCCCGTGCTGCTGCTGAGCTGCTCCCTCCCCTCGGGCTCTGCTGGGTGCCTGGGTTGTGGGTGTGGATGTTGATGTCAGAGCTGAGCCCCAGCCTGCCTGGGACCCAGTTTAGCCATGAACTGGGTTCATTTAGGGTGCTATTGGCACAGACAGCACTGCAGTGTGAGCTGCCAGCCTCCCCCAGTCCTGGGAACATGGCAACCCCTACCAGCCAGTGGGCTTTTCCTCTGTGCTCAGGTCACCTATGGATAGTCTGGCTTTGCTTTCTCCAGCTGGACCCTTCTCTTTGGCCCTGGTGAGTGTGTGCTGGGATGAGAGCTGTGACAGGGCACAGCCACAGGGCACAGCCACTTCTTTCCCCAGCCTGGTCTCCATCCACATTCCCCACTGGAATCCTATTCAACTCTGAGAACAGAGGTTGAACAAATGCTAGGCCTATGCATGCTGCAAAACTTCACCACATAGATTATAATGCAAAAGAAAAGCACAATCAGTCCCCAGTGGAAGCCTATTCAGGTGTCCAGAGAGATGCAATCACAAACCCAAGTGGAAATAAAGCTGTTGGGATGATGCATTTAGTGCTGTGATCTGTTGTTCTTTCAAGACATGCTGCAGTGCATCTACTTGATATTTACAGCATGTACCCAACAAAAAACTGACTCTGAATTTCAGTTCTGGGGCTCACCTTGCCCTTCAGAAAATTTGCGGAGCTGCTAAACAAGCAGAAGATTTTTTTTTTTAATTGTAACTCCACTGCCTGATCCTCATGCATCTTTCCAAAGGAATACAACTGTACTACATCCTGTTGAAAATGGCAACATCCTGTTGAAAATACTACCTCCTGTTGTTTTGATAGGTGGTGAATGCTATCCAGATGTTGCTGATCAATACCTGCCAAGAAAGCCTTGGCTGGTTCAGGTGCTGTTGTCAGCTCAGTGAGGGTGGGCTCAGCCTGGCCAAGGTCTCAGTGATGCTGTGCACCAGCCTGGGCAGGGCTGCAGGGCCCCTGCAAGACTTCTTCAGATGTAAGAAAAAACACCAAAGACCTGACTGCTCTGGATCATTAAAAACCCCACAAAAGCTTTTCTTTTTTTCCACCACGAGGAATCACAGAAGGGTGCCAGTGGTCTCTTGGTGGCCCTGTGACATTTGCTGTGCAAGTGCAGAGCTCCATCCCAGCATCCCTGCACGTGGCCCCATGCAAAGTGACACACAAGGGGAGGGGACACACAAGGTCCCTGCTGCTCTCCTGGCACAGGGTAATATGTTTGCCAGTCCTGCTGGTATCTGGAGGCTCATTTATCTGAAATGGCTTAGAACAACTACAGGACTTAAATTTCCTTTATTCATCAATCTTCCTTAATCTTAGGGATTGAAAATGATAATTACCTTGATGCTGGCTTTTATCATACTGAGACTCATTCAATTATCAATTATCTTTCGTGTCTGTTGATCAGGACTTAAGAAGTTGCCTTTTCCTCAAATCTGTTGATCTAAAAGGCCCTAAAAGTCCTGAGTCTACCTTCTCTCTTTCACTATTTCTTGCTGCTGACTTGATGCATGTGAATTTCATCACCTTTTTCTGTATGCTTTTCATTTATCAGTTACTAAAATGATAGAAAATTACAATTTTATTAAAATATTTAGAGCTGTATTTAAATAGCGTTTGTTTTCATATTTTGTCACTCAGTTTTCCTTTCTGCTTTCCATAATCCCTGACAAATAATGAAATTTCTCCTCATAGGCATGGTCCTGCACAGCATCTTATAAACCAATCTTTCATCTCTGGTAATGTGGACTTCAGAGAAGCTCTACTGCACTAAATTTTTGGGCACTGATGCTATGTTCCTGTCAATAGATGTAGTTCCTTCAAGTTCTTTGCACTGCCAGCACTCAAATTTACTCTTTCTAGAAGTAAAGTTGTCCCAAACCTTCTTGTCCACTGTTCTGAGCTGTTTTGTGCTGTTCCTGGAGAGGGCTCAGTGGCTCCAAGGGACATGAGCTCCCTCTCCTTGGGTCTGTTTTCTCTGCCTGTGCATTCACTGACTGAATTCAAGGCAGAGAAGCAGATGGTGTTTATGATTTCACCTTTTCTGCTTAAAAGTTTCTCCCCATTCCTCCCCAGTTCCTCTGCACTGACTGTACAGCCCCAAGGCTGATCCACTATTTCTGGTAATCATTGTTTCTTGCAATCAGTCACATTTTTCAGTGTGACTACATATCTGTGTCCACATTCACAGTCAGGAAATGTGATCCACCACCCAGAAAATTTCCTGGAAGCTGAAAGAGAGGTGAGGAGTTGGAAAAGTGAACTTGGCTATTGAACCATAGAATCAGGGAGAGGTTTGGGCTGGAGAGACCTTAAAGACCGCCCAGTTCCACCCCCACTGGGCACCTTTCACTAGACCAGATTGCTCAAAGCTCCAACCATCCTGGCCTGGAACACCTCCAGGGATGGGGCAGCCACAACTTCTTTGGTGAAGAACAGATGGAAAAAATCCAAGATTGAAGAAATGAAATAAATGGCAGCATGCCTGAAAATTATAAATTTCAGCATCATTTATACTGAACACAGCCCCAAAGAAAGGCAGATATAAAAAATGAGAGTCAGTGATGACCTTTATCAGCTCTGGTGGCAACTATAAATCAGGCTGCAAATTCTCATCAGCTTGCTGGACAGAATTCATTACAGACAGGGGCCACTGCATTGCTTTCTGCCTTTGATTGAGGTATGTCCCATTTAAACCAATGCTCTTGCACTGGAACAAATCACACATTTCCAAACAGTAGTCCAGGAATATGATTTATCTTTTGAGGACTAGGACCCAGCTAAACCTCACAGTGTTTTGTTTGGAATATAACACAGATCAATTTGTTCTTCTCTTAAGCAGACCAATTTTCTGTTCATTAACTCAGACAGCGTGTTGATGGCTGGAATTGAATATAATGGCAAGATTTAGAGCCCTAACAAATCAGCACTACTTCATTTATTCTTTTTTTAATGCATTCTAAGAGTACAAGTGGCAGATTAGCACCTGATTTTAAACCTGTTATGGTTTAACAAATAATGGCAAGGTCTGTTATCTCCTACTTCCAACAGTGGAGCAACTTTTATGTCATCTTGAAGTTTCATAGTTTATTAAAATCTTATGGGTTTTTTTTGAGCATAAGGAGCAATAAAATTTGGTAGCAATGTCATTATGGGCAGTAATGTGACTTCCATCAGTTCCTACAATGTTCAAGAAACAGATTCACAGACTCATTAGATTAATAAGCTACTTTACCTATGTTCTGAACTTGGAGCTGAATTTCATAGCTCTTTTCTTTTCTCTAATTAGGATATATCCTGAGAGCCTTACAATTATCCAAATGTTTCGCTGGCCATGTTTAAAACATGATTTTTTTTGTCTTGAACTTAGTGTATAATTGGAAAACATTCTGTGTTGTTGACAGAGGGTGATTATTGAAGCAGTAATATTTTTCAACATGTCTGATAATTAGGTAATAGTCTGTCTCTCAGTTTAATTCTTACCTGTTTTTTTTCTGCAATGACTGAAATATTTCTGGAAAATAAAAATTTAGGCTGCATACTTTCCCCTTATAACAAATAATGTTTCAGACTTTGTGACCTGAGTATATAAAGACCAGGTATGTACGAAGCATTAAATCTTTTATTGCCTTACTTCCTAAATTGTTGGCATAAACACTTAAGGATATGGACACTTTTCTTAAGAAGCTGGAAGTTAGAGTTGTAAATAAGTTGCTGCTGGATCAGACCCCAGAGATTGTCTCTTCTGGCATATGGCCCAGGACAAGGGCAAGTACTTAGGGAAGATTCTGAAAAGCAGGCAAATTTCTCAAGTTGAGGATTCAGCTTATTCCTTTAGTCCCACACAATGGCTGGCTCATGGGCTTCCTGAAAAGCCTTCAAGCATTTATTATATGTCCCTTCAAGACATATAATCTTTTATGGATTTTTCTTCCATTTTTCTAATTTTAGTTTGGGTCCACCTGTAGCCCTGGCACCTGCTCTGTTCTGGGACTGTGACTTCCACAGTTTGTTTGCCTTCAGTATGGAGAAATAATCCCTTTTATTTGTGTTGAACCTGACACTGACTGATGTTATCTGATGCCTTCCATAATTATTTTGGAAAAGGCAGGGAATAAGCATCCCTTATTTATCTCCTTCACACTGTTTATGACTTTTTTGACTTCTGTCCTACCTCTGTTCAATCAGTTCTTTCTCAAGTTTAAGTTTCTTAGTTTGTTAAGAAAAGTATTTGTATGAAGGAATACTGTAAGGATAAATGTAAGTCAATCTAATTAAAATCCTTCTTTTTTTTTTTTTTATTTAAGACAGAAGTTGCTAATAAAATTTATTCCATAATTTAAAAGAGAGTTATGCTTTGAGATCTTTGCCTATGAGTCTAAAGGGCTGTTGCTCTGATTTGGACTCTGAGAATCTTAAAATCTCTAAAACCTTGTGGTTTTGAGAGGGTCAACTGTATTGCAGCAACCATTTGCCCTTACAGAATCTGATTCATCCCAATCTCAGAGATTTCTTCTTCTTCCACTTATGTGTGAATCTGTGATATGGAGGAGAAGATTTTTTTTTATTAACAGCAATAAGCAGAGTGTAGAAGCTTTTCATCTGCACCTTCAGAGCCTTTTATAAAGTTGGTTAGTGACTGTGATGAGGATTATCATCACCAGGTTGGAAATAAAAGACTAGAACATGGATAAGGAGAATGCTAGGTCTGCACACCCTGGTTTTGAAAGAACCAAGTGTCCAAACCCAGTGTTGGCTTTAGCAACTGGGCAGTGCACACCTCTGCAGTTACAGTGAGTAACTGGGTTTGTGCTTGTACATATCCTAGAGGATTTAAACTCACCTTTGACTCATCCCAGAACACCCCATGGGTAATGTTAAACCACCCACATGTCCCTAGCCCTTGTTGCGTCATGGTGACATTCCTGGGGCAGCCACCACAGTGATGGGTGGTGAGGAATTGTTTCTCTAGCTGAAACTGGAAGCTGTGGGTCTCAGATTCAGTCAGAGAAAGAAACAGAATTTCTAGCCAGGCAGAAGCCTGGGAAAGAGTTGGAGAAGAATGTCAATAATTTTTTATCTCTCTTGTTATTCACATTGTTTATAGTTAAGTTCTATCCCTGTGCATCAAGAACTTTGCACCAATGCTTTGAGTTGTTTTCACTTCAGGACCAATGGAGTTGGTCCTCATGGAGCTCTGTATAACAGAGCAGTGTATTTTGAATAAATCAGTTTTACTCTCACAGCCTTCTGATCTGGGTCTCTTCATTCCCGTCCTGCCTCGACAGCAACAGGAAGCAGAGGTTTGGTAGGATCCATCAGTTCTCAGTTTAGGCAAGTTGCAAAAAACCATAACCTTAGTCCTGTGCCAAGAAAAACTGCTGATTCCTTTAATGGCAGAGTGCTTGGGACTTGTGTTTTATGTTTTATCTGCAGGGCAGTGCATGTAAGCACTGATCAGGCTTGAACTTCAGTTTCTGACATGCCTTTATTGTTGTAATGTTTTTTATCCTGAACTTTTGACCTGCTACCTAACCCTCATTTGGAGTCCCTTTCATATGTCTGCCACAGCCTTTCTGTCAGGCAGGTTGTGTGCTTTGAGAGCTGGACACTGTTTCCTGTATTTTTGTTCTTGTCCACCTGTCTTGAGAGCTGGAGTGGTCCCAAAGTGCAGAGAGACAAGCTGATTTGCCTTGTTTCATGTGAAAATGGTGATTTCTTTGCATGTTTCTCTTGCTGGTATAAGTCTGCAGAACAAATGTAAGAGTTGGAGCACAATATTAGGTTCCAGAATCTGCTTTGTTAAACTCCTACAGAGACTGTGGAACTCAGAAACCTGAAATCATAAAAAAAATGGGGTATTTTGACCTTGTTTTCTACACTAAGCAAGCTGTGTATGTACATTCAAAACAGGTCACTCCTGCATTCATCTAAGGGAAAGTGTGGCACAATAAATATGTGACAAACACCAACCACATTTCTTTATAGCTGTCCTCAGAGCCACTTTTAGCAGTGGCTAAAAATGTTAAAAAATAATTTGAGTTCTTCAGAAAGAAGTTCCCAGCAGTACTTTTGGTTTTAAGACTGTAATTAGATTCCACACAAACACAATTTCAGATTTCCTTAATGACCTTTTGTTTTCCTCCTTGCAGATAATGAATTCATTTATAGAAACCAGAATGGCACAGTGATTCTGAGGAATGTCGAAACCAACAGTTCAACAATATTAATAGAAAACAAAAAAATTGTAAGTATTTTCTATGACAAGTAGCTGAATTTCACAGCTCTCTTGCAGTTGGATCAGTAAAGCAGAAAATGACTTGGGTTTTGACTTCATGTGTTGTCAAGGAGAAGCAATTCACTGGTGGTACAATGGGCTATGCAGTGATGGATAATGTGAGACTGAACTCCAGTTTTTGTTATTATTCTGCAAGCTCAGTTTCTCCCATACTTCTGGAAAGGATCATATAGAGATTTGCAGCTAGTCTTGCATATCATATATAATTGAAAGATGCATAATTCTCATCTCTGCATGCTCAATAAAAAGGACAATTGATGTTCTTTACTGTCTGTTGTCATTCTCAAAATTTTTTCATGCAAATACTTATTTTTTTATTTGTGCATTCGCTGATTTTTCTTGCCTAATGTTTGAAATGTAATTTCAGTGTTTCTTATGAGTAGTGTTAAGGAATAGAAGTGAAGTTGGATTTGAGAGAAACCCTAAGAAATTGTTGTGGGAAGAAGTTAATAGGTGACTATTAAAACAAACGTAAAGAAAACAAAGTCACATCTGATACAGAGCATTGTTTTTACTGATAGAGGTGGTTTTTAGCATTGTTTTGTGTAGTAGATGAAACCAGCATTGTGGCAGAAGTTAGTACATTAATTGTATTAATTATTTTTTAACGAGACAAAGAATTTATCACCAAATTATTATGTCAGGGCCCAAACTTAAACTTTACATGCTGCATTTAACCTTCAAATTTTACTGCATTGCATAAGCAATCCTCTTTTAGCAGAGTCCAACTCCTTTCTTTACAGTTCTAAGGGAATGGGCTGGCTTCCTTTAATGTCAAGGTCTGTTGAAGTCAAATTACTTCCATTTGGCCTCATGGTTATTCCACTGGTTTTTAATTGTTGTCATTTGTAAGAAAAGCACAGTGCCACAAGAAAATCCTGCATTTTCATGCCATTTTCCACCCTACTGCCTGTTCTACCTTTGTTCCTCTGCTCTCTCAGTAAATACATCTGCAGGTCACCTCCACATTAATCCAGTGCAAGAACTGCCATTACATTTACTCAGACACATTGTCTTCTTCCTCTTCCTTCCCAGCCCTGGGGCAGAAAACTTTTGCTACTTGGTCATGTTTCTCCTTCCCCATGTTGTTAACAGAACAGTAAATAAAATCTGTCTTCTGTAAATAAATCTGCCTTCATGTTGCCACTGCTGGTGCCCAGGCTCCCCATCCCTCCCCATCCTGAGCTGCTCAGCTCAGCAGCTCAGGAGATGTCCCAGAGAGTGTTACAGTGAGCTCATGGGCACTCTATTTCCCCTTCCCTGGGACCCTGGGACTCTGATCAAGATATCCCCAGACCCCTCCTTCCTGCCCCAATGGGGTTGGCAGAGAGTCAGGGAAGCCCACCCTGTCCAAAGTCTATACAGACCCCTGACATTTCCTGTTCGTGCTCTTTTGCCCTGCTCTCCCCTTGGACACCACAGAATAAAGAGAGCTGAACCAACGTATATCAGGGTAAGAGCCTCTTTTGGGAATCTTTGCCATCTCCTGATATTCCTCCCCTCACAGCCTCGGACCTCTGGGCTAGTCTGATATTCAGGGGGCTGTGCGAGGGGGGAACGTCAAGAGAGGTGGTGGCTGCCTCTTCCCTGGAGATGCTCAGGATCAGGGTGGGTGGGACTCGGAGCAGCCTGGGCTGAGTGAAGCTGTCCCTGCTTGCTGGAGCTCACCCTGGGTCAGGGGCTCCATGTGGTGGAAAAGTCTCTCCTCCAACCCGTGCTTCCAAAGAAAACTCAGCAGTCTCTTGTTGTCCAGTCTCAAGGCAGTTTATTGCAAGTTATCTAAAAAAATTTTCTTCTCTGGCTGCTGTGGTTTGCTCACAGCTCAGGCAGAGGCACACACACACCCTGACATCCTCTCTGACTCCCGACTGCTTCTTCTCTCCCCGCCCAGGGCTGCTGCTGTCTTTTATATGGTACATTACGTGTGACATGGTTACAGTTTTTCCCCAATGCCTATTATCTATATTAAATGGTGATTTTCTATCTTTTATATGGTACATTACGTGTGACATGGTTACAGTTTTTCCCCAATGCCTATTATCTATATTAAATGGTGCTTTTCTACTTTAAACCAATCTGTGAGTGCCAACATCACCAGAACATGGAGGTAAGGAAGAAGAAAGAGGGAGGACAGGACACGCCCAAATCCCTCCATCTTAAAACTTTTGACCCCCATGTACAAGACCTAAAACCCCCCTGTACAGCACTCAAAAATTCTTCCCTTTACTTTGTAACTACTTCTACTATAACATCTAAACTTTTGTGACTTCTTGTTCTTCCTGCAAGGCTGGTAAATCATTCCATGGCTCAAACTCAAAATCACAGCTGTTTCCAGCTGCCTGCCAGGGTCTCAAATGCTTTTGACCTGGGCTTGGAACCTCCAAAAATGTCTGAGGGACATTTTGAGTTCCTACACCTGCTCATTGCAGGGAGTTGGACTGGGCAGCTTTTAAAGGTCCCTCCCAGCCCAAATCATTCTGTGATGGTGCCACGTGTCCCCTCTGCTTCTGGCTGTCCCCTGGGCTCCCCCCACAGCTCATCCATGCCCTCTGGTCTTGTGGAGGACCTTCCCCAGTTCCCCTTTCAGTTTTGCTCTCTCAAGGACTTGCATCTAATTTGTTATGTGAGAGGGTGAGATTTGAAAGGCAGTGGATGAGTGATGTGTTAGTGGCACCTCTCTTTGACCTTGGTGCCATCTGTGCCAGCAATGCATTATATTGAAACATACTGGGGAGGAGAAATGGTTTCACTACACAAATGAAAAGTGGGGCTGGAAAAAGGTAATTTCCTGGCAAGTCTGAGATACCCAGGCATTTCTTCTTGTTAGTGAGATTTACAGTGCTGGTTTTTGCAGAACACAGGTCAGGGTGCACTGAACTGCTGCAGCATCCCAAAAACTTTTAACAGGGGAAAACAGAATAGTTTTCCTCTGGGTTATCTTAATTGGGGAAGGTGGTGTTGTCTTTATTACTAATTTGCTCCAGAAGCTATTTACATTTGTTTTTATCTCCTGCACTGGGCAGTGAATACAGATAATGAGAGGAAATTAATAAATTGCCATTAATCAGAGCTTTCTACTAACTACTGCCTACACCTGCCACCTCACCAGCCAGTAAGGAAAATTCTGGGTTTTTTGATATAGCTGCCTGCTCTGAGTCACAACACATTTATTCTTTCCCTTGTGAGTGCCCACAGAGCATTCCTGGGGTTTGAAAAAAAAAAAATACTATATTTTTCAAGACACTTAATTCTGGTGGTATTCTTCATCCTTAGAGAGATGATCATAACAATTATCTCTAGGTGTCATTAGCTTGAAAACTGAAGAGCATTTGTTTCAAAACTGTGTTTATTTTTCAGGTCTCCTTAAAGGCTATCCGGTATGAGGTGTCACCTGACAGGGAATATGCACTATTTGCCTTCGATGTTGAACCTGTAAGTAAACAGATTTGATTTCAAAATACACAGCCTGTGGCAAATTTTTCTTTTTTTTTTTTTTTGACTTTTATGCCAGCAAGATGATATTTTAAATTAATTGCTTCCTATGAAAGAAAGCAAAAAACCCCCTCACTTAGCAATTCTGAGAGCATGTCACACTGCCATCTAGTAGAGGAGAAAGGTATAAATTAGACTGTGAGGAAACACTGTCACTGCCAGGATTTTATAGTCTCCGGGAGGGGGATTGTAAGGACATGTCTTTGCTACAAGGATTTCTATTCCTCTTCTGTGATTTTTTTTTTCCACTGTGCCTTTTTCCATCACCCTATAAATTTCTTTCCTCAGAACAGAAAGCTACTGTCAGTGTCTCCCACAACTGAAATAATACATTAATTATGGTGTCACCATTCCCAGTGCTGCAGTTAGGCTTGAGCTATCACTTTCATTATAAATCCTTTTCTTTTGAGGGTTAGGTATAAATCATTTGTAAAAAATCACCATTAGGTTGATACTAAGTTCTGGATTACAGCAAATTTTTTTACCAGACTTCAAAAGGGAAAAATGTAATGAGTCATTTTTAAATGATGACCAAAGAATCAAACATGGGGGAAGTAATTCTTCTGCATGAATAATATTTTTGTCTTTCTCAATTCTGCTGGTATAAGGCCTGAAATGTTTGAGTGATAGCTATGCTGTACTACTTGGATGAACTATAAGCCCTATATATTTTTTTTCCATAGTTTAGAATATCACCAATACTTCAAAATTAAAATAATTAATTCACTGACAGCTGTAATTGCTTTTTTTTCCATAATGTAAATAGCATTTCAGCTGCTAACCAAAGGAAATTTGTGGGTCCTTTTGGTAGTGAAAGTTGTCGCTCTATTGCTCATCTGGTTTCTCTGCTGTCATCTTTGGAGTTATTCCAGACTTGGTGCTGTGAAAGTCAGAAGAAACATACCTGGTTTTAGAAAAAGGGAAAATAAAACTGTATCAGAAACTTTAGGAGTAATTCATAATGATTTTTCTTGGGAAATTACTGGTGGTGTGACTTCACTTACCTGAAGCTTAGCTTAGTTCTAGACAGAGATGGATGGGGAAGTGTTAAGTTAATTCTAAATATGGAAAAGACAGCCTAAGGGTCACTTAGGAAGCAAAACCTTTCTCTCAATTTTCCCTGCCTCGTGAGCCAGAGATGCTTTGCAAAATTCAGTTCTTTTAGTGGAAATCAGCCTTTGTGGAAGCCCTGTGCCAACTCTGCTCAGACGTACTGTGTAGGCTGGAAAAGCCCTGAGGAGGGAGGGCTTCCTCAGTTCCTCTGAGAATGACAGAAAAATGCCTTTAATGACCAAACAAAACAAAAAAAAACTCATAAAAAACCCAACCAAAAAAAAAAAAAAAAAAAAAAGAGAGAGAGAAAGTAAAATTTCTGAAAAACAGTAAGGAGAAGCAGAGTTAGGGGGGGCTTTTACAGCCCAGATTTTGTGTTCAGTCTGTGGAAGAGTGCTTGGTGTGGGCAACATGGCAGGAAGGGCATGGGAATGGAAAGGGATGGGCTGGATGTGCTTCCTCTGCATCCTCCTCTCTGCACATCAGTGCTTGCAGACCTGTGAGTTTGAAGTACAGGCAAAACACAAAAAAGTTTGTGGTTCTTAAGAAGAGAGAGCAGCACACAGCCAGGTGCTCCCTGCATCCCACCACATCTTTTTAAAAGGAAAACCCAGGGTGGGAAGCTGAAAACATTCTTTGGGAATATCTCAGGATGTGGCATATACTCACTGTAAGTGAAGTTTGCAAATTGCTCAGCTATTCATATATAGCAAGAGCTCCTGAAGCAAAATGAACCAAAACAAACACACTTTTATTCCTTTAAGATCCATGTTTATGGAGAAAATAAATTTTTTTGGGTTTGTTTTGTTTTGTTCTGTTCTGTTTTGAAGCACTCTAATAGAGGGGTAGTTGGGCTCAGTCTTGGTTGTTGCAGCCTTAAGCCGTGATGGGTGGTTCTCTATATTAAAATGGCAATAACTGTTGAATTACTTCTTCAGCTTTCTTCTCCCTTGGTATACAGACTGTGGCTACAAATAATTGCATGTTAGTTAGCTCTTCACATTTTCTGCATTTCAAACTGTATTCTTGGACAAAATTCAAATTACTCTATTTTCTGCAACACAAGGAATTGATTAGCAAAGCCTTGGGCAGTTGTCCTTGTTGCAAAGTCAAAAGGAGATTTCAGGAGATGTATTGGCAGAGGACATGCCTTTAAAGTTTAATTCTACAATTTCAGAAAAGGAGCTTCTTGGAATTATTGCATACTTATTTTTTAGCCATCAGAAATGGTTTCTTATTTTTTTTGGCATTTGAAAGTGTGACATGCTGCCTTTTAATTGTTTGTGAGTATAGATATTTTCATCATATTTTTACACAGTACAGTTGTGCTGCTTTAATATGCATAGGATGAATTAATAATTTGCCTGAATTCTGAAATGAATTGATTCAGCCTCTATGTTTAATACCAGTCAGGAATAAACATCAAAATAGAAGAGCACAATGTGTCACTCCAATGAAGCGGAATATTTTAAAGAAAAGTGCCACAAAGTCATTTCCTTCCAGTAATAGCTGCTTCTATATTTTTCTATTTATTTGCACAGAGGCATGTCTGCTCAGTGTTGGTCTGGGTGACAGCACTGACACCCACACTGGAACAACACAGCACTGAACTGCCAGACACCTATTTTGCAGAGACACTGAGGCAGCTAATGTGTGTTTTCCTGTTGTATCACTTCATCATTTTAAAGGATAATGAATTAAAGCACGTTCCTTAAAATACATTTCTCCTAGGAAGCTTGGCAGACAGCTGTGAGGCTGGTGTGGGTACATTGTGGCTGGTCTGGCTGTCAGATTTCATTGTAAATCCTTTTTTGTGTTTTTTTTTTTTTTTTTGCAGTGCTTATATTTACAGAAGTTTAATCTTTCAGGCAGCAATATTCTGGGTAAGCCTTGTGCTAATAGGGAGCTTTTCTAACCTTGAACACAGAAGATTTGTTCTTTTTCTGGAAAGGTCACAGGAAAGGTACCAAGCCTCTTTGTCTTGAAATACTCCCACAGTTTTTCTGCTGTTTATTTTTAGTTTCTTTACACCACAACAAGGTGCAACCTGAGGCTGAAACAGCAGAGTGAAATTTTGGGAAAACATCGGGGAATAAACACCTCCATGGGGAAACTTTGATTTGAAATCATCCTTCACCAAAACAAGTGTGTGGGGCTCTGATATGGGGTTTGATAACCCCAAAACGCGTGGGCAAAGGGGTTTGGCCACAGCAGCTCAGCAGAAGGGGGGCAGAGGCTCACGTTTGTCTCTGTGGTGCCAGACCAAGGATGCTCATGCCCAGCACGAGGCTCCAGCAGCACTGATGGGCAAACTCAGTGCTCCCCGTGGGCCTCCTGGGACACACACAGGTCTTTGGGCTGGCACCACCTCTGTGGGTACCCCTGGTCTCCAAAAGGGGTTTAGTGAATAGCCAAGTGACTAAGCAACCCTTAAATCTCATTACATTTCTGTGACTGAGGTAAGAGTAAAGTATGAGTGACTAAAGCTTTGTGTGGCAGTCAGTTACCAGTGGAGTTTGTGTAATGGAATAAAAGAAACAGAGGAAATATCTCATAAGAAAACTTTATTTTCTGGAGTGATGTAGTGAGATGTTAAATAGTGAATATTTAATTGCCTTTATTAGGAATCAGTGTTGTCAACATGCAAGAGAGGAATTAAAGCTGCCAAGATTCCTCTCAAAACTTCTTGCTATTTGTCTCCAATTTTACCAGCCCATTACTCTGTTTGTGCCAGTTAAGGGCAATTTCACTTAGAAATGCTGGCTGGTTAGCATGGACCAAACTGCAAAGGCTTCTGAACAAAGTTAGGGCTCAGAGACTTTTGCAGCTGATACAACAGATCCTGTTACCTATTTTGCAGTAAAATAAATGCTCTTTTGTAATCCAAATAGCTGGAACAAATAAATCATTGTTGTAATTAGAACACACTCAAAAATTATCTTTTAGCCTAGTTCATGTGGTGAGTTCAATATTTCTGTTCTTGCCTGTATCTCTGAGATGAGTGGTGGGACAAAAGAGAGCTCAGAAAGACCCAGAACAAACCTTAAGAGTTGGCATCTAGAGTGTGAAAGACGTAAAAAAGCATTATTTTAGAAAGCAACAATATTACTATTGTTGCTGTTACTATTTTACAATAGTAACAACAATGTTACTATTGTTGTTACTATTTTTTATTATTTCTTCAAGTCTGGTTTTATGTGAAATGAATGGGTTTTGTGCTTATAGTCCAATTACAACCTCATCCTAATTTAATTAGTTGTCTAAAAATTAAAATAACATAATGCTTATTATTTCCAAAACACTAATGGGTATAAATATTAATGTATCCTCATAACATCCTTTTGAGTTAGGTGATAAACATTATTATGATAAATATACCTCTGAAAATTGAACACTGTCATAACTATCATCAGTAATACAGCTCAGACTGTAGTCATGATATTTATTGCTTAATTGAAATGGATTTACCAGGCCTAGAAATAGGCTTACATAAATCTGTTTTCTTTATATGGCAATAAATATATTTCACTTTTTTTTTTTTATTCTCACCCAATGTTTTTTTTCAGGAACACTGAAAATGTTTAGTGATTTCATGATAAAGTGAGCACAGATAGAATATTTCTGTCATAAAATAATGCTGTTTTATTGATTTTTATTTAATTTTTGGTGTTTGCTGTAAATTATTAGTTTTTGAGGGGGACATTTTGAGGTAAAAACCTTTAAGTTTATGGTTTTCATATCCTCTTTTTAATGTGAGTACAGTTTTGAATCATTGTTCATAAATCCGAATTGCTCCTCTATTGGAAAGCTGCACAATCTAAGGATATTGTTCACTTATATCAAAGGCTGCTGGATAAAATTATTTTTCCCAACATTTTCAAGCCTTAAGCACTGTAATTTTTTATACTTGTGAGAAATAGTTACTGTTACTAGGATAAATAATGGATTAGGATCAAGCACCTACTAAACAAAAAGAAGAAAAGGACTCAATCCAAATGCTGTTTATATCAGTTAAAATATTTCTGTTATTACATCTGTGCATGTGTGTATCTTCAGGCAGAGTATCTTCTCTTTTCTCAATTTACCAACTGTATGAATGTAGCTGTGAATGAAGAATGAGCTATATGGCTGTAGTCATCCAGTGCTTTTTTAATGAGCAGAAATAAAGTTATTAATGAATTAGCGGAAACACATAGGCCAGCCAGTCATCAGATCTGGTAATTTGCTAAACTTTCAGGAAAGCAACACCTTCACTTACTTCCCATAGAATAAATATTATTAATAGCATTCAGCTACTCTTTAATATTTCAATAAAATGCTCACAGCCTCTGAAAGTGGCAGCAATTTTACGTGTGGGCTTGCAGTGAGGTTCTTGTGGGGCATCAGGGATGAAGGTGGGGCCACATTTCTTCCTCCTTCTTACAGATCCTCTTTTGAGTGATTTTATTTTAACAGCCAAGATCAGTAGTGTGATAACCATGTTGATAAGTGCTGTTTAAGCTCTTTCTGGTAGAACAGAAACTTCAGCTACATTTACCTCATTAAATCTAAGGCCTGTGTGTCAAGAAGTGTTGCAAAAATGTGCTAACAGCACAGAAAAGGTTAATTTTGTGGGTGATGGTTTACTTTGGATTTGAAGCTGAAGCAGCAGCTATTGTTTGACAACATTTAAAGGCAATATTTTATTTGAAAAGAGCTTGTTGTGGTAATTTTGAATTACGAATCTGGTCTCTGTGAAAGGCAGCCTATCTTTTCCAGTCTCAAACCCACCATAAACAAATTCCCTCATCTGCTGTTTTCAACAAGACTGACAAAACAGAATTTTCAAAGGCTTCAGACAAGGTTGATTCAAAACCATTTCCACACTCCCATTTGCTTTTCTGTCCCACCTGGGGGAGTCTGTCTAAGGCAGGAGATGAGCTCTTCATGGTCACCTTTCACTGAATAAACCAAAGCTGCAAATACCTGAACCCTCAACAGCTGGGAGGTTTTCCTGCCAGCGAATCTCAGCAATATTTCTGTCAGAAGCAGCAATATCTCTGTCAGATGTACCATTGTGCTGTCCTGTGCTGGTATCAGTAATTATTTCAGGCTAATTAATATTTGATATCTGCAGTGGCACGGAGAGAGGAAAGTTTGACACACAACTCTCAGGGGATCCGTGGGTTTTCCAAACTCTATTACAGTTGTGCAAACACTGCCTGCTCAGGTGTCCTCAGTCGTGCCTTCAGCAGCAGGGCCCTTCTATGCCAAATCTTCCCTGCTGCACACGCCTACAGAATTAAAAGTTTTAACTCTAGCAGGGTGGATACCCACTCTAATTGAGCAAACATGTCATCAAATGGTGAGAGTGTTTGTTCCTGGCTGCTCAGCAGTCAACGCTCCACCAATTCCTGTCCCATTGTTTGTTTAGAATAGAAATTTTTGGACATACTTACAGGCCAGTGGAGCAATAATTACTGACAAGTTTAATCCTAGAGTTTTCTTTTGAGGGAGAAACCACAGAAATTAATTTCATGTTGCTAAATTTCAGGGCCAATTTTGGACTAACACAGGGGAAGAAAACAGGCCAAACCTATTCTTTATTTGATCTGGGGGAGCCTCATGGTTCATTTGAAATCCTGACAAAGTTCCAGCAGAAACTGTATTCCTTTATGTAGCCTTAATGGTTCTTTGCTTTTGACAGCAATTCTGCTTTGGAACAGCTTGATTTAATGAGAAAAAAAATTAGTTTAAACAAGAAGTTAGAGGGGGTTAGGAACTCAAAGAAATATGCTGTAGGGACATTTTGGTATGTTAGGATTCTTGAGTCATTAGCCCATGGGTTCTTATTTAAAATTAAGGGTCTGCCATTGTAACTTAGTAGAAACTGACGGGAAAAAATAGTGAAATGAAAATAAACATCCCAAATCTGCATACTTTATTTTCCATTCTTAATAAAAGGGAAAGGATGGGCACTGAGTGTCAGCAAGGAGGAATGGCTGGGTGGGGGCTGCTTGTGTCTATTATCCATAGAAAATATGTTTGCACCCCTAAAATTCAAAGAGTGGGTGCTCTCCTGCTCCTAGGTCTTCTTGGATTGGGATCATCTCAACATTGAAGGAACTTGGTCTAGCAGAAAGTGTTCCTGCCCATATCAGAGAGGTTGGAACTGGATGATCTTCCAAGCCAAACCATTCTGTGATTTATCACTGGCAGCCACTATGGTGACTTAGGGCCTGCAGCTTTTTCATGGGCCAAAACCACATTGGAGACCAGATTTTTGGCTCTATTGCTCCCTGGTTTGGGGATGTTTCCAGGGGGAAGCCTGTGCTTCTGAAATGATGGTCTGGGAGCATTCCTAAAACACAACATGATGTGTTTGCCTGGGCTGGGAAGCAAAGCTCAGCACAGCCTGCAGTTCTCCATCCCCACGTCCCAGTTCTGCTGCTGCCTGATCCCTGCACAGCAATGGTTTTGGTAAAACTGCACCAAACCCCAATTTCTCATCCAGTCTCCATTCTCTCCACTCCAGGGACTGTTTAGTCTGATCGTTGCAACAAAACTTGAAATGCATTAAAAACAGAGTCTGCTGACTTCAGCTGCTTTAACTGCTTTCCTATTAAAAACAATGGATTAAACCCTTGCTGTTTTCCTAATAATGCAGATAAATTGAATTAGAACTAAACCTGAAGCCTCCTGAATTGAGCTGGGAGACTTCAACAGAAATTGCACAAACATGACTGAGTGCAAAATTGTTTTTCAGACTAAGTTGGACAGCCTTGCTTATGTAGCAAAGGCCAATAAACTATATTCTGCATTTATTCACAGGCACAGATACACATCAGTAAACTGCAAAGCAAATCCACAGTTCCAGGAAAGACTAGAGGAGCATCCAAACTCAGAAATAATTGGCCTGTCATGCAAAAGTACATAGGTGTATTATGTATCATTATCAGCTATCAGCAGTCTTCCTCTGTAAATATTTTCTTTAGTAAATGAGATTTTAATCAAGCAGAGAGGGAAAAAATAAAAAAGCGTCAAGGCAAAACACTATGATACAAAAATAAACAATTTTTCTTAGCTTGCATAAGGTTTGATTTCTTTTTCTGCTTCCTTTTCTGAGTGTATAGGTGAGCTAACTTGAACAAACTGGTAGAGGTTATTGTCCTAATATGATTCATAAAATGTCTTAAAAATAAATTGCAATTTGTTTTTGAATGAAGCCTTCATATGACAATGTACAAGGTCTCCTAGATAATCAAAGCCATATGGACAGCATTAAAATAATCACAGTTTTCTTTCTTGCACTTGTATGGGAATCTATCTTAGTGAAAAATGGGGTAACTTTGCTTTAAAAGGAATGAAATTAATACCAGTATCAAAATTATTAAAAAAAAAAATCTTACAAATAATTAGATTCCTTGCAAGATAAAGAGGCTTCAGAATTACATTAGAGATTAGTTCCTGCTTTTTAGCATAAATTTGCTTCCTGAGGTTTATGGGACAATGAACATCCTGGTTTGTGCTGGATTGTAATAAGTATAGGTGGTTATTTAAAATATTATGGAAAGAAATATATTACAAATAGCATACAAAATGAGAAAACAACAGTGATTTAAAAAGCATCAGAAGGCAAAACTAGAAAGAATTTAATTCTGCTGTCTCTACAGAAACATATGAAGCAGTCTATAATCTATTTCTTCTTATTTCCAGTGCTTTTTATTTTTTTTAAATTTTTAATCACTGAAATAGTAAAATATATATATATATTTAGTGCCCTCTTCTGGAAAAACAGGTCTTACTATGCAGGGTGCCCAATGAAGTTCTCATACTCAGAAATGCAAATCTGATGTAAAGTTCTCCTCTTTAGCCAAGTTACATCCTAAATCCAAGGAGTGTGTAGCTCTCTGTTTTTACCCTGAACAAGTGACTTTTATCTCTTTAACTGCTTGCAGAACTCTGCTTTTACCAGCTTGATGTTAAAACCAATAATTAATATTCCTCCTTGGGCAGCTAATGACCCAGATTTGAAGATGGAATCTTTTGTTCCTTTTTCCTCTATTGTCTGATCACAAGAAGCTCTTTCTTGAAAAGGCAGAGGAATCACAGGGCTTTACTCATATCTTTAAATGCTTGAGTCCTCATATCTCTGTGTGCAGAGTGATGTTGATGGCAGGGCTGTGGAGGGTTCTGCAGCAGGTTCTGAGCTGCTTCCTGTCCCCTTTGCTCTCCCCCTGCTTTCCAAAGAGATGCTCTTCACCACCACGGACCATTTACCCCATGGAAGTTGCCCACAGCATCACAAAGACAACACAGAAAAATGTCTTCCTGCCTTCTGTGTGATTTCAGTTTGTTTTCTTCCTGTCAGAATATAGAATTTTCTCTTCCAGTGAATTAGATCTGTGTGTACATTGAGATACAGCTCTGAGTCTTCTGATCTCATATGGAACTGGCAAATTAATCTTTCACTGAACAGGGAGAGAATTTTTGACCAAGGTTCCTAGCATACATATGAATATTTTTCATTTCTTTCACATCCACTTCACTGCTTTTAAACTTTTGCTCTCCAATGCTTTCTGAGAGATTCATCTTTCTTGTTTCAGATTCTTTTCTTTAAGTCTTCTAAAAGTGCCCTGAGCCTAGGACCCACTTTAAAAATTTCAATGCCAGTGCTGACTTCTTTGTACCATTCCCATTCTCAGCTGCTACAGTAGAAAAAGCAATTTTTACATGTTAAGAGTAAATTTTAATAGAAAGAACATATGCTGTGGTTCTATAGTTGTTAATTCCTGCCTCTAAAGCTAATTATTTAAAAATGAATAAATTAATTAGATATACTAAGCATTCAGCACTTTTTCACGGCTTGGTTTTCACATAATTGCTATAAAGCTTTACCATTTGCATTGTAAACTTCACAAAAAAAGAGGCTTTTAGAATATTTCCACTGTCAGTGTCCACACAGCTCAAGAATCTAATGTTTCATTAAAAGCTGTATTGAGCATTGTTTTCTCATGCTGTCCTTCATCCCTCAGACTTGCAGCTCCAAAGGCAATGAAGGTGAGAGTCAGTCGAGTGAATTTGGATGTGAACCCTCTAAACTCTCATCTCCACCAGCTAACCCAAGCTGCCTCTATAAACAGGATAATTCAAGGTGCAATTCTAAGGCTAAAATAAACATCAAAGGCTGCTGAGAGGAATCATAATCCAGACAAGCTTTTGGCACCATTGTCTGGGAAGAGGGAGCTGCTGCATGAGTTTGTAGGTGCAAAAAGGGGAAATGCTTGTAAAGAATGACTGGAGAGGGCACTGGCCCGGACATCCCTCAAGGCAGACAGCTGCAAAGAGAGGCACTCCAAGTTGCAAAGTGCAAGAGTCTGGGAAAGTATTTTTGGGAAGGATGTCTGTAAATCAGATAACTCCAGGCTTCTGTCCGAATTGGCTTTGGGCCACTGAGCCAGGGAAGTGAACTGGATGGACTTTGTGTTTGGCCCAATACAGTGATTATTATGATCCCAAATATTCCTGAGAATCATGGTTGTGTTTCTGTGTGTGTGTTTGTATGGATCTGAAGGTGTTCTGTATTTCCTGCATTTGAGGTAATTGCTATCTCCTTCTAAAACTTTTATTAACCTCAGGCTACTCCTGTACTCGTAATACATCATGTTCGTTCATCTTTTCCTTCTGTTCCTTAGATATATTGTTTGGTGTGTTATAATCACAACTATGTGCTAGATAATTTCATTCTCATTTCCAAGTTTCTGACTAGAGGGTGGGAGGAGAAACCTGAGAGTTCATATCTGTGATGTGAATGTTGATAAATATTCAATATTCAATATTAAAAAGATCAGTGAAAGAATGAGCTCATTATTAATAACCTTCATTCACAATTCATTGTAACTTCACTGCAGCTACTTCCCAACAACCTGACCATCAACGAGTGCACAAGGGCTGGTGCAAAACTCCTACAGAGTGCCTTGCAGCTCCCATTTTATTTACCAGTTAAAAATGTAGCTGTCGTCCTTTAAGCCAGTGAGTGCAAGGGCTTTGTGGTGCCAGCGAAGCGCTGTGAGGGACAGGTGGCTCGGGAGCAAAAGGAGCCTTTTGTAATTGCTTGGCAGGGCAGAGCTGAATCAGAGTGCAGCAGCAGTTGGCAGATTGGATTAAGGCTCTCCGAGGGGTGAGAGCTGGCACACGAGCTGGCTGCTAATACCTGTGCCCTGACTTGCTGCTGGAGCTGCACTTGCAACAAAAAGAGCATCCACTCCACCCCGCTGCTGTCACAAAGTCACACATCCTCAAGCTGGCCTCAAAATTCCCTTTTTTGGCCTAGTCAGCAGTATAAGGCTCTCAAAAGTGTAATTTGGAAAGTGGTCTTTTAACAAAGAATTATTATCATGAAACAGCTGTGATGGATAATCAGTTTGTGGAAGGTGAATTGGCAGCATTCTCTTACAGCATGCCACTCCATCCATTACTGTGGTGGATGTTGCCATCACACTTTATTTACTGTTGTCTTGCAATTTGAGATGAGATTATTTGCCAAGGAATAACTCCTTGGCTTTGATGTTTCAGAGGCCTTTGCTTTGGTGCTTGGAAAATCAGTTTCTAATCCCAGCCCAGCCTCTGCATGTTTGTGGGAGAGATTTACATATTAACTGTGTGTGCTGCCTGTGGTGCATGACCCCGCCACAATCAGCTTCAGTTTGGTTAAAAATGCTTCCAAAATTCAAGTCCCCATGGCAGGAATGTGCTGTCCCTCCCTGATGTCACCTTGATGTGAGATTGCTCTCCAAGGAAGCCTCTCTGGTGTGGGTGGCAGGGCATTCACAGCTCTGCATGCCTGGATAGCTGTCCTGGTTGTCCTTTAAACAAGGACAATTATTTAATTTTCAGTCCTAAGAGATTAAATGGTTAAAAAGTTTGCAAAATAGAGACATGTCCTGGTGATCTACTGCCTTTTGTGTTATTGCCTCCTTCCAAATCAAATGCTAAAGATTCTTTCTGGTTCTGGAGTCACCCATTGCTGATTTCGTATATGGAAATGAGTGGAATTCCTGGAGCAGCTCCTGATGCTCACTGATGTCACTGAGATGAGCCCAGACCTGCTGGCTGTGTCACCCCACCCAGGCACAGCTACACTGCTGGGTTGGGATCCTTCCCTCCTGTTTGCAAGAAAAATCTTTATTTTCCTTAACAACTCTAATACATGCAATCCCAAAGTCTATATCTTCCTCCTTCTGCACAAATGTTAAATCCCTATGGAATATAAAGACAATCATAGCACAGGCAACCAGTTGCCAACTTCTCTGCATGTTGGTTGATTCAGAGACCCCTTCTCATCATTTTTCTTGCTCAAACCCATTTTCCCCCATCTCTGCCCTCCCCTGAGCTCCCCAGCCTGTCCTGCAGTGTCCCAGCAGTGCCAGAGTGCCATTTCTGTGGCTGTGAGCACATCACACACGTGCCTGATCAGCTGGATACAGCACAGCAGGCAAGAGCATCCCGAGTCGGGTGCTTGATGGAAGCTGTGGGTTCTTGGCTGCCAGCTGAAGCAATGCTCAGGAAATGCTCGTTGGTACCATTTCATTGTGGCTTTTCTAATTTATTGGAAGCACAAAAAGAAATGGGCAGAGTTCCTTAGAGGGCTGTACAAGCAGGTTGACACACAGCATGAGACTCTACTGGAGGTGCATTTCTGGAGAAGTGATAAAATATAAAGGGATAATTCAATGCAGGGCCAAAAGAGAACATGCTGTCTCAGAAGAAAGCAAAGTAGGTCAGTATCACAATGAATCTGAAAGGTGAGAATGTTGAAGACACCTCAAATTATACAGCTTTATTGATTTGTTTTGTTCTTGCAAGCAATCAAGACTCAATGAGTGCAGGGTACAAAATATCAATATAGATTTTGGTAGTTTTTCTTTTTTTATTGCAGTGACACAAAAAGAAAAGATAGTGTGATGTTTCTCAGAGAATCTAATTCCAAGCTGGTTACTATGGTGTGCCTATTAGCAATAAAATGAAATCCTTTGCAAAAATAGTTGGGCTGAAGAGAACACTGCTGACCATTCTGTCTCCGCTGAGGGGAAAAAATGAAAAGACCATTAACCAGCCATGCCTCAGCCAGAGGTAACCCCTTGTGCTCTAAATCACAAATAGAGGGGAGAATAAAAGTACAAAAGTTGAACAAAACATTACACAGAAGTTTGTGGTAAAGTACAGGAATGAATTTTTCATCCCTTTGGAGGGCCAGTTCAACATGTCATGGCAAAGAAAGGACTTCTTCTCAATAGAACAGAAAGGTTCAGTGAAACCAATGGTATCATAAAGAATTTTGATGAAGGCAAATGATGTTGACATATTAAGTGAAAATTCAGTTTTTAATGCTGATGTTCATGAAAGATACAGAAAATTCTGCAAACAGGTACAATGACCTGCTTTAATCCTCCACAGACTACTATAACAGATTATGGCAGTGAGGTATTTTTAGTCAAAAAATTATCCTTTTCTCTCCTGAGAGATCTGTATGAACAGTCACCCTTGAAGTGAACATCAGGCTTGCTTATTGGTGACTGACCAATAGAAGAATCCATATCACAGTGTGGTATCTTTTACACACATATTATCTGTGTGTAGGAGAAGAAAACACAACCTCTGGCTAATGTTTGCTTGGTATTTTCCTCTTGAACTTGTTTTCCCCTCCCTTTCACGCCATTGTGAGAAAACAAGGTACAAAATACATGAGCTATTTGCCAATGCATAGCAGCAGCCTCCCTGCATTCTACTTTATTCCCTTTTCCCTTTTAATCTGTCAGCTTCAGAGCCTGGTTAAATATCACAGGTACTAAAGGCCAAATGGCAAACCATCTTTTACCTGCATATTTTGCATCACAGTGTTAGTTACTGTTTAAGGGCGCCAGGACCATTTTGAAAGGTGGAATATGTAATGATGTCAAATGCTTGGGATTATTCAATTGGCTTGACATTCATATGTGCATTTGGGGATTTCTCTGCTCATAGAATAAGTAGGAAAATGGGCTGTATAATCTATTTCCAGCAAATGTCTTTTTAGAGACTCTTTGTGGGAAACCCTTCAAATGGATCTGGCAGTTCCTGTTTCACCAGCCACTTGTGATATATTTTTACTGTCTTACTGCACAGTGTAAAAGCAGATACATTCTCAAGACAGCAAGGCTCTGTTAAGAATCCTGAGGGGATTTATTATTTGTTGATAAACTTTATTGTTACAGAATAAAAAATTAGTCATTTCACCCAGATAAATCTTGGGTGCTCTATGATTAATTACACTAAAATATATTCTTGCTATTTTCAGGCCTTAGCAAACTGTTGTACACTTTTCTTTCTGATGGCTATTTGGTGTATTCATTTTTATTTGGGATGCTTTTTGGATAAAATGTGTGAGTCTTGAAAAAGAAAGACACTAAACACTGAAAATTTGGTATTTAGCCTTGCAAGCTGCAAACAGCTTGCACTTCTGCTTTGCCCTGTACTGGTCCCTTGTGAGCTCTAAGTTTTATGGGATTTTTTTTTGTGAGTTTTCTGGGTAATTCTTTAATGTAAATAACACTGCTGTACAAAGGGCCAGGGGCTCTATGGAGCCATTCAGAAAATGGATGTAAAGCATGCTTTATTCCTGTATTTATCAAGTAAGTAACAATCATGAGCAGCCAGTCCACCTGGGCTTAATCTCAGATCCATGAACTGTTTTATACACCAGGTGGTAAGACCCTAAATCAGCTCTTTTGGTACAAAAGCCTGCTGGAAGATGAGTGGATGGGGCTGATTTGGGGAGCCTTTGTCCAAGGGCTTTTCCCCCCTTTCTTTGTTAGTAAACCTCCTTAAAATTAGGTGCCTCTTTGTATTGATTCAGCACCTTGTCATACAAACATTAAAGAAAGCCTACCTTAAATGCTGATTATTGCTGATACTGGCCTAGCATCAGCCCACAAAGTGAGACAGAAACCAACAGACAGGAGATGGAAGTGTAAACTAAACTCTTTCTTTTTTTTCTGATGCTTGAGATAAACCCTCAGCAGGTAGTGCAATCTTTCATACCAGCCATAAGGTGCTGAAAACCTATTTCATAAATTTCTTGGATATATGTCACATATTTCTGCAGTTACTCTGGGCCAAAAACAAGAGCTGTGGGTTCTAATTTAAAGTATATGAAGAGTTGTAATGAATAAATGAGTCCAAATCCACTCTATGCTTAAATATCAGATAGTTTTCCTTTCAGTAAGCCCTGCTGGACAAGGAATTGTATCCTTACAGCAATAAAACAAGTGCTTCCAAGGAGATATTGCCATTCACACCACACTTTGTAGTGACAGAGCACAGAAATCCCTTATTCCATTTTGTTTCTGTAACTTGTTGGAACCACAGTTTCCCTGTTCCTTTGGAATTTGGTGGCCTGAGATGCACATGTCCTTTTCTGCTGCTTCATGTGCTGCAGTGTTTCCATTTCTGTTCTCATCTGACCAGGTCCAGGTTTCTTCTGTTAGTTGCATAAAAAGAGGTCAGTGGCTTCACAACAAGTGTTGTCACATATAATTAGCCCTGCATTCTTCTGAATTTTAGAGAGATAATTGCCTTCCCAAGACTTCAGTGGAACAGATAGATCTGTCTCTCAGTCCCTTTGTGATTTCAGTGTAAACATGCACGTGTTGCAGAGCATAATTTAGATTGAAAGTAAATAAGATCTGTGCTGTGACCTGGGATGAGAAGCCCAGTGGGAGAGTGTTTCTGGCCCCATGGTTTTGTCATAATGACTTTCACAGCACATGTTGGTGACAGCTGGCATGGGAGCTTCTGTGACCTGATTGTGGTGATACCCAGAGCCCTTCAAACATGTTCTGACTCATGTTGGTGGGATGGTTTGACACACAGAGTCTACAGAGAACAACAATTGCCAAAATTCTGCTACCCCAAATATGCCTCTCTGCTGAGAGGAGCTGTAATGCTAAAAACCAGGGCTGAGAGCATCAAATCAGCCAATGGCTTTTACCACACCCTTTGACAAAAAAGGGGAACACAGAGTTTATACAGCTATTTCTGTTGGCCAGGCCTCAGCAGCAGACAGGATGAATGAACACTGACTTTTAAGTACTCTCCATTCACTAAGGCTTAGTTTGGATTTTGGAAAAATGCTCATCTCATCCCTGGACTTTTCCCTTCTGTGGGGTTTTCCTACTGCTAAGTGAACAGCCAAATTCATCTTGATCCCAGCAGAAATTTAGTAGAAATATTAAGCAAGCAAAGTCATTCTCTCAAAAATATCAGTTAACTTAATTTCATTTGCATATCTAAGAGGAAAGCTACCATTTAATTTCTCAGAAAGATATAAAGTGATTTTTCTCTTGGATTCTTGTCTGCTTAGTACCATTGCTGGCAGAGTATTTTCCAAATAGGTTTGAAATAGTTGGGCTGAGAGGGATTTTGAGATGCATGTGCTTGTGTCCTTAACAACTGTGATGCTAATAATAAATGTCTGATTCTGAAATATTTGCTCATACAAGTAGTACTTTTTTACATAAGCAAACCTACACATTGTAAGGATTTATCTGAGAAAATTTTGCTCCTCTGAGTGAACTCTGCCAGCTGCAAGCCTTTGAAGTCTGTATACCATAGCCCAGCTGATGTGAGATATTTTAGAGTCTGGCCAAAGATCCAAGATGATGACACATGACATTCAGAAAATAAAAGAGCTCTTTGAGTGTCCTGCAATTTTTGTTTTCCTCAGTCCTCAGCTCTCTCAGCAAAGAGAATTTTTTGTCTCAGTCTCCATTAATGCCTCTAAGACAGCTCTGAACTTTCCAGCAGGGCTGTAGGACTCTGTGCCACATACAAGGACATCAGCAGGTGGCCTGTTCTAAACTCCCCTGGCTGTCTCTTTTCCCTCCAGCCTGCCACATTTTTTGATTTTCTACTGAAGGCATCTCTTCATACTTATTTTGGTGGGCTTATTTCTCTGTCATCTGACAACACAGCATGGCTTAGAACCATGAACAATCATCCCAGCCTCAGATCAGAATTTATACATCTACATCATTTTCTCCAGCCCACTGCCAGGATATTGGAAGACAAAAATGTCTCAGTATTTAATACCAATGTATTACCAGTTTTTTTCAGATCTGTAGGCAGATTCAGTCTTCCAATGCTTTTTCTTTAAGGAATTGTATCAGTTTTAGGACTTCATCAAAGCTGGAATAAACTCTAAGGCTGCATGCATCAGCCAGGTCTCAGGTATCAGCATCAGAAGATTGAAGAGCTCTTTGGTATGATTGAGTGAGAATGAGAAAATGGTAATTTATTTGACATCATCTGACACAGGTGGATCTAAAAAGGACACTTGTACTAAAATAAATGCTGGCTTGTGAGGAATTCACTTGCATTCTAAGACCTTCCCTGATACCAGCACATCAGAGAATCACCTCGTGTGAAGAGTCCTCATGGATCTGAAGCCTGAAAGGAGATAGGATTTGGGGATGTGACCTCATGATGTCCTTGTAATGCAAGGAGTGAATTGCATTAGCAGGAAGGAAGTCACATCAATCCAGCATCACTTTCTGCATTTCTTAGGTAGAAATCCACTGCTTTCACCTCCGTGTCTGTTTTTCAGGGAGCTCATGCAGCAGTGTAAGGATTCAGTGTTTGGTTTCAAATTGTAACAGAGTTTGATTTGGTATTTACAGGATGATGTGCCTTGTGTTTATTGGTGTGCTTTGTGTTTATCTGCCTCTTCACTGAGCCCAGAAGCTGCAGAGCTGTTCTAGACACCACCCTGCAGGTTTGCCCTCCAGAGTGGCAGGGACTGAGTCGTGCTTTCTTGTGATACTGATGTGCTTGGCATGGCCCCTGCTGGGGCTGGCAGCTCCATCCAGGACATCTCATTTTTTTTAGCATAAGCATTAAAAAAAATACTTGTGCAAACACACAGTAGCCTAGGAAAAAATAATTTCAATCCAGCTTGCTTGGTGAAGAAAGTGTTAAGAAATTTCTCCTTTGTTCTCTGGGACAGGTTGCTTTCTGAGAGCTGCTGGGCAGCAAAAATGGTTTAAATATTTAAGTAGAAGCCAAATGAAATAATTGCTAGGAGATTTATTTATTTAGTTGCATATAGTAACATGACAGAATTGCAAAAAGTGACACCCTGTATAAATCTGTATAAAATTATTCATATTTAAACCTTTCACACTGATGTCCTGACTCCTGATCACTGTAAGGGACTGCTATCACCAGTGGAAAATCACCACCTCTTAAATCACTGGCATTGACTCTGCTGTTATTATTTACTGCTTAGAAAATAAGTAATAAACTGTCCCCTGTGAGATGAGCTGCTGTGCAAGCTGCCCAGCTCCTCCCCAAGGTCCACAGAGCACAGACTGATACGAAGATGCAACTTAGCAGGTCATACAAACACGAGGTCAACTTTATGCCTTGACTCAATATAGTTTTATCTCCTGACTGACAGGGGCTCTGATATCACCCAGCACTGCTCCCTGTTTTATTTATGTGGAAATAAAGCAAAAAAAAAAAAAAAACCAAAAACAAACAAAAAAAAAAAACCCATGCCTTGTGTCTGGTTATAATGATGGAGAATGTCTCCAGCTGACCAAGGTGTCCTCATTAATGTCTGTTCTATATTTAGCCTTTGCAGAGCCCCCAGTTTAATCAAAGACCTGGGAGCCATGGCAACGACACCGAGCATCTGGGCGTGTGAGATCTGCCAAACACCCTCACAAAGTGCAGGATGGAAAACACACAACAGCTTTAAGTGGATTAATGCATTGTTCTTTTCTGCTACACGTTTTGAAGTGTTTAGGAGAGCTTCTCAGCCACAAATACTAGACTGTTTTTGCAAAAAAAAAGAGCTCTATTAACACAGGTGGCAGTTACTAATCTCCTTTTTTTTTGTTGTTGTCTTTTTCTTAATTTTGTTTTGCAGGTGTATCAGCATTCATATACAGCATATTATGTCCTCAGCAAAATACCTCATGGGTAAGCAATTTTTCAATGTCTTCATTTAAAAGCCCAGCCATTAAGAATCCTGCAAAACAATGTGTATTGTGACAAATGGTTGCCTGTGACAGCCCTTTGCAGTGGCCTGGCTTTCAGCTGCAGCATCCACTGAGCTGTGTGCTGTGCAAAAGATGACGAAGTCTGGAAACAGAAGTACTCAGCTTCCCCAGAGAGTCAGACTACATGAATTTCATATTCCAGATTTCAGGGGTTTTGTCTGGAATATAGATGTGCTGGTGTCTGGCTGAGAGCCGTGGTTGGCCACTCAGCAGAGCACTGGAGAGGAGAAGGCTCTGGGGAGACCAAATTGCAGCCTCTCAGTGCCTGAAGGGGACCTGAAGAGACCTGGAGAGAGACTTTCTACAAGGGCATGGAGTGTTAGGACAAGGTTCGAACTGAAAAAGGGCAGGTTTAGACTGAATATTTGGAATAATTTCTTTCCTCTGAGTGTTATGCAGCCTGGTGGTACAGGATGCCCAGAGGAGTCGTGGCTGCCCCATCCCTGGGAGTGTTCAAAGTAAGGTTGGATGGGGCTTGGGGCCTCTTGGTCTGGTGAAAAGTGTCCCTGCCCAGGGCAGGGGGGGTGGAACTGTGTGATTTTAAGGTCCTTTCCAACACAAACCATTCAATCATTCTCTGATTCTTTATTCTTTGGCTTTGATTAGTTGCAGTTTGTTTCAAAGTATGGTTGGAACATGGAAATTAGGAGATTTCTCACCATCAACCCTGTTAAAGCTGTAGTGTCCCTGTGACACACTCCAGACTTCTTCAGTCTCTTCCCTTCCCTTTGACAATCTGCTCTTTGTTTTCTGCTTTTTTTTTTTTTTTTTTTTTTTGTCGGGGGGGTAGGGTGTTTGTGTGTGTGCGTGTGGTTGTTTTTGTTTTGTTTTGTTTTTGTTTTGGTATGTTTCAGTTTGTTTTGTTTGGTTATGTTTTGTTTTATGCCAGTTGCTTGGTAGGTTGGTTGGTTGGTTGGGCTGGGTTTTTCCTGGGAATTTACTCAATATGCTTAGTTTTTGAGAACTCCATCTCTCTGGCAATGTATCTGAGTAGTAGCTTGTGGGCTGAAAGCATTCAGCAACAGGATGAAGACACAGCATGAGCACATAAGTTTTGTGTCTGCAGCAAACCTGGCTAAGAGCAAAAAAGGCTTGACTGACAGTGCAGTTCTATTCCAGACAAAACAAAGGTGGAAAAAAATAGAAGTATCATGCATAACACGTATTAGAAATGCTACAAAAATAGCAATACAGTGGTCCAAGAAGCTTTCTGACACTGGATGATCTTTCTTTGTCCCTAACAACCAGCTCCTTATTCCCCTCAGCTCCAATTCTACCTCCCAGCTGTGGCTCCCCTTGCTCTCTGTGTTTGGTTGGGCAGTGGTGCAGGAAACTGAAGAGTTGGATATGTCAGAGGAGAAGTTTCCAGCATAAAGGGCAAATCTGGAAAGTGAGAGCACACCAGAGGGCACACAGGTGTGTCAGGCATTGGTGTCCCCACAGCATGATGTGGTGGTGGTATACCAGGAGCTGAAGAAGGGCTGGAAGGATCACTGAATCTCGTGTTGGTGAAGGTGTGGTTTATAGAGTTTAGGCTTTTAGGCATTGTAAACTATATTGTGCAGTGGATATTTCATTGACCTTCCAGGTGATGATGGTGCATGTGAGTGGTGGAAAGGGCAGCACATTGCCATTTCCATGGAACATGGGCATTTGTCCTTCCTGTGGAGCTCTGTGTGTATTTTAGGGTGTTACATGAACAAAGAGGACAGGACTACGAGGTGAAGAGGGAGTGTGATGCAACAGGAGGTGAAATACATCTGCTGAAAATCACCTATTTACCATTTAACACAGGAATATTGCTGTGATGGATATGTGTGGATGAGGGTTGTGGAGGGCAGGACACAGCCCACTGTCCCAGCACAAGGTTCAGTTCAGTTTGACATTCCAGCTTCTTTGGTGATGATTGAATTTGCCATCCACAAGCAGCTACCCTTGTCCTCCACCTGTCAATAACAGGAGGGACAGAATTCTGCACTGAGCAACGACCCCTTTGCCATCTTTACAAACTGTTTTCAGTTTTTCCTCTTCTGCAAGCAGGCACAGCTCTCCCCCCTGTTCCTGTGTGCCCGTGGCCCTCGGCATCTCTCAGCTCAGTGGCTGAGACAGTGACTGCAGGGCAGCAAACTCAGTCCCCTGCACAGTGTCCCTCCTGCCCAGCAGATATCACTCCTGGAAACTGGCTGTGACAGTGTCCCTGTCCCCTCTCTCTATCCTGCTCCCCATCCTCAGCTATGATGTGGCAGGCCAGGCAATTTCGGATTTACACCCACTCGTGCCCTTGCTACTCCCCTGCTGAGGCTAACTAATAAGGAAGCCAATTAACCTAATCTCTGGCATCACTTTTTAAATAACATGCCATTAATCTGCCAGCATAAAATTGGTTTTTAAAGGGAATTTTCTAATTATTTTTGCCACGTTCTGCATGCTCTCCAGTCAAAAGGAGCTCATACCAATGTTTTGCAGATTTCATTTCAAGCTTTCAGTAAGTTTGACAAACCAATTTGGGAATGTCATCAGTAACTATGTTCCCAAATGGTATTTTACACAGGACTGCAACATTTTTCCACTAGAGATGTCGCCAAAGCAAACCCCTCACGCTGGGTCTGTATAGGACAACTAATAGATACCACTGACACAGACTCAGAGGATCTGATTAAAAAATTAAAACAAGCCCGAGGCAGAAGAAAGAGATCACACAGATTTTGCACCTCCCTTCTGTGATTTCAGCTTTCTCACAGCCTCTTGGTAAACTGGGGGTAAAAGCAGCCACTGGTTTGACTCATTTGCCTTCTGCTTTCAGTGGCTGATGGTTTGCACAGGGGCTGAGATCTGCATTCCCTGTTCCTGGCCGGGGGTGTGCGGGGTTTTTGTTCATTCCGATTTCTCCTGCTTTCACCCAAAATCGCGCTGCTGGCGCCGGCTGCCATCTAGCGGAACCATCCCCGGCTGAGCATCTCCGCCCTGCCCCTCTGCTCCCCTCTCGGCTGATTCCCACATATCGCTGCCGAGAACGCTTGCAGCTGTCTCCGTTATAAATATTTTTGCAAGGCTCTTCTCATATCCCCGCATTTGCACTCGCAGCATTGCAGTTGTCAACTGCTTTTAATTTATAGGTGCTGGGACAGCATCTGCAGGTCCAGATGCGGAGCAGGGAGCTCTCCTGCAGGCTGCGGGGGAAATGTGGAACTCCAGTACCATATGCATAAAATATTATTTTCTAATTTTATTTTTCCTAGTTTTGGAAAATAAAAATGTAGGCGACCACCTACTTGACGTTCCCCCTCCTTGCACAGCCCCCTGAATATCAGGCTAGCTCAGAGGTCCTAGGTTGTGAGGGGAGGAATATCAGGAGATGGCAAAGATTTCCAAAAGAGGCTCTTACCCTGATATATGTTGGTTCAGCTCTCTTTATTCTGTGATATCCATGTGGAGAACAGGGCAAAAGAGCACGAACAGGAAATGTCAGGGGTCTGTATAGACTTTGGACAGGGTGGGCTTCCCTGGCAGGAAGGAGGGGTCCAGGGTTATCCTGATCAGAGTCACAGCGTCCCAGGGAAGGGGAAATAGAGTGCTCATGAGCTCACTGTAACACCTACTTACAAAAACTAGGCACTGAAAATTGTTTTCTTCTTTTGTGGGTCCAATATGAATTATCTTAGTCATTCACAGTCATTTCACTGAAATAAGGGGGAAAAAATTACTTCAGAGTTTTTTTTGGTCAGGCTGGGACTGAGCAGAATGTTTCCCAAACCCAGTTGCAGGATTTCCCTCACCAGCATTAAAGTGTTTTCACACCAGTGTGTGATACAGGACCACTGGTGTGATCGGGCATTGCAGGTCCTAAGCAAGAGCTAATTTTGGATAGGATATCCAAGGGGATATTTAATCTTTTTTAATCTTTTGCTGTGGCCAGCAGAAATGTTACATTTTTTTACAGTCGTCTTTGCATTCCCCCAAATAAAGCCCAGCATAAAATGTTTTTTCAGATCTCCCAGCACCCACCCAGTTCTGCATGAACTGAATTTCCCTCTAGACACAGCCAAGTGTCAGGGATTAATGCTGACCCCTTGTAGGAGCTCTTAGCACATCCAGCTGGGACATGTCAGTGGGAGCTTCCAAATGTTCTTACCAGGATCAGGGAAAAAATCAGCAGTTATTCCCACTGCTCACTGATTTTGCATTTGAGAAGGAGGGAGTTGTGCACAGTCACTCCTAAGCAGAATCTGTATTTCTTGCTGGATTCATGTGTTGCACTCAGAGGAACATGGCAAGCACAAGCAGGAGAGCTCCTGGAGCTGAGTTCAGCTTTTCCTGCCTGCACTGCCAGGGTTTCACAGGTCTGTAAAATCCTGCACGAGTGCCCCATGCTGAGCCCCAGTAACTTCAAGAGAAGTTCCAGGAGTGGAGTGAGTGCACAAAACGTGCTGGAGATCCACAGAAGTGATAACAGGGAGAGGAACTGAGCTGGTGCTTCACTGTGAGTAAATTTTCAAAGTGCTGTCTATAGATCTCTGTGCAGAGCTCTCACTGTTCTTCCTACTTCCTTTTTTATTTTTTTTTTCCCCCACAAACCACTGGCAGGAAAGAAATAGACTTTAAAGTTAATTAGCAAAAACTTAATCAGTTTTGTATGTATCCCATTGTATATTTTGAAAGCCAAGAAGTTTACCCTGGCACATGTTCCCATTTCCATGTTAACAGTAAAAAGAAATTGTGATTCATTATTTAAAATCATAGATAAAAAAACTTCAGGGAACTGAATTTACTTCAGAAACCTGCCCATTTGATCAAGTCTGCTCTATTTCCATCTGTTAAACATCATCTCTTTAGCACTAAAAACATTCTGTGCCTCAGTGTCCCCATCTGCAAAGCAAGAAGAGAAATTGTACCTACCCAATGGAGGCAAAATGTGATAATTGTTGTACAGACTGCTGCACAATTTCACTCTAACATTTATAAACTTGTACTAGTGCCCACATTTTGTTTTAGGAGGAAAAAGTACAGTATTTAATAAAACCTGTTTTCAGCTAATTAAATTTTACTTAGAGCAGATGAATATTTTCCCCCAAGAATGATCTGTAGAGGTTGAAATAAAATCTTTATGAAAAGGTAGGTAAAACCAAATGAAAATGTGAAATTTGTTAAATAAGTACAAAAATCTATTCTGCTGTTCATGAAGAACTTGCTATTTCTACTCCTTCTCTCTCCTCCCTCTCTAACAATTATCATTCTATAGATTTTATCACATTTTGAGATAACTTATATAGTTAATTAAGGCACTTCTGCATAGTGTGGTGGCTTTTATGTCAGACTATAAATAACATCCTCATGATGTCAGATGTTTTTTCAGTTGCATTTTGACAACAGAAAACTTGGAATGGTTACATTTGGTAGCTTGATCGTGGAGCTTGACCTTACATCCTCTGATATGGACAGGAATTTTTCATCTGAGTTTGATGGCATTTGGCTCAAGCCCTGGTGGAGCTGTTTGGCTTCTTGCTTTTTATAATCTTCTTTATTAAACACTCTGTAAATCACTGGAATAGTGGTTAAATCACATACCAGCTTACTGCCTGTGAATACATTTTGGGCCTCTTTGAAAAGAAAGAACCAGCATTTCATTAAGCAAAGCTGCTATTTGAGCATCACTCAGCTCCAAGCTGTGCTTGAAAGCAGCTCAGCCTGGAAGGCAGTTCAGGAAGGACTCTTGGCTGTGCTGGTGGGAGGAAATCCACTTCAGCAGCTCAACACCACATCATTTCCCCAGGGGATTTGCTACTTGCTCACCAGGCTGGTCACTGCACAGCATTTTTTTTTTTATTAATGTGAAATGTTCCTTTCTTGTGTAGGCAAAGCAATTCCTACCACACACTTCTTTCTTCCTGAATCAGTTGTGATGTGGGTGGACTGCTTAGAAACCATGTGTAGTGATAATAATAAGGAATGGTCCCCTGAGGGGAGGATTTGATATTAAGAATTAGAGTAATGCCTAAAAAAAAAAAAAAAAAAAAAACACCTTGGGTAATTAATAGTTAGACATAAATGTTAGCACTTTAGCAGAGAAAAGCCCAGCAGCCAACTTCCTTATGTTACAGAAAAGGTCAATAGCTTATGGCTCATCAAAAAAGAAAAAAAAATGGAAAAAAGGTTCAAAGCAAACTCTCCCATTCTGATTTTTTGAGACAGCGCCCTCTGAGATGGAGGCAGGGTTCCAATTAAAGTCTAAATAGTGCATAAAATGTGCTTTACTGGTGACAAACATGTCTGCAGTTGGAAATGTTTTCATGCCTCAGGATGAATGAACCCCCTCTGACCCCAGGCTGTGGTCAGACTCCAAACCACAGTCTCTTATGTCAGCCCCAAAAATCAGCTCCTTGGCATGGGTATTCCTCCTCTTTCATACTCAGTAAGGCTGAGTTAGTACAGAGTTTTGACAGAAAAGGGAAACAAAGGTGGATGAAAGAGAATTTATAAAGTGCTGCTGCATAGCACCAACTACAGCCTACACAACTGCTGCTTCCGTGCATCACCTTCCCAGGAATAAAATCGTAGGTGGATTTTCACAGTGGGAATCAGGAATTGTTGTTTGCATTTTTGCCCTAATGTTCAAGGTCCTGGATGGAGTTTCCATGAGGATACAAAGAGGAAACACAGGTTTCCCCAGGGAGCTGTTTTTGCTCTACTGCTGTGGGATTGCAGAGCCACCCTGCAGGGTGAGCCTGGATTATTCCTTGCTGTGGTTAGGTCATAAACTTTCAGCCCATTAAAATCTCAGTGCACTGTTTTTTAACTACACAGCCCAAAGAATGTGCATCCTACAAAAAGTGGACTCAATTTGTTTGTGGACATGTGAAAAAAAAAAAAAAAGTCAGTTTTGAGGACCCAAACCTGCAAGATTATGGGCATTTCCTCACTGTTGTGGGGTTTAATGGGTCCTGGGCTCAGGTCATATGGTGAGAGCTATATAGGGTCCTGTGCCAGCCACTGAGGACTGTACAGTGCCCCACCTCTGAGAAATATGTAGCAAATCCATGCCACAGCTCTTCTGCACCCCAGCAGTGTCCTGGGGCTCCCTGTTGTCCTTTCTGCTTGGTGCTGTGACCCCTCCACAGGTAATCATTAACCAAATTTAGTAGTCTAAAAATGCCTTGTTATCTCAAAATGGGCATCCTGAACCCCTGTGGAGCTCAAAACATATGGAGAACAAGGGTATGGGAATATTTTGGATAGCAAGAGGGGACCTCTGGGTTGAAAATGGATGCTACAGCCAGAATTTTCCTTGGCACAGTGACCACTGAGAAAGTCTCTTTATGGCAAAGGTGGAAAATACCTGGCTGATAGCCCAGACTGTGTCACTCCAGCCCTGATTGATGCCTCTTCACCCCTTACCCTCACATTTACTGAGTGCTCCACTAGGAATTTGAGGAGATAAGACTGGAATAGAAAAGGTTGCTTTCCCATCTCACAAGTGAGAAGGAGATAAGAGGGATGAAGGGACCTTCCACATGCAGAGCCCTGAGGACAGATGTTAAACCCCCTCTAAATTAAAGTATTCCCTCTTGTGTGGGTACTTCATGTTTCTGCATCTCTGTTATGGGGCAGAAGTGCAGAGCTAGAGTGCTGGTTTTGTCCTCTGAATAAGGAGAGTATTTTGCCACACACTTTCAAATCATACCTGAAAACCAGGCCAGTTGTGATGGTATCTAAAAGTGTTCACATCACTGGTGATTAAAAAAATGGAAATAACAGCACAAATAAATGTTAATTTTAAGTGACAATGACACAGTCTCTGGGGAGATGTGGTTTAGGAAGGTGTTTCACTGCCTGAGAACCTCCACACAAGCCTCCAAGGTCTCCTGACATGAGAAGAAATAAGATTTGCTCAAGGACTTAGTTTTCAAAAAGAAAACAGAGAATACTGAGTCATTCTGGATTGGTTTGAAACAGCACAGGCTGTTAAATTATTTTAGCACAAGCCCAGGAATCAATGTCTTGCCCAATTAGAAGTGTGACCCAGCAGCCAGTGAAGTCTCGCTGTAACGAGGCACTGCTGCTGTCTCTGGTGCTAGGAAATCATTTCTGTAGCTCATTTTGTGTACTAATAATCCCATATTGCTCTCTGCAGGCATCCCAGCACGGTGCCATATTTTTATTAGGGTTTGAAAGTCAGACAAGGTCAGCTGGATGGAAAATGCTCAGGTTTCATCACAAACATCCATTCCTGCAGATTGACATTCAAGCCAGGCTCATCCAGATCTTCCCAGTTCATTCTTAAAAATCTCAGTGCTTATCAAGCTGTTTCTCTTCAACCTGCATTTTTCCCCCCATATTTTGAATAGCTGATTTTTGGTTAGCTGCAATTCTGATTAGTCTTCTTTACATCATTCAAATATTTAAATTTTCATTTTTTTCATGTCTCTGTTGTAGATAAATACTAATGAAACCCTGGTAAATCCAGGGTTTACCTCATGTCTTGCACAGTGCTGAGGTCAGAGCTGTCTGAGAAAGATCTACAGAGTAAAAGAAAATTACATGAGTAAGAGAAAATTGCTTTTAAGTGGTTGCATTTATCACCTGAGTGCTATCGCCTCTCATTGTCTCTTTAGGAGACAAAATATTACTCCAGTAACAAAAGTTCCATTTAAAAATACAGTAAAAATTCACTCTGTCTTCTCTGATTTAGAAGGGTCACATGAGAAACATGAAAATGCCGTCATTTTTAAAGTCATGTTGCCAGTATCCAAGGTCCATTTCCACTGTTTGCTTACTCGGGGAAATGCAGTTTTTGATCAATGTTTTGCAGCTGCTTCACTGCAACCCAGGGCTCTGTACCAGTCTCTGATGCACTTTTAAATCTTTTTTCTTAGACTAGAAGGTCAGGCCTGTGTCATCATTTTATACCATTACCAGTGGAAGTTGGTGGCTCCTTTTCTGACAAGAGATTGATTTTTGTGTCATTGTCCATGGCAGGGGGACTGGAATGAACTTATGTTTAAAATCCTCTCCAATCCAAACCATTCTATGATTCTATGATTTTAAGGTGATACTAGTAAAGTGCAAGGTTTTGAAGGCTCAGAACCAAATATTATATTCATGGGGGGTTACAGACACAGGCAGTACATATTAAAAAATAACCTCTGGGCTCATATTGTTGGCCTGAATCTGAAAGAATTGTCAAATTAGAGATAAATGTTTTAGACTCCCTTCCTTTTAACTTTTATACGCTAAATCCAAGGAATTTGTTCATTTTGGAAAAAATGGTTGGTGACCACGGATATTTTTAAGAGCAGGTGAATGAATTGATGTGCATCTGCAGTTAAAATTAATAAGTTCAAATTGCTTTCATCACATTCTACTTTTGATAATTGAAAAAGCACTTTTGTAAGGAAAATGTGTGTGTGTGTGTGTGTGTGTGTGTGTGTGTGTGAGTGAGAATTAAATATTTAATAGTGGATGAGCCTAGATGAATGGAAGAGCCTTTCCCATCTAATTAAGCACTTTTATGAGAATTCCAGGAGGGTTCTTTTAGTTGCATCTTCTAACAGTATGATTTCTTGATTATCTGTTCTGGCAAGACTTTATTCCCATTTGTGTGATATTTTATTTTATCTCACTGTGAGTCTCAGCAGGGTTCTGTATCTCCCGGGGAGAAATTTTCTTAATGGTACCTGTCTTCTCTTTTCCTTGGTGAATTTTGAAGTAAACAAGTCATTTAATTGTGTCAAATCATTAAAAACAACTCATTAAAATTGTATGTGTGCTACTCAAGGAAATTCATTCCTGCCTCTTAGAAATCTTTCTCTCTTCCTCCATGTCTTTATCTATTTTTCTTTGTAGATTTATTAATTAACCTGTATGTTTTACATCCTTTTATTTGCTTTTGAAAATTTCCTCTAGTTTTCTTTTTTTTTCCACATCATGCATCAAAAACCCTTCAATATTAAGAAGTTTCCAGTTTTTTATTGCCCTTCTGAATTTGTTCTTTTATTTTATTCTCTATATTCTTTCCCTGTTTCTAAGGAAGATATCTGTCTTAGCTGCTGTCTGATTTTATGTTATTAGAGGTAGATGTGAAGACATTGAGTTCTGATTCTGAGACAGATAGTTTAGATAGATAGTTTTTTATACTTAACTATAAAAAATGCTTAAAATACAATGAGCTGATGTCCTTAGGACTGTTGTCTTTCAAAATATTCAGTCCTGGCTTGATGAAGATAACAAGAGGAGATATTTCTGCCTTCCCCACCTGTTTTTGTAGCTGTCTTTATTTCTACAACTTTTATAACTACTGGCATTTAGGATACAGATTACACAGTAAATGTTTTCCAAAATGATGACATAGTGAAGTGAGGAGGTTCAAATTTTCCCCAGTAAAACACATATACATAGTTTATATAATTTCTTTAGAGGATGGACACATCAGAGCAGCCTGTGGTGAAAATTGTTGCATTTTTGTTCACAGTGGCAGCATATTCAAATAATTTCCATACCAATCCTGTTGTTCTCTATTTGAAATTAAAATTAAGTTATGGAAACAGACCTTAGAGCAACAGCTTATACCATATTCCAGAATCTGTCTGCTTTTATCAGTTTCAGACATTTTCAATCCAGCATTGTAAAATATTCTTCTTGAAGCAAAGGGAGCCACTCCCTGAATTACAGTGGAAAATTTCTGGCTATTTTTAAGTTGCTTTTGAAGAACTTTATATAGAAGAGTTAATCATATTTATGCTCAGAAGGAGAACCAGTTCACGAAGTCTCTGAGGGAAATTTGCCTTCTTTAGGAGAAAATGTCAGAAGAGGAAACACAAAGATATAAAAATTTCAGCGAAAACCAGGACAAATACTTTCAAACAAGTTCCTCATTAATCACAGTAATTTTTAAAGTCAAATACATGTAAAACATGATTCATTAGTTTGATTCTTTCTACAACTTTTTCTGAGCTCAGTTGCAAGCAAAGATGACTTGGCAGTCAGCACTCTGCTTGCACTCAGGAACTTTCATTGTTTGGAAATTTTGAGGGGAGACTTTCTGGCAAAAAATCTTCACTTAAATGAGCAAATTTCTCAATTTATTACTTCAGTAATGTTTTTTGAACATGGTGCTGAAGTCACTCCTGTGTCTGGAGCAATTTAACAGCCTCTGGTCCAGACAATGTCATTTTAATGTGGAAGAGTTTATGCAGCAACTGCTCCATCTTTTGTCTAGTCTAAAATGTATTATTCCCTTCTTTCTCAGCTATAAGATCAATCATTTTAAAAGTGGAAGGAATAATGGCAACAGTTTAATAAGGCCTTGCCATTTCTTTGGCTGAAAATAAGGATTAAAGTTATTTTTTCTGAAGAAATAGTGAAAATATTGTGAGGATGTAGTGAACCTATTTCTTCATTTAAACCAGGAGCCAGACATGTACAGACTGCCTTCAGAATTGCCCATTTCCAAGCCAGCATCCTGCACAAATGAGCTCACAAGGGGCAGGCTCAAATCCAAACAAGCCCTAATTATGAGGGTCTGTTAGGAGCACTGGCTCTTTGGAGAGGATGAGATGACCCCTAATATTGATTGGTTTGGGAAAAAAAGTACAGAGGAATTTTTAAGCAGGCTGTTTTAGAGGAGAAGGAAGGATGTAGCTGTGGAGAACTATAGCTTAACAGGAATATACTTCCCAGAAGAAGCTGGGTGGCATGGGATCCCATTTATGCAACTGTAAAATAGAAGAGTGCTCCTGGGATACAGGAGTGCATTTGCCCTGACTCCTCTACAGGAATTTAACAAAGGAGAGTTAAATGTCCAGGATAGCATGAGAAAATTGGACATGTGGTTGATAAATGCTCTCCAAAAGGGTTTTTCAGTTTAAGGATCACTGAGAGGTTTCTCAAAGAGAGCATCACAGAGTTGTGGCCATCCTGCCCAGAGCAGCTGTGTAGACAATTCTCCCTCCTCCTTCTCTCTCTAGTTGATAAAATAGCCCA
This sequence comes from Lonchura striata, assembly GCF_050655825.1. Classification (NCBI taxonomy): domain Eukaryota; kingdom Metazoa; phylum Chordata; class Aves; order Passeriformes; family Estrildidae; genus Lonchura; species Lonchura striata. The sequence continues at coordinate 7,810,932 of NC_140704.1, forward strand.
GAGAAGTTAACTTATAGTTAGTTAGGACACAATTTTCCCAGAGACTACCCTATCCCTGGAAGTGTTCAAGGCCAGGCTGGATGGGGCTTGAAGAAACCTAGTACAGTGGGAAGCATCCCTGCCCATGGCAGGGGGCTTGGAATGAGATGATCTTTAAGGTCCTTTCCAACCCAAAGCTGTCTGTGAGTCTTTGATAATGGGTTTGTATCTATGAGTCTTTGATAATGGATTTGTATCTGTGAGTCTTTGACAATGGGTTTGGAATGGGTTGCCTGGGGCTTCCAGAGAAGGAGCCCATGCATATTCCACCATGGACCATGCACCAAATGAGCCCAAACACGTGTGTGGGAATTTGGTCTTTCACAGTGAGGTTCACAAGTGAGTGAGCTCCATTCTCATGCCACCTTTGGGCTTGCTGACAGCTCACAGGAGGTTCCCCTGGCCTCTGCTGGTGCAGCCCAGCTCCAGGTAACTCCTCTGAAGCTTGAAGAGATCAGGCTTGGCCAGGAGAATCCTCTCAACCCCCTTGCACATGGGACTGAAGTTTGCTGCAGGTGGGTGACTGAGTGTGGCTACTTCAGGGAAGAAGATTCTCCTCAAAAGATGAGAAACAAGCCAAAATATGCCTCGCTGAATATATCCACCACTTAGGGGCATTTCTGAGGGAAAACTGGGATCTTGGTCTACTTTCATAGCCTCTGGTTGCAGGGAATAGCTCACAGCACGAGGATGGATGTACACAAGATTTTACTACAAAAGAAGCTTCCCAACTGTATGAAACAACTTAAAAAAGAATTCAGGAGATGCAATTCTGTCTTTCCTTGGCTATACCAAAGAATGAAAAGATTACTGTGGGTTTTTTTTTTTTTTTTTGGTGTTTTTTTTTTTCTTTGTCTGAAGCACAGTTCTTTTCTTTCTGCCTTACCAACTACCAAAGCTGGTTTATGGAGCATTTTTCATTCTGCTAGAGTTTCCCTCTTCTAAAAGATGATGCAGTGAGCAGAACTGACAGGACTAGTCTCTGCTCTGGTCTGAATTATTTGCTGTAATTGGCATGTCTGTCCCTTAGCTCCACCTGTGTTATCTGAAGCCTTACAGCTTTAAATTCTTACAATTTGTATAATCTCTTTATTTGGGGATGGTATTTCCCCCTCTATTTGTAATTTCTTGCTCTTCTTCTCACCATGGGTAAAATAACCCAAGAACTAGATAGCTCGTTTGGCAAATAGTGAAGTGCTATTTTTTCTCCCAAAAGAGGTTTTGATTTGATTCAATGTTTTTCTCTTTTTCTACTTCCCTCCCAGGTTACTCTGTTAAGGTAATCAAGATAGCTGACCAGAGAGATTGATTCCTAACAGGCATAGCTGACTGGAAACTCAAGTAGCTAACACACACAAGCCAGAACAAGTTGTGTGGCTCATCTTTCTGCAGGAAAGGGAATTTTGTGGCTGCTCTCAGTATGAGCATTATGTGTTCTCCTATCCATAACTTACAAAAACAACTGTAGGCTGCTCACAAAGACACCTTATAGGTGAAAAGCATAAGAAAAGGTACAATTTTGCTCTACAGGCAGCAGCTGTGGATGACATTTTGGCATGTAGAAACAAAAGCTATGTGGGCACCTGTTGAGAAGGATGGATAAGTATAATTATTCATAAATAATTCAGCCAGGATGAGAACAGTCCTCCCTGTTAGCCAGACAATGCCCCTGCCTACGGATGGGTCCAGGGGTCAAGTGGACTGTTCCATCTCACCCGCAAAATGTATTGTTCACCCTGCACCTGTATCCCTCCCCTGAAGCATCAAGTGCCTGTAACCCCATTGGTCCAAGCCTTGTTCCAGCCCACCTTGAAGCCCCCTGATAAGGGGACTCTGAGGGGCCAGATGCTCTCTTGGAACTTCCCCTCCTCTTGGATCTTCCCCCTCATAGGACCTCCACCCTCTCCTAGAGCATCTTCTTGTCTCTCTCCTCCCCTATCCTCTCAGGCCTTGCCACGTGCTGTGTCTGGCAGCTCGAAGCAGGACCTTTCTCCATCCCTAATAAACCTGATACCCCAAGAGCAGCCTGCAGAGATCTCTTGTCTCCATTCACCCAAACCATCCTGGAGCTCAGCGTTCCCTACAGGCACCTTGTGGTGCACTCAGACTTGGAAATGTCAGTGCCTCAACATTCCCTTCCTGCCCCTGCAAATCCTCAGCTCATCCCATCTCCATCAAAGTTGGCAGCTTTGCTGTGAGGCTTCCACCTGCAGCAGTGATGGAAGGGAGGACCTGTGGCCACCATCAGGGTCCTCACCTTGGGCCTGCCCTGACTCTGGCTGGCCTTTGAACAGCTCAGAGGAAATGAGAGTTTTTTACATTTGCACAAAATCAGTTCTGAGCATTCCCCTTGCTGCTGTGTTTGTCCTTGCTCCAGCAGCCCCAGTGCAGAGGGAATGAGCAGCCCAGGACTGAAACTGGGGACTGCACCAGGAAACAAAGAGAATTCACTTAATGCTGAATTATTGCATCCAGCTTTGTTCTGTTTGGAAAACATGGTCTGGAAACTGTGCAAGAAGGGCCTTTTGCTTAATGGCCAGGCAGGGTTTGGCTCTTTTCTCTGGTTTTTGGTGATGTTTGCCTCAAATTGCCTTGTTATTCCTGTCTGTAACCAGTGATAATAATACCCTTACTTTTTCAAGCAGTTTGAGATTTTCTAATGAGGCACATTTTATACAGGCTTTATTAGAGTTCTTGTTTGTAGGGTATTATGATACACAGGGTTGTTGCAATGTGACTTCAGAATATGTAATGTAATTATTTGAGCTGAGTATAAATACAGTTAAGGCAATGCTATCTATGCTGGGAGAAAATGACATTATGCTGCTTTGACATTTAACAAAAAAGCCTCCTTTTTCTATATTGCATTTGCTGTGTGTCACTTGTGTTCTGCTACAAAATGAAGGTAATGGATGAAAGAACAAGAAAAGCATTTTGCTTTTGTTTTCTAAAAAAAAAAAAATAGGTATTTTGAGTTACTATTGAGATTTTGTCTTGGAAGCCAGGCTTCATATCAGTTGTCATACAGTTGCTAATCTTTTCTGTCATCATATTCAAAGGAAATTTATGAGGCAAAAAAAGTCAATGGGTGCAGAAGACAAAATTTTCTTTTTCTTGTGGCAGTAGGATTTAAAGATATAATTATTGTTTATCCTTTGTGGGCATCTTCAGAGTTGATAAACACAATTACATTCTTTGCCATCCCTGAACTAATTCTTAAGGCTTAGGCAAGTCAGCAGTGGAACTAATATGTTTAGCTTTTTATTAATAAGAAAAAGAAATTGTCACTTAAATGTTTGATCTTACCAACACTTGCTAGTGTTTACCTTATTGTGTAATAAGTCTACTGAAACCTGGATGAAAGGCATCTTACAAGTTTGTGCTGTATTTCCAAAGCACACGTGTGCAGCAGCTTAAACAAGGACATTTCTGAAGCTGAAATCTTATTTTTCTCTTTTTTCAGGGATCCCCAGAATTTGTATCCCCCTGAGGTCAGCAATGCAAAGCTTCAGTATGCTGGTTGGGGTCCAAAAGGGCAACAGCTGGTAAGAGAAAAAACAAGTGTGCAAATGCATTTAGAGACCATGCTGCTATTGCTTGGAAGTAAAGAAATAATAATTCCTTTTTTGAATAGTTTCTTGAAGCCTGTGTGGTAGCTTCTAGCATTTATTTATGATTGTTCTATAATGTAATTTATTTATAAAATTCCCAACTATATCCGTTCACTGCTAAGTAATCGTGTCTAAAAATGCAGAGAAAGAACATTTTATGAAAGCTTTTTGAGAGGATGCACCTGCTTCTCCCTGTGTTGGACACAGGACAGATTATAGAGATAATAGTTTGATTTATTTAGCATCTCATTGCTTCACAAGGGCATCTTCAGACTTGCAAACTTGGCTCTGGGGATATGTTAATATTATCAGCCCAGTTTGGAGAATGCATCTCTCTAGAACAGAGCTGCCCTGAATTTGCCCTGTGGTTGTTTGCAAAATAGACAGAATTAGAAGTGGATCCTGGAAAGTTTTCAGAGCTGCTTAAAAAAAAAACAACCACACCACTTGTCAGGGATTCATTATATTTCATGGAGCTATTCATACTGCAAAAAATCTTAAAATCCTTAGTATTTTACCCCCCAGCCACTGCCATCCTGAATGTGCCCATTTTTCAGAGCATGTATTTCCTGGCCAGATCCTCTGGCTTCATTTCCTGGTGCAAATCCAATATGAAGTTTTTTATATCCCAAACATTCTCTTTCTACCATTACAAGAAATGAAAAAGTGGCAACATCTTTTTTTATATGGAAGCTTTATGCCAAGAAATGAGCTTTGAAATCTCATTATAAGAGAAAATCTGGCATATATCTCCTGGTCCCAGTCCTCTCTTGGGGACGGTTTGTCTGTGTCCTTAACTAGATTGTTTTAAATTCTGTGATTTAAAAAAAAAAAAAAAAAAAGCAGAAATAGGAGTCATCATTGCAAGCCTGAAAATCAGGTTGGAGAAAACATAAGAGATACAGGAACAGGAAAGTCTGCTCCATCAGGAAAATTGTGTTTGAGAGGCATTGACCTCAGATCATGACCCACATGTAGGAATACCCTTAGGGCAGCAAAGAAACCCAAAACATTTTTTCCTTCACTGCTCACTAGCTCTATTTTAAGTCTAGCAGAGCTTCACGACGTGTAACAACAATTCCATCTGCTAATTAAAGTCTAATATTGAGTGGCATTATTCACCTTCTCCACCCCACAAGTGAATCTCCCTTCCTTTTGTAGAGTTTTGTTGTGAACCTGTGTGCCCCCAGGGTCACAGCTCACACCCATGCTCATTTTACCAAGCTGAAGGGCTGCACCCAATTCCCACCTTGGAAGAAAATCTGAGGAAATCTTATACCAAAGCCAAGAAAAATGTTCATACCAGAAGAGACAAATTATATCTCCAACAGGAGCGTATGCACAATCCAGGAGAAGAAAAGTCTTCTCTACAACCAAATTTATAACTTAATGTTGAAGAGGGTGGTACTAATTTCCACCATATTTTTTTAAGTAATTTATAGTGAAAACCCAAAGCCCTAAGAAGTCTTAAAGACATCAAGTTTCATGTATGTTCCTTCTGTGGAGTACATGCTATGGTAGCTTTAAAAAATCCCTGTGTTTGTTGAATTCCATATGAATCTTGGAAAAATCTTGCTGCAGTGAATTTGTTCTGCACACTTATTTCTTCCTTTTGTTTTTTTTGTCTTTTTTTACTTTGAGATATGTGAAACTGTTGGCCTATAATTGAGCTCTATTTTATGTTCTTGCATTTGGAATCAGGGTAGGTGAGGAGCAACTCACTGGTAGTCTAAGCATTATTTTTTCATACTGCTAACATTTTTGTTTTTTTGCCTTTTTCTTTGCCAGTCATTTACCTTGAAATAAAATTACAGCTGTAGTTTATAAAATAAAAATGCTTTTACATACATCCATATAATCTTTTTATATCTAATAATCAGCAGGGAATTGCCAGAGGAAAAAAAGAAGCTTTTAACATTAAAAAAAAAAAATCCCCACAAGAATAATAAATGAGATCTAGAAACACACCATGTTCTGTATTTCAGAACTAATTGGGTTACTCAGAATATGATTGCCAGCGAAATTCATGTCACCTTCTTTGGAGATGCAAAGACAGAGAAAAATTAAAGCCTATTAAAATTTGATAGTGGGAATGTGTTTGCTAAATGTACACTGAGTTGTGTTGCAGGAGAAGGAGGGAAAATCTGTTGAGTGGGAGGGAAAGGAGCAGCTGGGAGCCACAGGTCAGCTCCGTGGTTCCAGGAGTTCCTGGGGGTGTTTGGGGGGTCCTGCAGCAGCAGTGAAGACCCCAAGTGTCACAGCAGCAGCCCCTGGGCATGGGCTCCATCCAATTTCATCCTGCACCTCCCAGGAAAGGTGGGAGCCAAGGGCATCACCTTGAAGATACCCCAATTTTCAGGAAATAAAAAAGCTTTCCCCTTGAAATCTACTAGTTTGTTCCTTTTTGGCAGCATAAAGGAAAGGCAGGGCAGGAGAGTAAGAGGGCTTGGTTCCAAAATTTTTATTCTTTTTGTAGCTTCTATTTCATCCTTCCTAGGGGAACTTTTGGGTTGCTGAGCCTGACCTCTTTCTCACTTGCATGTCTAATCATTCAAAAAAAGAAACAAATCTGAAATAGAGGGAGCCTGAATGATCTGCATTCTTTGCAATTAAAAATATAGTGGAATATTCCCAGGAGCAAATTTCTATTTATCTTTCTTTATTTTGTCCTTTCTCATTAAATTATATGCCAATTTTTGGATGATTAAGTCCTCAGAGCATGTTTCTTGACTTCTTACTAGCCTGCAGAATGCCACACATGCCAACTGAGCTATTTAAATAATGGCAGATACTGGATCAGAGAAAACCTGTCAGAAGATCAGAATGCAAAAGAGCTCTCACTTCTGGCATCTCAGAAAAATGCTTCAGCTTTTCTCTGATCTCAGCCAAAGTCTTGACAAATTAAGTCTCACAAAGCTGTTGGAAGAATGGGGCCCTCACCAGTGTGAACTCCAGAGTCATTAGAAAGAGAACCACTAATTTCAATGCAAGAGGGAGCACATTCCCTAAATCTGCCTGTTAATAAAGGGCTCATTCCTCTCATTTGTCCTACAGCATGAGTCATCATTTATGCCTTTACAGAATAAGTGAAAAACACTGTTAACTCGGAATAGCTGTGTGATATATTCACTATTTGTGGGTGTAAATGACTATGCAAAATGCCTATGGGAAAAATCCATCCTTTCCATGGTGCACCTGACAGCCCAAAGCCACACTTAGTATTCCATTTCATCATCCTACTGGTCTTCAGCATGGTGCTTGGTGGTTTTTTAGTGAACAGACTGTACTATCCTCAGTTTGTGTGATATTTTCCAGCACTGTGAGGCTGTGGGTGTCTTGACAGGACTGCAAAAAAAGTGTTATTCTGTACCTTTGTCCTGTTCTGGGCATGCTTATCTGCACAAGGACCTTCTTCACTCTTTGGATTTCTTCTCTTTTTCTGATCATGCCATCTATGACTCAACAGCTACCCACTTGTGATTTTGCCACAAAAAGTAAAAACCTTCTGTTAATTGATCTTATTGGAATATTTTACCAGTTTCATCATGTTCCATCTTATGTTCCAAGGCTCTGCCCACATGCTGAGAGCTCATGTAATGTTCCTGTGGAACATTTGCCCCAACAATATCTAAGAAAAGGTTAATGGTGCCTGTGATCCTGAGCTCAGCTTCATGAAACTTTTGTGGCTGACAAGCCTGGACCTGTATTTATCAAGAAAAGTGAGTGCAGTGTGAAGAGGTTTCCTTTGCTGTTTCTCTTGGCAGCACAGAAAAAATCAGGGAGCATTTCAGGAGTAAGAGACTGACCAGTGCAGGTCTTTAATTGAGGTGGAATCCAATAAGCCCAAAACTTTCAGGAGGCTTTTATCTAAGTTATCCCCAAATGAGCACACCCAGGTTCAAAGTATTTGCATTAAGGACAAGCTAGGAATATCCATGGGCTGCCAAAAGGGAAAAGGAAAGCAGGAGGCCTACTCTAATAAAATGCAGTGAATATTTGTCTGCACTGACAGCACTAAATACAGTTCACAGGAGCTGTTAAACTCCAATATCAAAAGCAGAAGCACTTCTGTTGTGCTGCTATTTTCTTTTCTTTTTCAAAATCAGAATCTGTAACCATCCTGACAGATACTAATGGTAATGGTGACACACCAGATGCTGGGGAAAAGCAGTTTTGCACAACTTTAGAGGCAGCAGTTATAATTCTAAAAAATCTCTCTCATAGATCATAATATTTCTTCTTCTACAAAAAGAAACATTTATTTTAAGGTTCTTCTGACCAGTCAGTCTATTACTGTTTACAGAGTTTCTTTAAGTACCAAAACCATACAGAAAGCAGACTGGGGTTGCTGGAAGTTTTGCATGTCCTTGCATTTACTGCAGCCCTACAGAAGGATCAAAACAGGTTTTTCCTGCTTTCATAGGCAATAAGCCTTTTTCAATGTCAACTCTTTTTGGAGGAGGAACTATCTCTTACTCTTGTAGATTGTGCTGCAATCAAGTTTATAATTGGTTCTAAGGTAACAGAAGTTAAATTTCACAGCAGGTGCAGAAGATGCAATAAGAAATCTCTATTTCAGGGGAATGCAAATGCCAGGAAAAAAATGGAGTGATTCTTTCAGCATCTACCATCTTAGGGGTTTGCAAGTGCCTTCAAACAGTGAATGCTGATGCTGGTAAACAGCTTAGTATCAGAAATATTAAAAAGTGCAATACAATTAAGTGAACCGTTGGATTTTTTTAATATATAAAACATTTGAATGATAGATCCTACTGCACATGACCAGGACCTACCCATCTCCCTTATAATTTCTTAATGCTATAGTACAATGTCTTTCCAACTAGGATATCTAGATGCAAAAAAAGTTTGTTAAGTGATGACATCTGGAACTAAACTTGAGTGACTCCTCTAATTAGGAGTTTTTTCCCTGCCTGAATTTGTGCCTGTCATGCCAGCTTAGTTCCAGGCAGAAGGGCTGCTCAGATATCAAGGCAAGAGGACCATTTTCACAGGAGGCACTGAATCATCTGCTGTTGTTCCTATTCCAGCAGGGCTTTTAAACTGCTCTGTGTATAATTGCTGTAGGTCTATTTGTCTCTACCATTCTTTGATAGATTTTTGCATCATTATTTTCAAGCTGTTGTTCCCTCACCTTTTCTTTTTGCCGTGACATCTGAATCAATACTTAGCTGTGGTCTCCTGTGTGTAATTATTCTGGCTTGCTTATCTTGCTAGTTGCAAAAAAAACCCACTTCTGCCCTGTCTCCCTTTCCCCCTCAACCTCAAAGTCTATGTAAACCCTATTTAAGCATAGTGAGGGATATTCAGACACATTTTCACATGGTCCCTGCATTTTGGAAAAGCAAGAATTTCAGCATAATAATGTGCTATCTCCTCATCCTTTTATTGAGGGTCAGAATATGATTTTTTTAAGGAAAATTTAACTTAGATATATTACATATACACTGAGCACCTAGACAGGTTGCTCCTTTCCCCTCTCTCCTCACTTTATTCAAAGAATTCTACTGGGAAAATGTTGTGTTTAGGTCTTGTTTTGTTTTCTTTGTTGGGGTTTTATTCCTTTGATGCTCTCTCTTTGGCAGCAGTGGCAGCGGTGTCCTATTTTTAACTTTTCACATCCTTGTCATTCCTTTGTCACCCCTGGGCTTGGTGTTGGGTCCTTGTGCCCTAAAGGGAGGCTTTGGCACAGCCAGTGTTATGTTCTTTGCTGAGAAATGGTCACTCTTTTCTCCTCCCAGCATCCTTGCTGCTGCATCTTCATCAGGTGGCAAAAGAGCAAAATATTTAGGATAAATATTAAATGTTACTGAAGGAAAATGTAGGTAATTTTATTTAAAATAAGATGTTGCTCTTTTTGGCGCTGTGAAAGATTTCAGAGGACAAAATGAAATTGATTATTTGCCATAGAAGTTTCACCAATAAATCAAAAAATAATTGCCCTTACACCCAAATATGACACATAGGATGATGCAGGCATTTTCCCTGGGGGTGGGACACTGCCACTTCCTCTGTGATTTCTTTTATGTCACTTTGTTTTCTGGTGAAGTTACAGCAATAGGTTCCTACTTTCAAATGGACTCTTAGAATTGATGCATTAAATGTTGCTGACACTAGCAGTCTGCATTAAGAAAAATTTTAAGAACTTTTGCTCTTACAAAAAATGCAAATATCCATGGATTTGCTAGCTTAGAAGAACTCACCATCTTGTTCTTCTACAAGGAAAGCACTGAATTCTCTTCCTTTATATGGTACCATTTCCTCACCTGTACAATATTCCTAGCAGGAAAACACTCCAGCACTGGGTCAGTACCACTGGAAGTTATTCCCTCTCTGTACAAAATTTTCTTGCATTTCAATTTAGATTTATGGATATTGAACCAGTCTTTTTTGCTAAGGGCATTTTCAGAGATCTAACTGGTGAAAGCATCTTCTTGTCTGTGCACAAGTGTTCTGGCATTTTACAAATCAGTGGTCGGTGGAGGATGTCCTTTGGAATATGTGCTTATGAAAAGTGTGGTTCTTGAAAAACTGCAGTGAAAATATTGACCTTTTCCTTCAGACAGCAGCAGCCACTGCTCAGAGTGTGGTGAAGGAACAGACACTGGGATGCCACAAGCAGGACTGAGCAGGGCCACCCGAGGGACCATGGAGCGTCCCACCTTGGCTTGTGGTGCTTCCCCAGGAGCTGCCATTTACCAGAGAAATGAGAAATTTTCATGGAAAATTCTGGAAATTCATGGAAAATCCTGTTAGCTCTCCTCCTCACCTGCTGGAACAGGTGTTGAGTGTTTCTACACCCAAGCTTCTAATTAAAGAGGAATATTGCAGTGGCCAGCTCACTGTCCAAGGTCAGATGTGCACCTGGAGGAATCCTAAATCCCAATTGCCACTTTCTTTATGCTGACACAAATAATCTTTGTGCACTTCTTAGTCAGGTGTTCTCTCTATAACACAATCAAGCATTTTAAATGGAACACTGTATCATCTCACATTAAATAATCTAATTTATAGTCATGCCCTACGTAGCCATCAGAGATATTAGTTTATAGAATACAAGATAATCCATCAAGCAGAACGTAAAAGCAGAAGCAGAGTTCCATACTAAATGGTACATTTACTATTACATTCTTTTATATAACAAGGCAGTTATAAATTAAAATAACCCCATTAGAATACAGGGCAATGAAATACAAGCAGACATGGCTCTTTCTCTTTGTTGAGGTGAAACAAACCCTCTTTTCTTCCCTGAAGAAGAAAATAGGACAGCACGTTTTTCTTGAAACATAGATTTTAAATCTCCAGAATTGTGATAACTTTTCATTTGCCTGTACTTTGGCAGATTCTAGGAATGATTGCAATCCATGCATGTTGTGGTCTAACCTGCTCACAGAATAGAAGTGGAAATGCACAGCATAACAATGCAATGCCAAAAATATAAAAAAAAAACTTGTAGAAAAATTGAGAAGAATATTAACGCAGTGAAGGACTTAAACTGGGAGAATCAAGAAGAAAAAAAATCTCTACCCAGTTTAAAAGGAAAATTTTTGGGAATGTGTCTCTATAACATAGAAATCTGCCATTACTTCTATAGTCCATTATGTGAGACTTTATCTTGAGTATTAGTTTTGACAATTTTGGATTGTCTAAAGGCATTTTAACCCACAAGATCTTAAAACTCTCCTGATTTCCTAAGAAAGACTGCAAGTGGGATACTTCCAAGCAAGTTTCTGAATTGGCCAAAATCTACTCTCCTAAATTCCAGGGCTTTATTCTTTTTTTTTTTTTTTTTTTTTCCGTATTTCCTCTTGTGATCCTGAACTTCATCACCTCATGGTGTGTGCAGCATCAGCTGCTCCCAGCTTTCAACTTGCCCTGTGTTTTCTCCTGGTTTGAAAGTGTGAGGTCCAGCAGAACATCTCCATCAGCTCTTTCATCACCTGTGTCAGGACAAACGCCCTCCACAGACCTCCTGGGTTATTGTGGCTGTGTTGTTGATCCTGCAGGAGATAAAAGCTAAGGAGCCATGAGGATCAGGGTACTAGAATGTGAGCCTTCTACCATTTAGGTGAAGAAGGGCACGTCTCCATCTTCCTGCCCAGAAAGCTGTACTGGGTGCTCCCACTGCTCCTTTCCTTTCTCCAGCCGTCCCCACGTCCTGCAGGGTGATCAACTCCCCCAGCCCCGGGAGAAGTCACCTCCAGACCTGGAGAGCCACATCCTCTCTGGGGACCCTTTAAGACTCTGCTCTAGAGCCCTGGGCACTGTTCACAGAGATAGGAAATGTTTCTTTCTTTGAAGACATGAAGGAATGTTTTTTTTTGTTCTCTCTGACGCTTTGGTCGCTTTGTTGATCGCATGTGATGAAAGCAAAATGAAGTTTTCAATGTTTATTTTGCAAGGTATATTGGCAGTTTCCAAGCTATGTGGCTAAAATCAGGAGATTTGTATGATTTACCATGATTTCTACACTTCCTTTCCCCAAATATGCACTGAAGGCCACTGAAGGCAGCAGATATTTTACTTTTTGTTTGACTTTTGCAGTGGCTCTGGTAGTTTCCCTTGCACAGTTGCATTTCTTTTCACTGCACTGATTTCTGTGCAGCTAAGCTCTTACTCCACTGGAATCAGATGTTTTCAAGTCTTCCAGCCCCAGTGATGAGTCATGAATATTGGTTTTGATGTGTTCATGGATCAGCATGATTCTTACAAGCATCAATCTTCACTTCTGTATTCTCTGGCTGCAGTAGTCCTCTGGGGTTTTTTCAGCTTGTCTTTCCAGAAAGCTCCACTGCAGAATTATTTTAAGCAGATGTAGTCCTCCCCTTGGTGTAAACATTACCTTTGCCTATGTCTGGGCAAGGTAAATTTGAATTAAGCTAAGCTTTATCTGTTTGTGGCATACCTTCAGAAACTGCTGGGTTTTCTAAATCCTTCATGTCTTAAGGAGTTAGCTTCTTACTTTGAATTAAAACAAAGACAAATCCTGGTATGAAAAACTACAACTGTAGCCTTTTCTGTCAATTATTTATTAAGATGTGATTCTCTGCAATGCTCTGATTGTGTGGACAAGTTTAATTGTAATCACTGGTCTTAATAATGACATTGTCATTTTGGGAAGAAAAAAAGTTTATTTAAAAATTCTTTATCTCAGTCCTTCATCACAATTGTTATCTGTCTCTTTCCTAAATTATGAACATGAACCAACTGAAGGAGAGAATGAAAATATTTTTAAGTTTTTTGTCTTGTATCTTTTTTATCACCTGCTATTTAAATGGCAAGAAGAAAAGCCTAATTAAAATACTAGATCTTATTATGCAAACTCACTGGTGAGGAGCAGTTTATGGTTTTATTGCCCTTTCTGAAGAACTGATAAGAGCTGGTGTAATCACATCATATGCATTAGGAAAAACACTAATGACAGAATACATTAATGACAGCTATTTGAACATCAAAGTTTGCATTTTATGAGGGTCAAAAGAAGAAATTGGCAGAGTATTCATTAAATAGTGCATAATCAATCAGCAGCAAGCTTTAGAACTGATTTTGAATTGATCACACATTTTTCTACTGGAGTTGATGTTAAGAGCAGTCACTGCAAAATGCCAAGACCTTTCTGGCACAATGGTTATAACACTTCCTTGGTACCACAAACGGAAAACACAATTATTGTTACTGCTTCAATATGTTACATGGATGAGGACAGGCCCAGGCTAATTCTGGGTGGTACAGCCAGGTTTTAATTCAAACAAACAGCAGGGAATCTCTCTCTTTGCAGCTTTCCATTTTCACAGTCCTCAGCTTCCATGTTTCATATGGCAGCGTAAAAAAAAAAAAAAACCAGCTTAAGAAGGGATATCTCCAAAATATTTGGATGGAATTAGAGCACTAGAAATGGTGGAGAGATGTATGTGTGTTTCCAGGAAGGGTTTGATCATGATCTATTTGTGTCCATGATCTGACACTTCCAAACCACATTTACAAGCTGTGGCTCTGTTCCAGACCTCAGCCAGCTACTTAGCATATAAATAAAGACATAATACTTTTCCACTTCCTGAACATATTGGTAAGATTAATCTGTGTATTTTCCGGAGGCTTTCTGGTCAATGTGATGAATAACAGCAGATAAATATGGAGATAGTTAATATACAGTTCAGCACAAAACATTCCTATCACTGAAACCCAAAAGAAAATGAACAGGAGTCAGACTGTTCTGAAGAAGTGTCTTGTGCTGAAAAGTTTTTTAAAAAGTCCTTGATTAAAGGGACTTCAAATCCTCTTGTGGGATTATTGTGGTGGGTTGCCCATTAGTCCCCCTTCCCAGTGGGCCTGGGGGAGAAAATGCTATGAAAATCTCATGGGTGGAACTAAGGACAGGGGGATCCTTGCCAGTTGCCATTGGGACAAAACAGACTCCATTTGGGGAAATCAGTTTGATAATTTGCTATTAATTGTAACAGAACTGTGAGAGTGAGAAATTAAAATAAATACACCTTCTCTTCCTACTCCTCCACTGACCATGGTGTCTGCAAGGCTGTTTCACATTTTGTCACTCTTCTCACATGGATACAAACCCAGCATTTTCACCCTTTTATAAATACATTTTCACAGATGCACTAGCAGTGTCCCTGATGGGCTCAGCTTTAACCAGTGGCAGGTCAGTAACTTTTCATAGATTTTTTGTTTACTGATTCTGCAAAATAAATACAAGTGTTTCTGAGAGGTGCAAAAAGTCTTTAAATTATTCTGTTTCTTTTTTATTATTATTCAGAATATGTTTTCATGTAAACTGCTCTTCCAACAAAAGAGCAAAAAGAGAAAAAAATAAAGGTTTAAAGTTAAAAACAGGAAACAATGAAATACATCATGTTGGATGAAGAGAGAATAGTATGTTTATATGTTTATTTCCCCACTCACTGTGTCTTCCTTTGTGTGCCTGGTCTTTTTAGGCCTCAAAGGAAGATTGAACTGATTTTGAATTTAAAGGGTTTTGTGGTTTAACCCCAGCCAGCAGCCAAGCCCCACACAGCTGATTGCTCCAGTGGAATAAGAAGAGTAGAACCAGAAGAGTAAAACCCAGAGCCCTTGTGGGTGGAGATAAAGGCAGTTTAATAGGGAAAGCAAAAGCTGTGCACACAAGCAAAGCAAAACCAGGAATTAATTCCCTGTTTCCCATGGCTGGGCAGTGTTCAGCCACCTCCAGAAGAGCAGGGCCCTCTCAGATGTACCTGTGACTTGGGAAAACAAACGCCATCACTCCAAAATTTCCCCTCTTCCTTCTCCTTCCCCCACTTTATAAATTGATCATGGTGCTGTGTGGTCTGGGATAACCCTTGGGTCAGTTTGGGTCCCCTGTCCTGGCTGTGTCTCCTCCCATCTTCCCAGGAACCCCCAGCCTCCTCGACAGCAGCACAAAAAACAGAAAATTCCGTGTAAGCCCTGCTCAGCAATAACAAAAATATCTCTGCATTATCAACACTGTGCTCAGCACAAATCCAAAACACAGCCACTGTGAAGAAAATTAACTCTAGCCCAGCCAAACCCAGCACAGTGTCAAGGAAAGATTTGTGCCTGGCTGTACATGAAGGCCAGTTCTTTATCAAATTCTCCATGCCACAGTGCCAACCTTTCCATGTTATCTGTTCTCTCACAGACAAATCCTGTGGGCTCACTTTGCAGTGTGGAAAGCTGCCTTTAAGGTGTAGGAAACATTTACACTTCTAATGTGCTAATAACTTAAAGTAAAAAGCATCCAGGCATTAACTTTATGAGAAATTTGAGTGATGCAGGTCATTCCGTTGTCAAGTTATACGTTAGAAATTTTGGGGTACTTGGAATGCCACTCTACAGCTGGAAAATAAACAGGAGCAGTAAAAATGCAGATTAGTGCACATAAATTCTCTTTTTATCTATGGAAAAGTAGGAATTTCACACAGCTCTTTGGCTGAAAGGAAGGTAGGTTGACCAACTGTAAATGGAGGTGTTCACTACTCAAAATAGTTGGTCACTGTGACTTTTTAAGTCTTAAGGAGGTGATTTTCATTATATTCCTGAAAAGATCAGTTTAAAAGTAACAATATTTTAATTAATGCAGCATAATTGCTGAATGCCACTCTGGGTCAGTTTGGTGGAGAGTATTATTTTAGAATCCCTTAGCAGTTGCAAAAGCATTTTAAATAAATCCTTAACTCAATCAGTGTCATTAAGGCTCTTGCATGTTTGAAGTGAATTAAGTTCAATTTGTTGTTAGATCAAATATTTGCCCTACTGTATAAATTTATCTTACTGGATACTTAAGCTTTGACTTTTCTTCCTGTCTCAGGCTTGTGATCCAATCAGCCTCATAATTTTTTTTCTGCGATTTCAGTTGTGTGGTGCAAGGATGTCAGATGGTTTGGGGTTTTCAATTCTAACACCAGTTGCAAACAGGCAGAGATTTCTTGCCAGACCACAGGAGTTAGTGGTGTGCTGATACCTGAGGCTAAAGGGGTTACAGCTGAAAGTCACATACTGAGCCCCACAAAACCAAGAACAAAATCCATTGATTTTTATTATCCTGGGATTAAGTGAATGCATTTGAAAAACCCCAAACTTTATCTTAATCCCCTCAGATGTTGCAGTTATTTTTGTTAAGTGTTTAATCTTGAGGGCATCTGTTAAAACATCCAGCAGAAAGAGAGGTCTTCTGCTAGAACCAATGGCAGGAAGTTCCATATGTTAATTCTGATTTCATTAGGAAAAAAATTTAGGTTTCATTGGTTTGCCTGTTGTTTTTGAGAAATAAAATGGTGAAAATACATTTTTCTTTTTATTCTGTGTCTGTCCATCATCTTGTAGAACTTATTATCTTGCTTGGTTTTTTCTGTAGCGTTAGCAATTTCTTTTTCTTCAGCCTATGTATGGATGTTTCCATTCTTCTTACCTCTTTCAGAATATTTTCTCTTTCCTCTGTGCTGAATGTGTCATGATGAAAAGGACATGGTATTCAGCACAGGGATCTTTCTGGCTTAGCACAGCTTGGTTTTCCATGCCAGTAGTTGTGTTCAGTATTGGATTTTAAGGCACATGTATTAAAAGAATGTGTGGGTTAAAGTCTTGCTCAAATATGCACACCAAAAGAAAAGACACCAGAAATTTGGACTCTGCTCTTTATCTCCTGTACAGAAAGGCATAAAAGTGAACTTGATCCCTTCTGTCATCATTTTAAATTTTTCTAGGAGTGCTATGCAAAGCTGGCATAAAGTTATGTAAAAGTGATGTCTGTACATATTTTTACTATTTTTCTTTACTGAAATTTCTTATCCTCTAATTAGCTGACAGGATTGATCATTTGATAGAAAGCACTGCTCTGATGCCATGAAACCAAAACAGTAACAATTCTTACACAGGGATTTCACAACAACTTCAAATCTGTTTCTACCATGAGATGTGAGGTAATCCAAAGACATTTCTTTCTTGATGAATAACAGAAGTCCAAAAGCTTTTTCTTAATTTATAAGATACATTACACAGAAATCTTCCTTGTGCTGCTTCAATTATCTTTTATCTTGATTATGGTTGACATTTTTAGGGTATAAGGCACTGTAGTTAGGAGGATAATTTTCAAATCTCCATGAGGTGCTGCAGTTTGGCTCTGAATTATATGAGAGGCAGTTTGAAGTCAGAGCACTTTATTATTTTTCCACTGCAGCTACCAGATACCTCACACAGCCTGATGAGTGCAATGAAGCTTTGAAAAATCAAACAGTGAAGATGGAAACATTGCAATACTTTAAAAAGGGAAGAGTGGGAACAGGTTGTCAATCCACCTTCTTTATTTTTCCTGTAAACTCATAAAACATTGAATATAGTACAAAATATTGCAAACCTTATTTTGCTGGAAGAATGTGGGCAAGGGAAGGGTTGCATCACTTGAATAAATCCACTTGATTGTGTGCCTGTCATAGAAGAGCTCTTACCCAAGCACCCCTTAGCACATTTAGTACTCAGACACAGAGATTTGGATTTATTTGAACCCTGAGTATCTTATTCTGCTAAGTCTTCACAATTTTTATGCACATTTAAACTTCAACAACCTCCCCATATGCAGATTAGCTAATACATAAAATTCTTTACTTGGAATACCTTATCTGGCTGCTCTGTTTACTAAAATTCAAGGTAGGAAAGAGAATGTAATATCTTCCACAATGTATTTTTTACTTTCCAAATCTATTCATCGAATGCAGCTCTTCCTAGTTTAAAAGGAAGAAGAGCAAGCTACAGTTTCAGTAATAATTTTTACCTTTAGGCAAACCTCCTATAACTCCTGCCAGAATTAAATTAAGATCTATACTTTCTTCTAACATCTTTCCAGCTCATCTTTTGGTCAAGTATATACTGTAATAGAATGTGAAACAGAAGATGAAAGCAAATATTTTTCCCAATTCTCTCTTTTCATAATGTGAGAAATTGCTTTCTAGTATCATGGTAAAAATACATAACATTTATTCCAATATCTTCCAGTGTAGAAAACCCATCTATGAATGTCTACTAAATTTTGTTAACAGTTTACATTTCAGTCTAAATAGCTTACTGATTCCCTGTTCAGTACATCTTTTCAGTTTTAATAGGGTTTAAGAGTCTGTTAAAGATAGGGATGGGGAGCAAAAATGTTATGGTTTGATATTGGCACAATGTTAGTGCTTTTATGAAAATGTAATTTTTTAATTGAATATTGTGAAATGTGATTGAGAATAGAGTAAAAGTAGGTTTAAGTTTAATAATAAGGGAAAAGACTTTATTAAGCTACTACTACTATACTACTATAAAAGAAAATAAGAAAGGAAAAAAACCATAAATTTTAAAATGAAAACCTTCTAAAGCATTCTAAAGCATTCTAAAGCATAGATATAAAGCATATAGCTCTCTGCCCAAGCTCCAGCTGCCACAAATAACTAAACACCTTACAGCCCCCCCACCACTCTTCTCCTTCTCTGCAAAATACTGCTAACAAAATTACTACTATTTCTTTCACTTTCTCAAAAAAAAAAAAACTCTAAAAAAAAACAAAAACCAAAAAAATCGTAAATTTTTCTACCCTTCTATTTACAAAAAGTTCCAGCCCCCTCCACCCTTAAGCCTACCTCAATCAAGCCTTCCCCTCACCCACGCAGCCACCTAACCAAAGGTCTTACACTACACACTAATCAAAACTAAAAAAAAGCAAGTTTTCCTAAAAATTCTACTTTTAACTCCTCTATATTCTCAAAAGCGTATCTACCTTCAATTAGTCAATATCCAATGCCATCCTGCTTGTTTTTCTCTCTTCAGCTCACATTGTTTCTGCTCCAGGGCCTGAAATTTGGATCATTTGTCCTTGGTCCCCTACTAAAGAAGGAATTGTTTTGTCTTCCTGCTCTGTGAGGAGAGTTTACCATTCCCTAATACAATGCTCAGACTGAAGCAGTACAGAATCTAAAAAATATAAAAGCTAAAACATGAGGCATCAGGGGACCTCGTCACTCTCCACAATTACCTGAAAGGAGGGTGTAGCAAAGGGAGATCCGTCTCTTTTCCCAAGGAGCAAATGGTGAGACAAGAGAAAATGGCCTCAAGTTGTGCCAGGGAGGTTTAGGATGGATTCTAGGAGCAATTCCTTCACAGAAAGGGTTGTCAAGCACTGGAACAGGCTGCCCGTGGCAGTGGTGGAGTCACCACCTCTGGGGGTATTTAAAAGATGTGTAGATGTGGCAGTGGGGAATGTGCTTTAGTGATGGGCCTGGCAGTGCTGGGTTAACTCAGTGCTTTTAGAATCATAGAATGGTTTGGGTTGGAAGGAACCCTAAAGACTTCAAGGGTGTTTTACAACCAAGTGATTCTGTGATTCTGTCGCTCTACTTGTCAGCGTTCAGGAACACACATAACCACAGGATATGATTATATGCAGGTGCTTTTATTGAGAGCTCTGGGAATCAGGGGTCCAGACCCAAATCTGACTCTGACATGGTTTTTGAGCTGAACGTGTTTTATATTCTATCCTTATATAACTTACATACTTAAGCTGAACGTATTTTATATTCTATCGTTATATAACTTACGTATTAATTACTAAACTTATATTCTATTGCATACATTGACTTTATTCAAGCATGAGTTTCTCGTGATCTTTCTCAAGCCCCTGACCACAGTTTCTCATTATTATTCTTATGATTAAACAGTAATTATATTTAATTACTAAACAATCATCACATCCAACAATTATATAATTTTTCATATACTAGCTACACAGGTGCAGTTCTAGCAAGTACAAGGTCTACACTTTCCCAGGGTATTTTCCCAGGGCCTACTAAGCTTAATTTTCCTTCTAACCCCCAAATCCCCATGATTTTAAAACCCTTTTACTATCACACTTACAGCAAGATGTGTTTCACTTTGGGGTGAGGGAACAGGAATTGTGCTATCGATGACAGAGGAACACAGAGCAACTTAAGCACATGATAAAGACTGATGCCATGGAACAATATTTTTATTATTGGCTGGCTAAATAACTTCCTGATCAGCATTTAAACACATGAATAAAGAGCCTGATTCACAGAAGTATTTCACAGCAATAGCTCTAACAACTCTCAAAACCTAAGCAATGGAACTCTTTATCTCATGCCCTCTAACTGAACCATTCAGTTTCTGAAATGAAGACAGGAGTGAGAGAAATAAAGCTTATATCAAAGCACCAAGGCTTCAGTTTGTTGTAAATTAGCATCTTTCGCTTAGCTGATGGCACTGGAAGCAAGCTGTGGAAATCCTTTTTTTTTTTACAAAAGATGCCATAAAACTGTGATATGTGATTTTCTACTGCCAATTATTGTAAAAGCAAAATGCAACATTTTATGCTGGAGCCACTGCTTAATGCTGTTCTCTTTTTTCTTTTTTTTTTTTTTTTCCCTTCAAATCAGATATTTATCTTTGAGAATAACATCTATTACTGTGCCCATGTGGGGAAACAAGCCATCCGAGTGGTCTCCACAGGAAAGGAAGGTGTTATTTTCAATGGCCTCAGCGACTGGCTGTATGAAGGTAGGACACAACATTTAGGCCAGCAGTTAGTTATGAGTTTAAGTTACACTCTAGAATCACAGGCCTTGCTGGGATTAGACATCCAGCAGTGCATTTCTGGATCACAGAGCTGAAAACCTGCTATTCTAACAGTTGCCTGATATGCTGGACTGGAAATGATGTGAAATGGTGTAAGAATTCTGTTTTCAGGCTGTTTTCTTTCCCTTAGTCCAAAGGTAATAAATCACTGGGCTTTAATGAACAGAAGTGCTTCATTATTTAATGGCACCTTCAATCACTCATGGACATGCCTGTTTTCAAATCACTGGCAGAAAAGGACAGAAGTGGGGAGGGAAAGGGGTTCTATCTTAAAGGAGAAAGCGAGGAAACAATTTTACTTGATTAGCTGTTTTCCACAGAGCTAGGTGGGCCTTGGAAGCTGCCCAGACCTTGACACCTAAAAAAATTTCTAAAAGCAGACCCCAGTAATTGGCTTCTTTCCTGTGAAAATGGGCCTGACAGGGTGGAGGGTCATCTCTGGAGCACTGTTTTCTTTGATCCTTTCAGCTGGCAAATGGCATTTCGGTGTCTGTGAGCAGCTGCTTGAAAAGTGATCTCAACTGCTCGTTAGCTTAGGAGAGGATCCTCACCACCCCCAGTTCTTTTGGGCATTGTAGGCTTTTAAACTAATATATCAGAATAAAAATTTTAAAAAACACACATGATATATATGCATATGTGTTTGTACATGTATAACAGGTATGTATCATGCATCCCTCTCTCTGCTGCTCACTAATCCTGCTGCCAGCAGTTCCTTCTCACGGGGATCCTGGCTTTTGGACCTGGCAGTGTCTCTTTCCTGTGACACAACTTCCCTCTAAAGTCACACTTTCTCCTACAGATCCCAGCATAGGCCCAAGGCTTTCTTACTTCTACAGAGAGAAAGTTTCCAGATCTATCTATGAACCATGTCCTGTTGGCTTCTCCCAATTCTCTTGAGGCTTAATATAACAGACTAGGTTACAAAATGCCATTAACAGTTAATTGGTGTAAAAATAGGTGTCACTACTTAAATTGGTCTGTATCACAGCTAGGTGGGGGCCCTTAGACTCAGAAATGAGGGAATTAAAATAAATTAGTTTGTTTGCCCCTCCTAAAGATGCTGATCCCATAAATCAGTGTGCAAACTCATCAAACACATCAGTGGAAAAATCTGATAGGGGTTTATTATTTTTCATATTTAAATACGTGTTTCTACTGTAATACAGCATATTTGCAAATGTCCTCCTTGTGCTGTGCAAGCACTTTGTAACCAGAGAAGTGGCTAAGGAGTTACAAAATGCTAATTTTCCTCCACTTTAATCATTAATTTGCTGGTGAAGTTGTGGACAGGCTGTTTGACTCTGGAGGTCAAATGTGCCTACTACTACTACCCATATTTGTCTGATAAACATCATTTAGTACATCAGGTCTCCTTGCAGAGTCTCACACACAGCACCACACTGAGAGGAGTTTGTCAAGCCCATGAACTCAGAGCACACCAGCAAGCTCAGGATGACACTTGTTTTGCTGACACCTATTTTTATTCAATTACAGGATTGCTCAGGCAATTTCTTGGCTGACATTGACTTTCAGGTTTGCCCTCTATAATGAATTTTCTTGTTAACTTTATGTTAATGTGATAGGGTAAGAAATGAATGTGTGATCTAGTACAGTCTGGTTATGCCAAGCCAGGTTCTGTAACCTGTGAGGAGGCATGAGGCAGATTAGGACTGTTGAACTTGTTGTTCACTGGGGTTATGTTCGAAAGAAATTAGGATTTGGAAATGTCACTTTATGTCCTAATACAGTTTATATTGAACTAAATAATTCTCTTTTTTCAAAAGTAAGGTGTAGAACGTCCCACAGGAAAACCTGATTTAAATGGTCCCAACTAATGGGAAACCCAAATCAAATCCAGAGCTGAGCTGTGTGAGCTGAGCTCCTTCTCTTGTCTTCACTTGTACAATCCTCATGGAGGGAAACCTGGAACTAGTGTTGGGACTGAGGACTTGTGCTTGAACAAGCTGTGGGGCCATGGTGGTTTTCGGTCTGCAGTGCTCAGACACCAGCATGGATGGATGGATGGAGCAGGATCCAGAAGAAGCTGGATATTCCATGGGGATAAATGGATAAGGACAACTGAGAAATGAGAGACACCTCCCCAGTGGGATCCAAGAGAATCGAGTTATGGTTGCCAGTGAGCTTTAACTTGGGATACTCTGCCAACACATCACCACCTTTGTTTTTCCAAAGTCTTTCCTTTTCTTGGATGCCACCTCTTCAGTGGGATAAACTTGGACCACATCTTAAATCCAGACTTACCTGACTGGAAACGCTTGAAAATTTGGCAAAGACTGAACTGTGCCACCTCAAGACCACTTTTGTTCTTCACCCATTCCTGCTGTGGTTTGTAGCTGTTCCTTCCCCACCTCCCAGCCGAGCTGGGTGGGATGCTCAGGCCCGTGTTTGTTTGCACTGCTGCCGCCTCAGCGAGCTACCAGGATGAGAGCTGAGCATATGCAGAAATCTCCCTCCATCTGTGCAGCCAGCTCCAGCAGACAGTCTGCAGAGGAGCTGCGAGAATCAGGATCACAGAGAGTTCAGCACACTCCTCTTCCCTTCCATGCTCTTTTTGTTGCTGAAGTTCTGTGACCCCTGGCATCATGAGCCTCCTCGTGGTGCCCGCTGGGTTTCTGTGACACCTCACAACCTGCTTCTCACTTTGCCTAAATGCAGCACAGAAAATAAAACTCGGTGTTTTCTATTTGAGGAAGATGAGTTTTAACGAGTTTTATCTACATAGCAAGAGCACACTAGCAGCAATCCCCCCTCCCCTCTGTGAGAGCTGTTTGCACAGCGGGTTCTGCAGATGGCACCCCAGCAGTGCCACCCTTTGGGGTGACTCCTGACACCCCACATGCACGGCACACCCCGGGGGACACTTGTCTTCACAATGTCATCACTCTTGTCACGACACAATAGATGTGCTGCACTATTAATCACAGGTTTTCCCTGAGTCCACAAGCAAGGCAGATCGAGAGTAAATTTGACAGGCTTTTTGCCCCAGAAAAATTCAGGAGTTCATTGCAATTCAAGTTAAGCTCTGCTTTTGTAAATCTGCCAAAGGAGAAAAAATTTCTTCGAGGTATTTATGCTGATCTGTAGACTTTTGATAATATAGTGAAAAACATTTCAAATCAATCAGAGCTTAATCTACTTAGTGCATTTAGCTGGAAGGTTATAGATTGATACATAGATTACTGTAACATGAAAGCATAGATTAAGCATGGGGTTTATTACTAAAATAAGCATTGACAATGTTTTCATAGTCTAACTTAACATTTCAGAGTTGTGCCTGATAAATGCTTGTACTAAAATCGAGTGATATCCTATAAAACAGAGTTTAAAGTTCTGCCACTGAAATCAGCTACACATTTAAATGCATAGCAGCAGCAAAGAGTGGTTTTTATTTCAGTTTGCTGTATGATCATTGTTGGTTTGAGAATATATTTTAGCAATGATAAGTCTTAGAGATAATTTTAAAGCAAGTGCTGGCGTAGCAAAAAGGACTTCCAAAGCAATAAGAGAAGAGTATTTATATGTTCTGTATATAAGTAGTAATATCTTAAAAATAACGTGCATTTAAAAAGTAAATTGCAGGTAAAATTAATTTCATTTATATGCTTTTTTTAGAGCACTCTTCCACAGAAGTTAATTCTGTCATGGTGTAATTAAAGTGTCTTAATTTGCTACCAAGCACTTGGAAAGTCTGTTCAGCTGTTGTGAGGAAGGGTGGCAGCAAGGCACTCTGGTGGAGGTCACCCCCATGATTCTGTTAAGTGACAAAAGAAGGTTGAGATGTCCCTGTGCTGCAGTTTGGAAATTTGTTGATTTTGGGATTATGTGGTGCTGAATCCTGGGGAATGGGACAGGAGGACTTCCCTCCATCCTGGCATGTTGCTGCTGGACCAGGAGCAGCCCAGCAGGGTAAGTCAGGGTCCCTGCAGCAGGACAGGGACCTGCTCTGGGCTGCACTGCTAGAAAGTCCTGGTGTGGTCTTCTTGAGCAAACTGTGTTCACAGATAAAGCTGGATAACTTCTGGTGTTGTGCTCTAAGTGCATGCTTGGAAATCAAGGATGTGACACAGTGGTGTGTGCTTCTGTCACTGCTGGGAGGGGAAGGAAGGATTTTCACCTATAGATGGTCCTATGGCATGCATAAAGGGTGACATGAGGAGTTTGCTGCACGTGTCCTCAGATATTACAGTAGAAACAAGGAGAACAAAGGAACAATTTTGCATCTTGCCATGTGGGACATACCTGTGGCTATTAGGGACTTTGCTAGGAATAGCATGTGAGCTAAAAAGTAAGGAGTGAGTTTAAAAAGTAAGAATTGCATGTGAGTTACTCTCTTATCTCGTGCCACTGTCAGAGGATCAGAGGTAGTCTCTAAATTCGGAAGTCTTTAAATCTCAAGATATTCTCAAATTGAGAATCTCCATTCCAGACTTTGTCCTGACACCATGGTTGGGATGTCTCATCTGCACACCTCCTCATCCTCAGACATCAAGAGGGAACCACTCCTGGCATCCAAGCCCCAGCCCCAACTCCCACAAGACACATTTAAATCTCCAGAGTAGTATGAGCTTTACACAGTCATCCTTTAAAGCTGATGCTCTGCTTTGTTGAGCTTAACACACAGTGCTGTTCTGTGTTTCCCTTTTGGCTAGGAA
The DNA here is from genome assembly GCF_050655825.1 of Lonchura striata. NCBI lineage: Eukaryota > Metazoa > Chordata > Aves > Passeriformes > Estrildidae > Lonchura > Lonchura striata. The sequence continues at coordinate 7,836,406 of NC_140704.1, forward strand.
CCAGGAGGAGGAGGGGAAAAAAGCCTCTTTTTCAGAGATGACTCCTATGCCTTATTAATCTTCATTTTTGTCTGCGTTTTGTGTGATCACCAACAGATCCTCTTGTGTGACTTCGCAGTGACACCTGGTGGGAGAGGCCAGGATGCCATCGTCATTAAGACAATGAAACTGCAGATTTTTTTTTTGCTGCAAGATCTAGGAAAGGCTCCCAATTTCCCCTCACATGTATTTCCCTGAAACTCTCTCTGAGCTTATGGGAACTACACATCCAAAGCCGCTGGCTGATTCATGCTAATAGTGCTTCTGTTCCTTTTGTACACTTCATAAAGAGAGGAAAGAGAACACAGTAATAAAGAAAAATCTTTTCCATAATTTAATCAGCATCTCACAAAAAATATCAGGGGGTAAATTTAGAACATGTATGACTGGTCTCGGAAGTGCAGTGCCTGGCAGGAGCTGCCAAATCAAATATCAGTTATTTTGAGCAGTATCTTTTATGCCTATAGCATTTCAAGGAAGTGAAGTAGGCATATTTCTTACATTTAGAAATATTAATTCTGGGACTCTGGAAGTGATCTTAGTACTGGGAAACCACTCAGTAAGTCTGCTGAAGCAGTGCCTTACCTAATTCGTCTGTGTGCTCAATTTTTTTATTGTATAACATGAGAATGCTGAACTTCTTCATGGAAGCAGGAACTTTGATGATCAAATTATGCCTGAATGTGAAAAGGAACATTCATAATTAGCCTGAAAGCAAGTATGTCCTAAAGTTCCTGTTTAGTGCCACCAGAGAAGGAGATGACATATCCTCATATTTCACAGGCAGGGCTAACCTTTCCCAGTAATTAGAAGCTCCAAAACCTGCTTGGGGAAAATGAGATGAAGAATTAGACTGACTCATCCCTGCATTTTTTAAGATATTCTCAATAAATAAATCTCTTGCCATACAAAAGTCATTGCTGCAGACAGTGAAAGAAGCCAGCCTTAATGGAACTACAAATTATTCTATTTTTACAAGATATGTGAAGAATCATTGGGACAGGGAATCTAGATTTTATTTTAAGAACTTCCATGTTTTCAGTCATAAAGAAAATATTCCGTGAACATGGGTAAATTTTCAGTTTTACACAGCTGCCATGGGGTAAAGGGAGTTTGGAAAACATATGGGACTGGGAAATGACACCAGATAGTGCCAGAAATGCAAGTCTAAAAACCATTAGTTTACTGTCAAGGATGTGTTGGTATTTTTCAGGGGTTTTGGGGGAAGCTGCGTGAAATTTGTTCCCTTATTTGTGTGCTTGCTCAGATGAGGTAGCAAAAGCAGTATGGTGCTTTGATGACATTGTCCCCATAATAAAATAGGAAGTTTTCCTGTGCTTTGCTTTTGGACATCATTCAGTGCTGCCCATTGAGTTCATGCAGCTGCTGTGCAGCACTTGGGGCCATTCAAGTCTCAGTTAGCCATTATTTAGCTGCCTATTGAAGGTGACTAGATTTTTGTGCACCATTATGTGCACACTGATTTATAGCAAATCTGATTTATATAAAATCTGCCCAGTTTAGTAGTATTCAAAGGATGAAGAGCAGATCTTGACCTCAGCCATTTGTTCAAAGTGGATATTTCTACCATATAAAATCCCATTGCAAGGAAGATGAACTCTATGCACCATTATTTGGCCTTATGCATGTTAAAGCAGAGGAAAAGAGAGTCTTAAATTTCACCAGATGATGTCATGAAAGGTTCTGTAGAAGTTCCATCACCTCCTGGCTTTGCTGGAGTTTTTCCTGTCCCAAGGAAACTCCCATTCCAGATTGCATCACCAGGAATAGGCTTCTGGCCCTGCTCAGCTGGCAAAGGTCAGGAAAAATTGAACCATTTACAGTGCACATTGTGAATGCCTGCCTAGAAATCAGCAAGCTCCTGAAAAATTTAAAATGTGCTCTTACCTGGACCAGCTTCAAAATCCAGCACCACACCATGAGGAACCCTGCCAGCTCTAGCCCAGTCCTTAACCTTCCCTTTCTGCAGAAGGTGGTTTGGAAGGAGTATGCCAGCCAAAACCAACACCTGTCATCCTCTCATTTCTGGATCCCCATCATTCAGGCTTCAGGATGTCTTTGGGAAGGAAAAGAGAACATTATTTACTGTGGTCAGTGGTCTGCTTGGGGCAGTGGAAGGAAACCAGCTGTTCATCCTGATGTTGCAGAGCAGCCAACAGCTGCCAGTGCCTTAAGAGGTGTTCAGTGGGTGAAGTTGTTTTTGTTTGCCCTGAAGGCCTGGTGGGTGTCACAAAATAGGTGTTGTATCACTGGACTCAAATATTTCAAAAAAAAATGGTGCATTGTGAGTTGTATAGCAGAGCTGTTGTGGTTTTCTGCTTGCACACAAGTTCTGTTTCTCTGCACCAATTTTATTACAGTGGCCTTAGGTTAAATGGCCTATTGGAGAGCTGTGTCCTCATTTTCTGATTATGCTGGTATTTTTAATAACTAATTAGTGTACCAGCACTTTAGATATTGCAGAACAGATTTTGACCTATGCCACGCTAAGTTGAAGTCTGGAATAACTCCTGGAGATAATTGTGATGCCCTGGATCTGCACCAGGATGCTGAATGAGAGGGTCTTGCTGTAATATTCATGCTTTATGTCCACTTTCAGGGTTTCAGAAGAAATATCTTAAAACACTATTATTCTCAGAAAATAGTGGCATGTTAGAGACTATTTTAAAATCCAGTCAAATTTAAAAGCCATGGTTTTCCTCCATAGGATAATTTCTGTGCTTTGATAATATAAAACACAGAAAATGTATTTAGGTGATCTGGTTCACTGCATTTAAAACAAAAATTCATCATTTCTATGTTGGTAGAATTGAGCTTGAGGGCTGTGACACATGTAAGAGTCTTCCAGGCTGTAGAATGTTGTAAGAGATTAAAGGAATTTAATTAAATCGTACAAAAATGATGTACAGTATTATAGGGTGGAAATATAGCTGTTAGGGCATGTTTCCCAGGGATACTGCAGGGATCTCTGTCCTGGGGGATTTTTAAGAGTGAATTAAACAGATTTTTGTCATGGGTTGTTGAGATAAACATCAATTCTATTTCAGTGCAAGGAAGGGATTAATACTTCTTTGGGCTTCTTCTGGAGCTAAATTTTTATGATCTTGTGTATGGCTTTCATGTCTTTTACTCATATCTTTGCAGTTAGACATTTTGGCTTCTACATTTATGAAGAATGCCTGTTTTTATATACAACAGGGTAAATACACATAAACTTCTTGTACATGATGGTTGTAGGCAATGGAGCTCTTTATCATGATAAATTTATATGTGCCTCATTATTTCCCTGAGGAAAATTGATCATTTTCTTCTTCTGAGGGTGTCCATGAACTTTTATTTGAAAAACATGTTAGAAAGAAAGAAAGCTTAATGTTTTTAAAGTGCTGCAATCAAGAAGTGATTACAGAAAGAACAAAGAAATTGAAAGATAGTCATAGAAATTTCATGTTAGTGTGTAATTCCTTCAATTTGAGTTAAAAGGTAATTTCCTGTAGGGTTTTTTTCTTGCTAGAGCCTTACTTGTGGAAATTAAGGAGCCAGTGCAAAAGCTACAGGCTGTTTAAATGGCTTTCCTATTTGTCTCACTGCTCCCTGGCCTGAATAAAGAGTATCTGACTTAAGGAAAAAAAAAAGCCAAAATAAATGTACTCTGTCCAAATTAGAATGAGAGAAAGATAAATGAAAAGGATGAAAATTCTGCTGTGATTTGTGATTCTCACTAGAGGGCTGGCCTGTCCGTTGTTGTATAATAGCAAGGAAATCAAAACAATATCCAAAATTATGACACAAGTCATAATGTAATTTGTGTCCATCAGCTTACCTAATTTGAAGGAAAAAAAGAAAGACAAAGAACCAAATTGAAATACAGTTTAAAATACACAACTCCAAATGCTAATGCCATCTGGAAGCAATCAGAGGTCAGAGTGGGTCTGTGACTGGAAGAGCAGAGAGCAATGATGTGAAATGAAAGGGGTGCATCACTGCTAAGAGCTGGCTGGACATCTGGGAGGCCCCCAGAGAGCTGAAGTCCATGGTTTCCTCCACCAGTGATTAAATTTTTGTGTGTGAAATAAGCAAGAGGTTAAATCTTTGTGTGAAAAGCTCCCTTCAATATTCCAATCTGTGCTTGGCACTGTGGGAGGCATGATGACCACCATGCTCAGATCCTGGGAATGCAATACTTTTTCCCAGCAGTGTTCCCGGTACCAGCTCTCCACAGGACCTCAGCCCTTGAACACAAGAGGGAAATGGGTGATACAGTGCAGGGAATTCTCCAAATTGCCCAAAAAAAGCCCAGTAGTGACTGCAGTGTTGACACCAGCCAGGACATAGAGATGACTCTGGCTGGGTTCTGCTCTGTGTCAGAGCTGAAGAGCTAAAGATCTTTAAGGCTATCAATTGACACACCAGCAGCTCTTGAAAGATAAAGCATCCAGGGATTATTTCACCCTCAACACTCAATTAGTTTACATTGCTATAAGTAACTACCATATGGTGCAGCTTCTGCACCAGCTGCTTTCCAGTCTTCAACGAGTACAGGTCTAAGGGGAAACTATGCCACGGAGTTAACAGAAATTAGAAAAGTAGGGGGAAATGGCAGGTTTGAAAGATCATCCTAAAGCTTTTGGATGAGTTAAGCAGTAAAATATAAGTGGCCGGGGATGCATTGGCTGCCGTGTGCCAGGCTGGGGACTCCAGGTGCCCGCAAAGACCACACCCAGGTGCACAGCAGCCAGTGTGGGACAGCAGGGACCAAGTGCAGAAGGGTGGCAGAAACCTTCAGTCCTCTCCTGGGATGAGGGCTGCAGAGACCAAGCAATGCAGGAGGTGTTTTCCTTCAAATCCATGGCAAACAGCAGCAGGCAGTGCCCAGACCTGCACCGTTCTCTGGCTCCCTGCAGTCCCTGCCCACATCCACCAGGATTTCTGAGTCTGGAGATGGGGGGATGCATATTGAGCCAGGTTTCATGGCCCACCAAGGCAGAGCCAGACCCTGCAGAGGGGTTCAAACCAAAATAAACCCATGTTGAGTTCTCTGCTCAGCTCCACAGTCTCCAGCAAGAACTGTCCCAACCACTTCTGTATTGCCCAGCCTCTTGCTTGCTTTCCTCTCTTTCCACTGAAAACAGAGTTTCTTACTTTGAGAGCTAGCTCCACAGCACAGCTGAGCCTTGTAGAGCTGAATTTGCTGCCACTCTTCCCAGTTCTTATCTTCTAAAGGAATTGTGGTCATTCCTGTGTTTGCCTGTGTCATTCTGGTGCTGAATGAATCTTCTCTCAGCCAGCTTGCATACCAGAAAATCATTATTAGAATACCTTGTTTATTTTATTTTTTATTATTTATTTTATTTTTAATTACTGAAAAGCTGCTGTGCCATATTCTCCAACCTTAAGAAGTTTTAAGACCTTGCATGAAAGTCCTTGCATGTCACTGCACTGGAAAAATTTATTCTATTGCTTTGAGTCACACCAAACAGCACAGGAACACAAAATGCTGCTAAGAGCTAAACTAAATACTGTGTTTTATTTATAGTTATTTAAAATACTACTTCTTAGCAAATTCCTTAACTGTGGATTTTGAAGAGATGTCTTTTCACTTTAAAAAGACAAATTTTCCAGAAATTTAGATGTAAAATTCACAATTAGAGTTTCATTCAGTATGTACAATACCCTGATTCATATATTAGATCCAGATCAAAATTATACAGTTAAGCAGAAGCTGATACTCTAACAAATGCACATATTCCTTTAAGTTCTCTGAGTTTTACTTCAAGGCTTTTTAAGTGTTTTCACTGACGTACATATTTGTGTTCTTGTCTGTCTTTGATTAACCCTTAAATCTGTGGTGCCTAGCCTGTGAATCAGAGAATAAAACCTTTCTTCTGAGCCCTGGTATAGTTATATATTATATTTAAATATGAGAAGTATCCACACTTCTCAAAAGTGAAGATAGAAATGTTTACATTATAGTTTGGATGTAGACTTTTGATGCATACTGATTTCAAAATGAGTAACAAATACATCTTGTTTTTTCATTTTCTCACTATCACAGTCATTTAAAATGAAGACTTCAAGTTTGCTCCTTCATGTGATTTTAAAAGCATGTTTTCTCATGGACCACCTTTTCTTTTGCACCTGCAATTCCTTTCCAGTCTGAATATTTTACTTTTTTCTGTTGTTGTCATTCTTTGTACATATTCCTAATTTCTCTTGTTAGTGTTTCATGCAGTCTTTTTAAGCTGCTTTTAAATAATTTGAGACTTTTCTCAATTCCAATGAGGCGACAAAAGCAACATAGTCTAAAGAGAACTCCTATCTTGAAAGCAAAGGGTTAATATTGAAGGGCACATGAATGCTTGTTGGCAAAAGGGAACAGTTCCAGAGCGGTCCTCAAAACTTCATTAGAGACCAGAAAAACATGCAATATTGCATTAACTGGAAGAAAAACCCTTCTATTACAGGGTTAATGTCCTTAGAAATGTTGCAGAGAAAAATAAACCCAACAAGCCTCTATTAAATTTATTGAGGAAATGGAAAGCAGAAACTCAGAAGACTGTAATTGCCACCTACAAATATGATAATTAGAGTGAATAAGAAGTAATGAAGGAGGAAATCAGAGACAACTCACCTCCTGAGCAGGAAGGTGGAGGTTACATTGCCACCAAGTGGTAAAAACCGTGGAGAGCTGGAGCAGCTCCTCTCCCCATCAGGATTCGAGAGGAGAGCTGCAAACAGCCAGAAATCTGCATGATTTGATGAAAAAAAAAAAAATATAGTATGCAAATGGCATCCTGATTGGAAAGAAGCAATGCGAGATTAAATCCTATTTTCCTTTTGATTAGACTGTGTGGTTGGGTTTTTGGTGGTGTGTTTGTGGGGGTTTTGACTTGAATTTTAATACAAAATGCTGTTACATAAAATATTCCGTGGAAAAGTGAGCAGAGTGCAGAAAAGGATAGAAAAAGAAAGTTCTCTTTTTAAAATGATGTCACTTATAAGCTTTTTTGAGTACAAAAATCCATCATTCTGTTGCATGTCTTCTTTAAATCATCTCCAAAGTTTCTGCATGAATTTTGATTTTTTTCAAATTCTTCTGATAACCCTGGGATACTTCCCAGTTCTATAATATTTAGAAACATGAGCCTTAATGTTTCACAAGATACTTTTTAGAAGAGACTGTATGGAAATGTAATTTTTTTTATGGAAGTTCTGCCTAAAGCAGGATTTGGGATTCACAAAAATGTGTCAACGTGGTCTCCCCCCCACGCCTCAACTTCAGCTGGTAATTCCTCATGGCATGACAACTGGTTGCTGTAGAAATTATTAGGATTCAAGAGCATGATTTCACAGTCTGAGTCGGATGAGCTTTTCACAATCCCCTTTTTGATCAGATTAGTGCTGACCCCTGAGCTGAGCCTCAGCCAAGGGGGGCTGCGCAAACCTCTCCTCCCAAGGCAGGGATGCTGCTGCTCCCTTCAGACAGCTCTGCCCTGCTCCACTGCTCTGCTTCTCATCTTCCCTGCAGCCTGAACCCTCCCCTGGTCTCTGCACAGCATCCCTTGAATTCCTGCTAAATACAGTGATGCCTCTGTATTTAAGAGCAGCTCCCCACCTCAGCACCCCCAGATTTGTAGCTAAAGTGCAAGAAAAAGATGGAATGACCATCACAGCTGAGGCTCAGATGTATCTCTTGGTACAAGTCTAATTATGACCTCCACTGAGGCAATTATTCTGTCTTGATCTTAATGCCTTTTGCAAGCATCAATTAATAAAGCTTCACATAATGTCCTGGTAGAATCGGAATTATTACCATCTTTTTAGAAACAGGCAAACTGAGGCACAATTATTGACCTGGTTTTAGGTCAGATGAGAGAAATTAGGACACAAAACTGAAGTGAGAGTTTCAGCTTAGTACCTGGAACCCAACTAAAATGCAGAGCATTGTGTGCAAGCCCAGGTGTGGCTGTTTTCACACATCCCTGGGCTCACCTGCAGCACAGACCCCCTTCAGTCATGGTCACAGGATAGGAGGGATGCCCAGCTGGAGAGATGTGTCTGTGTGAGCCACTCTGCAGGAGGGCTGGGCTAGTTCCTAGTGATTTCCACAGGAATAAGAACCTTTCCAACCCACAGGACACCCTGTGAGCAGAAGGCAAATGCCTGTTTTAAAGCTGCCCCAGCTCTGCCAGACTGTTCTGCATCCTAAAGGGACTGATGGACTCTAACCTGCCTTTCAAATCCCAGAAAAAAAGGAGCAAATCACTTTCCTTTTTACATAAATGACTCATAAGCATTTGCCTCCTACATTAGTTTTGCTTTTGCTCAAAGTTGAGTCATTGTCTTGTACTTGATTTAACAACAATAGCAGGAGAAAAAAAAATAGCCATCAGTAGCTACTGCATAAGAGTAGATCAAAAGCAATTCCTTGAAGGAGTCTTTCACAATAGCTAGATTAAACATTTGAGAAGCTTGTAAGAAATAGAGCTGAAGAAAAACAGCTCTTAAAACCAAAGCATTATGTTTTCATGCTATCGTGCATTTAAAATTGAAGGCAACAGTCTGAAAACAGGCATCAAAATAAATCTTACTTGAAGGGAATTATCTGGAGATCATTGTATTTATTGCATTTGTTTTGATTTTCCAGCCTTTGCCTCAGACTGTAGTCATGGACATGACTTAAAAGATTCAATACTTCATTAAAAAAATTAAACTTCACTTGATTATTGAACTGACCCATCCTAACCCTCAAATTGTCATGTATTTTGGAGTATCACCAGCAGGCTAGAAATGGTGAGAATAGGACAGGAGGCAAGAATTGTGTCCCCAGCAGCTGATGGATTTGAAATGCAATAGCTGAGGCTGTGCTGCCCCTTGGAGGCACAGCACAAAGTTGCATAAGTCCATGAGGAGGGAAAAGATTAGTTATGGTGCTTTGAAATGATCTTTTTAACTCTGCCTCCTCTCTACCCTTCTCCCCCAAAACCCTGTGAATTGCCCAAAGGGGTGTTTGTCTGAAGGCATGCTTTGCCCAGATTGTAGTGTGTGATGATACACTGGATAAATAATTTTCCAGCTAAATGTTGGTCTTTTAGAATCCTTTTGTGCTCCTCATTCCTTCTCCCGTATCTTCTACAACTGTGGATATCTCAGCAACTGTAGAGGATGAGCAGTGGTGGGATGGGATGGGATGGGATGGGATGGGATGGGATGGGATGGGATGGGATGGGATGGGATGGGATGGGATGGGATGGGATGGGATGGGATGGGAGGCTCAGGAAGGTGTAGGGAGTTGATGTGATTATTGTCTGGCTCTGTGGAGCAGGGAGTAGATTTGGGGATTTCTTTCCCTGTAAGTTTTCCTATTTCAGCAGAGCCAGTGGAGCTGTGAACCTGACTTGTGAGCACTGCTGATAAACACCAGGCCCTGAGCCATGGTGGGAGAAATTGTCACCCTGCTCATGTGGCCCCGGTGCCAACACACTGAGACAAAGAAGCAGCTCCCTTCTGCCCACTCAGGATCTTTTTCAAAATTCTCTCTGGAGAATGAGACAGCTAAAATATTATGTTTTTGAAAAACAGCAACACTAGGCTGCTTATGGGACACCTCTTGTTTAAGAGCTTGCCCATGAATTTTGGGCATCTGATTTTGACCTTGCAGCTGAGAGTAATTTGAACTAAAGGCTGAGCTAGCAAGTAGTGAGCCAGAAAAGCTGAGCATGCATCAGGAATGTTGCAGTACTTTTCTGAGATTTAAAATTATTCAAGACAGAATAATAAACCCCAAAAGGAGAAATGGTAGCTTTAGAAATACTAGCTTTTAGTGGAGTTGTTCTGGCTATGTTAGCAGAGAGCCTGCAGCTCCAAGTGAGAGGTGGGAGTAGCACGAGAAAAGTGCAATCCTAAAAACAACCGAGCTGCCATTTGGAGAGGTGGTAGCACAGAATGTTTCAATTACTGAGGTCCAGGTTTATCCCTAATGAGGAAATCTCACAGCACAGCCCTGCAGAATGGCACTGCAGCTGCAGGAAGTTGCAGGAAGAGTGGAGAAGCCAAGAGATGTGTTTTCCTTCATCCCCCTGGGACTCCAGAATCCAGCCCTGGAAGAGCTTCTTTCCCAGGAAGAGGAAAAAGGCATCAACACAATGGATCTAGCCATGTTGCTTGGAGTCCAAGCTTGTCCTTCACTGAGGAAATTTGGTTTAAACCAGCTTTCAGAACCTTCCAGAACCTTCTGTTCCCTCCCAGAAATGATGTTGACCTGCATTAATTACTTCCTTGGACTTTGTAGAAATTGCAAATGCAAGTCCACTGAGTACAGTAAATACCAGATCACAAAGAATTTGGCTTTGGTTCCAGCAAAATAACTTTCCTAGGACATCCAGAGATGGTTCCAGTCCTGCCCTGTCCCATGTTTGACCTGACCTTTTCCTGTAGGAGAAAACACACATTTGACAGCACAGCTGAAATAGGGTTTAGAGGGGAAACAGCCCTTTGCCTTCTACACAACAGCTAAATTGTGCCTAAACATGGAGTGACTTCTCCAGTCTGACTTTACTTCTTTTCAGACTTTTAGTTTAATTTAGCGAAAAGACTGTGTACTTTGCTGACCACTTGAAAAAGGAAAGAAAGCATAAAATTGTTGCTTGCTGCACAGTTTTCCTAAGTAAATGTCTCTTTTCAATTTCAAGAAAAAAACAATGAACCATGAGTGACTTCACAGCAATTAAAGTAGTGGATTTGGCTTCTTCAAACACACAAGTCCTTAGTGCACAAACCTGACAGTTACATTCCTTCATATATTTGATAAAGAAATAAAATAAGAACTATTTTAAAATAGAACAAGTACCCCTAGTAAGTATGCATTACTATTTATACCAGTTATGAATTTGGACTTAAAACCACATTAAACCATCTGTCTGAGTACAAGAGGCACAGAAAGCTAATTTACAGGCAATTAGTCAGCCAGGTGGTTGTGTTTGTAGCAGTGTATCATGGTCACATTTTCAGTCTGGAAACATAAATCTGCAAAAGAGAAACCAGATATCCTGTTAGCACTTCTTAAAGAAAAGTTCTTCACATTAAAAAAAAACCCCAAAACATAATGATAAAAATCTGTGTAATCATGGTGTAACCATGCCTTGAGTATTTTCATAACCTGGTGGAATCCTGCTAAGCCTGATGAAGATGAAACCTTCCACCCAACATGCCAACAGCATAATTGGGATTTATAGCTGCAGGCTGGAGCACAAAGTCTTTAGGGACTGGAGGGCATGATACAGAAATATCACTTGGAGGCAGCCTGAAGAACAAGTCACAGCCTCCCTCCCTGACAAAGCCTCCCACACAGGAGCAGGGCTGAGCACCCACCTCGGGCACATGGTGGCATCAGCAGGAAGGTGTTCAGCCAGCCCAGAGCTGCTGGGCTTTCCAGGAGGAAAGTTACCAAGAAAAGATGAAAGACAGCCAAGGAAGTCTTAGACAGAAAGGAAAATCTATGTATTAAAATTGGCACCTCGGAGTGTAACCCACATCCAAATATTCCAGGAATAACCGACTTTGAAAACTGGGTTTTAGTGATAAGTAATGAATGGCAAAGAGTGCAAATCACCATTTCTGGTCCTACTCAGCAAGGGCAATAACATTTTCCTTTCTATTTCATGATGGTTGCTATCAGAATATTTTGAGGCATTTCAAAACCTACTTTTCATAGTCTGACAGTGGGAAAGTTCTCACCAGCTTGTCCTGTGGCCTGGCTGTGCCAAGTGCTCAATGAACACCCCCCAAAACCAGAACCAGTCCCCAGACCTACAGGGAACAGGGAAATGTTGCTCAGCCATGGCCTCAACACAGCAGCAGTGCTATGCCATGAATGTCGAGGCAAAAATATACTTGTGGAAAAGGAGCTGCTATAATCTGTCTTTTTAAAATGTTTGTGGGATTTTTTGGGGTGGTTTTTTTTTTTTTTCATTTTTGTGGGGTTTTTTTATTTGTTTTGGGTGGGTTTTTTTTGTTTTGTTTGGTTGTGCATTTTTTTTGTTTCTTCTTGTTGTAATTTTTTTTTTTAATGTGGGAATTGTCCTCAATACTAAATAGGAAGTTTTTTAAGGGTAAAGCAGGCTACGGTGACCTTGGAAATTAAGATTATGCTACATTAGGTATTGTGATCTGTTGGGTAGATAAAAATGGAGCCATCTCCATCCTGCCAATAAGTGCAACAGATAAAGAGGGGAAAGGAGGGTATTTCTTTCCAAAGCCACCCTTAATCAGCAAAAAACAGCAGACAAAATTATCTTTGGTAGATGGGGATTTGTGCAGTGTGGGTTACATTTATTATCCAGCAGGTTATAAGCTGTATTTTAATTTCCGGTATTTTCCTGCTACATCTGAAGGAACAATACAAGCTGGATCCACTGCATGTCATTTATAAGCCTGTGCATGTCATTTATATGGTAATGGGGGAGTTCACCCTCATCCCCAGTGATTTCTGCAAAATTCTGCATGCTGGTTCTCACCATATTTAGCTTTCTCCAGCATAAATTAAAATGCACATTCATGATCTTTGAACAAAGTGGGCAGGGATAATTGGTAATTTGAGCCTGTTCTGTACAATGCAATTCAAAGTAATACTTATAATTTGCAGTTAATTAATCAGGGTGGTTTTTTCCCCTTAAAATTCTTAATTGCCTTTCTATTATATTGATTTTTAATAAGTTTTACTCCTACCAGTTTTAGTTCCAATTATACAGGCAATTTCTTGTCACTGTTACTGCATGGCCCTGTGTGTGTTTATATGTGCACTTCCGTATATTTTGAAATGTTTTTTCACAAATTTTTATATGCTGGTTTATGGATAGAGCTTTTGTTGGCTGAAATTAAAACATTGAAAATAATGGAATCAATGTTCAGCAAAGAGAAACATGATACAACAGGGAATAGGAAACTCAAATCAATACAATGAAATTTTTAAAGAATTTAAAGTATCTGGAATCCCATTGCCACATTTAAATACCTGGAATTCCATGTCAAACTTCATTTGGTATTTAATTCACTATCTAATTAAAACTCTCTGTAGAAGACTCTAATTGTTGTAGCTTTAAAGTAAAAACAGCGATTATTAGAGATACAAACTTTGGGCTCTCCAAGGAAATTCAGGTGGTCATAAATTCAAATATACTAATATTAGTGACTATAGATGTACATGGGAATTCAGGTGGTCATAAATTCAAATATACTAATATTAGTGACTATAGATGTACATGGGGGTGGTGACTGTGATGGGAAATACTCCATGAGCACCCCAAGGAGCCCAGCCCTGACCTTGAATGACCAGAGGTGAGGCATCCACCACCTCTCTTTTGGGAAATTTGTGCCACAGCTTCATCACATTCATTGTAAAATCTTCTTTCATATATCTAATCTACCCTTCTTCAATTTGAAATCATCACCCCTTTTGCTATCACAACTGGCTTTCTAATAAGTTTGTCCCCATCTTTCTCACAGGCCTCCTCCAAGTACTGAAAGGCTGCAATAAATTCTGCCTGGAGCCTTTTTTTTTCTCGAGGCTGAACAACCCCAGCTCAGCCTCCAGAGCAGAGGTGCTCCAGCCCTCTGATCCTCTTCCTGGACTCCTCTGGTCCCACTGGAAATTCCCCACTGGGCATTGTGCACACCAACCCCACTGGGGTTTATTTCCTGTCTCACTTATGGGATTTCTAGGCTGTTACTGACAACCAGAGTTGCACGAACCTGGTTGGTGCCCCTGCCCCAGGGGCACAGTTTTCCTCTTATTTTATCAGTAGATTGAGGATTACTGCACTGGAGTCTAAAGATTAAAAATATTGATAAAGGAAAATATTTCCTGGTAGCAGGGATAAAAGAGATTTTGATGCATGGACATTATCCTGCAGGGATGTTTGTCTTTTCTTTCTTCTTACCTGGGTCCAGAGTGGATGACCTTCAAAACACACACCTAGGAAAGAGCAGAGTTGTGCTCAACATGCAAGTGCCACAACTCTGATAAACACAGTCATCAAATCCCACTGATCCATCAGTGGCATAACCCGATTGCATACCATGGGCTTCATTAATAATAAATGTTCCTCTTATTTGATCAGAACGTTTTTTATGAAATATTGCTGTAAGGTAGTTTGAATTCTGTTTTTATCCAGCTCTCTTTTTTTATTATTCCTTGGTGATTCTATTGATCTTAGTAGTTCCTCTGATTATTCAGTCCTGTAAAATCAGATTCACCCTCTGTGTCATTACTGAGCTAAATCTCTCAGTTAGTCAGGTCCTGAGTCACTGTTCAAGTTGAAACCTCTGGGAATATTGCCATAACAGGGCAATGTATACCCTGAGTGGTTTTTTAATGGCTGTTCAATGACTTCAGCTGTTTAAAACAGGTAAGGAATTAGGAGCTAGACTAAATTCAGTCAATGTGCTCCAGTTCCCATTTCATAAAGCAGGGCTGTATTTTACAATATTAACTGACATTTATTTGCATTCAGACTAGATGACTAGCAGGTGCTGCTCAGGGTGAATAAATCATGCAAGCAATTCACATGAAAGACAGCTTGTGCAAGTGCTGATAAAAATCCATGGGGCTGAAGAATCAAGTTCTTTAATAGCAATGTCAGGCTGTTCAGTCTCCTTATCTCTCATATTTCTTTATGAAACATTAAAAAAGATTGCTTTTGGGCACTTGTGTTCTTGAACTATTGCAATCGTCTAATGAATTTTTGATTCAGAGGGTTTTGTGATTACTAACTTTCTTGATACATCTGTAGCTATTGAAATGGATCCCCTGTGTCAAGGCTGCCTGTCCATCTTCCTCCTATCATAAACCCCACAGGTTCATTAGACAGAACCTGTAACTTTTAATTTAAAGGAAAGGTGAAGCTGAAGCTGCTTGTGCATGTCTGAATAGAGAAATATTCAGCATATAATGAAAGCCATGATTTGTTTCACTGCATTGCACAGATAAGCAAATTGCATTTCCAGCCACAGCAACCTGTTCAGTGGCACCAGAGGGGTAAAGAAGAAAAGGATTTGTGTTTAAGGAGCCCTTCTGCATTTGGGCCATGTGAATTCTGTCTGCTCTGGGTCTTTAGCAAAGGTACAACAGGACCTTGCAGTGAGAATTCACTCTCACATCAGTGACCTGCACTGCAAATTGCTCACAAGACTTCTGCCAGGAAATGTTTCTACAGATTTAGTGCCTTTAGTAACAGGCTTTCATGAAGAGCTGACAGCAGGCTGTGGCTTTAAGTTCTGTGCCAGGAAAAACACATTCTTACACATTAGTGGCAGACAGCAGTTTCCCACTGCACATGGGCTTCCTAGATGCATTTTGTCTTCGGAGTGAGTGCTGGAAACTGGAATAGCTGAGGATAGGATGGATAATATTTCTATTTTCATAACTCCAACCCCATTTTCATTATTACATCTGGACATCCTGACAGATCTCAGACTTGCATTTGCACGTCAGTCTTGTCACCGTGATCCGAAGGTTGTTACTGACACTGAGAATGACTCACACAACCAAAGGACACTTACTAATTGTTAGGAGCAGTTGTGAGCATTAATCATCAATGCTTTTGAAAATTAAGGATTCCTCAGGATAGGCACAGGTGACAAAAACCCAGAAGCACAAAGAAAGAAACTTCTGAAGAAGAGCAGAGGGAGGATGTGGAGGCAACTCAACATTTTTCTGGTGTGTTTATTGGAAAGAGGACAGCTTTTATTAAAAATCAGGCCCTGAAATACTGATGTGCAAACAGGATAGTAAGGCTTTATGTATGGCACATTCATGATTTTTTAGTTATTACAGTCTGAGCTTGGCCTCCTGTGTGTATTCTATAGGGGCTGTAGAGGTGTACCTGTAGATGGGATCAGGCAGGTGTTCAATAAATCCAGTTTTTGAAGCCCCCAAGCAAATCAAACAGTCAAGAAGGTCTGGCAGCTACTTGCCAATAACCTTATAAACAACATTCCTAATGCCCTGGCTCGTATGGCAAGCACAGAATCCTTTAGTGTTGGAAACACAACAAATTAGAAGAATCAATGGGTCAGGGGGATAAAAAGACAAACAAACAAAACCAAAACAAGCAAACCACATTAAAATAACAGTTTTGAAATAGGGTGAATTTAACAGCCTCAGAAAATCTCTTCTGTCTGTCAGGAGCTTGATCCCACGTTAGCATGATCTCGTCCTGCTTCATGGGGATGTGTCCTAAAGATTGTCCTAGAGAAACATTGGTGGTTACTGCTGGTAGCTGGGAGTATAGATGAGGAGGTCAGGTTGGAGTGGTCAGCATTTGGCCAGGCTGCCTGGTAGATGTGCCTCTGAGGTGCACACTCTGGCTTTGCTGGACACTGTTTGTGCTTCAATCAGGTACCAGCGAGCATCCCACAGTGACTTGTCTGCTTCCAGAGCATTGCACCTTGTGGTGGTGTCCCCCAGAGCCACCTCCATCTCACAGCAGTGAAACTGGAGCGCTGTGGCAGGCACATTCTTCTCTCTCTCTCAGGATTTTTTCATAGAGGAGCACAGAGGGAAGAAAGAGAAAACAATTTCTATTTCTGCTCTTTGTTTTTCCCGTGTGGAATGTGTTTGGAGAATTGTTTACCTGGGGTGATTGCTTGACTAGATTCTGGTGAGGATTGTTTGAGCCTGATGGCCAGTCCAGCCCACGTGGGGCTGGACTCTCCAGAGAGGGTCACGAGTTGTGAGTGAGTTAGATATAGTAGTTAGAGAAAGTAGGTCTGTAGTTTTAGTATCTCCTTTAAATAGTATATTAATGTATTGTAGTATAGTTAGAATAAAGAATCATTCAGCCTTCTGAGCTGGAGTCAGAAACCAGCATTTCTTCCCACCGGGGTCACCTGCATTTACAATAGACCACAGCCAATTTGTGTCCCCATTTAGTGGGGTTTGCCTCTTTGCCAAGCCTGGGCTTGGCTCAGGCTGCACAGCAGCTCTGGGGCCCATTAGAGATATGGAGGCAAGACATGATGCTGCTGACCACACAGAACACATGAGGAGTGGTTTTCCCAGCAAGAACCACCCCTCTGAAATGAGCCTCTCCTCAGCATCTGGCAACAGGGAGGTAAAAGCACTGGCCAAGTCCTCGCCCGCTGTCTCAACACGACATTCTGAGCAGAAAACAACCTGTGTCCAGGCACTTTAACCAGGTGACTGAGAGGAGCTAATGACACTTGCAGCCCTCACCTGTCCTGTGCTTGAGGAGATGCAGAACTCCTGGCTGGGCTCCTTTCCCTGAGGTGAGAGGCTGCCACTTCTCATGGCTGCCAAACACACGGGAGCTGCTCGCCCTCCACGATTTTGGATCAAGAGTTTGGTGTTTATCTGTTGGAATCTGTGGTATTGATGATTCTGAGATTGTAGAAAGTCTCTGTCTGTCAGCCCTGCTGCCAAAGCAGAAGCCATAATTGGTCTGTGCTGGTTTCCAGGTTGTTTATTCTGTTTATCTCTCACATGTTCTGATGCCCTGCCCAGCTCTGTCCTGCAGGGCAGCGTGTGGGGCTCTGCCCTCAGTGGGATGTGACAAACATTAAATACCAGAAACTCCCTGGGCTGCATTTACAATAATGTGCCAATATCTGTCACCTACGTTGAACAGTGTTTCCCAACCTAAACCAACAGAAAAATGCCAACACCACAGTGAAACATGGAGGGCATGAAGAAGGAGAAAAAGGACAAGACACACCCAATTTCCTCCATCTTGTCCCCTTTGGACCCTTAATCTAGAATCCTAAAATTTTACTTTTGCACCTGTGCCGCACTTTATTATTACTTATATCAAACACTCAGAGCCTGTAATTCATCCTGTAAGATGGAAAACTCTTTTCCATGGACAGAGATCACAGACAGTGTCTCTGGGGGCTCTGTCCAGGGGGGTTCCTGACTCCCTGCCAGGGTCCCAGACCTGCCAGGGAGCCAGAGGGACTCCCACATTTTTCAAGCACTCTCTGAAGCACATCCTCAAGAATGCCATAAAAGCAAGTAATAGTTTATCCTTCCTAAGCTGTCAGTGGCAGAGGAGACTGTTCTGACTAGAAGAAAGGGTCACAGGGGTGAGCATTGCAGCTTGTTTTTCCTAAGGATCTCTGGGAGCATTGCAGCTCATTTTTCTTCAGGATCCCTTGGACAAGAGCACAGGCAGCTTGAGAAGGGCTGTTGTTTGCATGCATATTCACAGAATATCCTGAGTTGGAAGGGACCCGCAAGGATCATAGAGTTCAAATCTTCAGTAAATGCCCTGCACAGGGATCAGAGCCACACCCTTGGTGTTATCAGCACCATGCTCTGACCAGCTAAACTAATCTCAGTGTTGGGAACTGTGGAATTGGGCTGAGCCCATAGTTTGACCTCAGCCACATAAATTTTTATGTTTTCTACAAAAGGTTGTTCAATTGTTCAGCACCCTGCAAAACTGTTTTCTTTTTTTCCACCTGGCTCAATTAGACAACTGTGAAATAGGATTAATTGCTCTGAAATCAATAGTGCAGCAGTGCTGATATCAGCACAAAATAATGTCAACACAGGAAAATGTAGATACCATACCATAGGGTATGGTAATCTAAAACAGTTTTATACTATTTGCATACACATAACTACTTCTTTACACTCATTTTACATCTTTAATATATAATATATAATATTTTATATTACAATGATTTAATGGAAGTCAGTGTAGACCTACACTACAGCAACTGAGAGAAAAATTTGGTTGCATAGAATAAAAGGTCATTTTCCACAGCCACCCCTGAAAAACGTGTCAGTAAAGGCAAATATGAACAATGAGTTCTCCCTAACTGGCTAAAAATACTTGCTTTCACACTCTGCAATAGTAATCGATTTGGACATGTGGTTGTTGCTTTGAGATGATCTAGTAATTGATTTTAAAACAGATGGCAGCTGTCAAATAAGCATTTGTATTTATTTGATGTTTCTATGAGAACCCTTGGGGTTTCACTATCTCAGTAGTCTTTGTTTTCTCCTCTCCTAGACCCTCTTGCTGTTCTCTGATCTCTCTTCCTCTCATGTTCTTTTGATGCACCTACTGACAATTTCTTTTGAGCTTTCTTTCCCAACGTAAACCACAGCCTTTATGTCAGGCTTTAATTTCATTTTGCTTGAAATTCCTTTTTATTAACAGTTTTAATAAAACAGCAAAATGTTTTCAGCACACCAAATACTTCATGATCTGAGCATCAGCTACAATACATCACACAAATAGAACCATTGGTTATGCCCCCCAGAATTGATGTAATTTACCAAATCAGCAATATATAGCATTGTCCCTGAGAAGTTTTGAACCTCAAATTCCTGATGTCTTTAAATTATTTTTTTTTTTTTAGTGATAGAAAAGAGTTGCAATGGTACAGGTCATACTTCAGAGGACTGGTCTGTCTAAGCATCTTTGTCTTCTTGTATAAGTCTCTGTTAACTCACACTTGAAAATTACAAATTATTTGTGACTTCCAACAAGAAGGCCCAGGAAAAAGTGGGGGTTTTTTACTTGTAAATTTTTTTTCTCATAGTTTTTTTTCTGCTGATATCAGTGGAAGTAATCTCTAAGCTACCAATGGATTTCTCAGTCATTGGTGAAGGCTTCATTTTCTCCAAACAGCAAGCTAGAACTTTGCCAGCTTCAGCAGAAAGGCAAAATTCACAAATATTACTCAGGACAGACAAAGGCTGCAGAAATAGCTGAATTTTAGAAAAGCATGAAGAAACCTCCATGGCCATGGCATTTACATGTGTTTATTAGGAAAGAGGATCTCTGCCAGTCTAGAGCTCTGTGCAAGCCTGGGAAGTGGATTTGTCATGGAAATATCTTTAGAAATGCCCCAGTGGCAGATTATGGTTCAGAACATTAAAACCATCTCTGTGGATTTCCAAATGTGGTGCATACAACAGGGTTCTTTTTCCAGAACCTGCTGGTTGCCACAGAGGTTGCATAAAATTAAGGCCTGGTGCTTTTCCCTGCATTGAGTCTATCAAGGAATTCAGAGGTCTGAATGCACTTCACTGGGACTGTTCAGAGCTTAGACACAGGTGGACATGACAATTATGGATGTTTGAGCTCTATGGCTAAAGTTGCTATATGAGTATAAAAAGGAATAGCAAAACCCTCTTGTGAAGAAGATCCTTAAAGGATTGGGGTGGATATTATCTATGGAGGAACAAGCCAGAGGATTTTTGGGCTCTCTTCCAGATTCATGTGCTGTGATTCCTTGAGAAGTTGGTTACCTGAAGTGAGATAAAAGCCTCCCATTTCACTGCTCTGCAAGTGCTGCTGGAATTAAATTGCAGTGTGAAACAATCTGATGGCTGCCTAACTTCGCACATGCTGGGCTAATTTTTGATGACAGACCTATTAGAAATGTCCACCCAACTTCTGATCCTCTGTTCATTCTTCCCAGGGATTACCCACATGGAATCATAGCCAAATGCTACATCCAATCCCATATTAACCACAGCCTGTTACTTGGCAGCTGAGAACCACCACAAGGGACTTCTCCTTCTGCTCCCTGATGGTGGGCAGGAGAGCTTCTGCCAGGAAACACATCCTTCAGAAGATTTGGCATTCCCACTTTGGGCAGCCTGGGTATTGCTCAGGTCTTGATTCCAAAGAGAGCCACCCACATAATGCACAGGCACAGGAACCAAGAATTCAGCTCAGGGAGCATTCCTCTCATCACACCTCTGTTATTTCCTCCAGTTGCTTTTCTCCTCCAATGATGTTGAGTCTCTAAGAGGGATATATACCCAGTTGTCACTGAAATATTCTCTGACGTAGGACTTCAAATTCTCTTCCTGAGAGTCTCTTTCTTTAGAAGACTCTTTGTTTCACACAGCTTTGAAATGATCATTCAATTGGGCCTTACTCAACTAGAAAAAAAGGATTAAAATACATATCTTGTAGCATTCCCTGAGCACAAACACATCACTGGATAATACATGTTGCCACTGAAAAGTCACTACTCACGAGCAGGATCATCCAGCTGTTTCAGAGTCATTCATTACTAAATGTGCTGAGATGCAATAACTTGTCTCAAACCACGTGCTTGAACCCAGCCGGGAGGTTTGAACAGCCCTTGTTCAGCTAAGGCAGCACACACTTTATGCTCACTGTTTTTCAAGTTTGCATGCCCTGTTGGGGCTGGCAGGCAAAACTGTGCAGAAAGAGCACAAAGCCAGCAGGATCTGACTGTGAGGAATCTCAGCAGCTCACTCACAGCATCCTGACATCATGTAGCACTCAGCAACTGCAAGCTCTGGGGAAGAGGGCAAAAGTTTTGATCAATTATCACTTTATGCTTTTAGTCAGGAGGTCATGATCCAAATATGTAGGGGAGTTTTAGTGTATAAGGAAAATCTGTTTTTTCACACACAAGGCAGGATCTGAACTGACTTTAAAAAGACTCAGCAGTTTTGAATGAAGCTGATTTTAGCTGAGCATATGCTAAATGCAAAGACAAGGAATAAACTGTCTCCAAGAACAGATTGTCTGTAAATCATTTTTTCTTTCAGCTGAAAGAATTTTCTGGTACTAATCCATTCTGTAGTCCACGAGAATGTTCTCTGGTTTGCTAAAACTAACTGATCTCTCTAATAACAGCAAGGTCTTGGCTTTGTTTCAAGGCAAAGGTTCACTCAATTAAATCTCATTAACAGAGGACCACAAAACCTGCACTAAAACCTTTCTGGGTATGTGACCTTCAGCAGAACTGCTTCATTAAGTCTGAGATCCTGGAGAAAATGTTTGCTGAATAAAGTCATTCCTAATTAATGTTAAAATGTCAATGATTCATCTGCCATCCATCTTTACTCCTTTTTCTTTATGCTCTTCATTATCTCTTTAATGAGCAACCAGTATAAAAGTCAAAAGCAGAATCTTTTAAATGTACATATAACAGGTGGGACAATGCAGCAAAGCAAATTTGCCAGATGTGCTTTCCCATGAAATGTTTGTAACTTCCTAAATATCTTTTGAAAACCTCACTTACATGCTACCATTAAGAATTGTTTAATTAATTTGTTATTTCTGAAAACCATAAGCATCCAGGATGAATTTTCCCTTGCACTCTTTCTGATGTTACCTTGAGTTTTATTCCAAGCCATATGCAAGTCTTGATTTAAAAAGTGTTTATTTACACAAGTGATGAATATAATTGTCTGTTCTCTAAGGATTGCTCATCCGTTCTGTTTTTTTTTTTAATTAAACATTGTCTGGTGAGTTTTTACTCTTCAGACCAGAGGGATGTCCTGGTTGGACTGGGGGGTCATCAGAGGGTGGTGTACAAACTAAAAAACTCAGAAAATCCTCATCCCTTTTTCCAATGACCAGTGATGGCAGCAGGCACTGGAGCTGCTTGGAGCTGTGTAGCAGGATTTCATGGTGAAGGCTTAGAAACACTCTGTAGCCTCTCTAATTTTTATTCTCACATTAAAGTAATGGCACCCATCTTCCTGCCCATCAATCTGCACAGCATATGCAAGCCCTTCTGGTGGTTTAAATAGGAATGACTCACATGATATTAAGCCTCTTAATGAAAATGTATGACATTATTGTCTTTCACAAAATGGGAGGTTTAAAAAGCCAAGTTAATGTCTTCCAAATGTCAGTAACTGGAGACACTTTGGACCAAGAGTGAATTTTATAGCTTTTCTGCAGATCTGTAAGATGAACTCATCTTCACAAAGAAGGACATTAGATTATATGAAAAGTATTAGAAATTAGAAGTTATTTGAATTTGAATTTAATAATAACTAGGTTCTGCCAGTATTAAAAATAATTTCATATGATGGCAATATTGTTTTCTCCATACATACTTGAACTCTGACATGTTTGCATTGGCAGTTTTCTGAGCACCTTTTCACTGGTAATTATATTACTAAAATCTCAAAGATCCCAAAATTCAGTGGTATAAAAGATCAGGCTCTAACCCTGGCTACTTATGGCAAATTGCCTTGCAAAAGTAATTTAAAAAATGAAATAGGGATAAAAGTCAAATGGTATATGGTATCCAAGGCACAGACTCTATGGCCTGAAATTGTTTTGAAGTTCCAGCCTTTCATAAGTTACAGAAAATTTCTATATTTATTTGTTCCCAATTGGCAATAGAATTTAGGAGTATTTCAGTTGTTGCTGAGGCACTTGTATAAACACTGTTAGAATTGATTGATGTGTGTCTAGGCTGATGTTGTGAACCCTAATCATCTGCAGGACACATGGCAGGAGCAGCAGTGCCTTTTATGCTGTCATGAGTGTGTGTACTAATATGAATAATTTGATGTTTCTTCAGCAAAGGTAATTAAGCCTAATAACCTATAAATACAGAGTAATTGTTATCAATTGTGTTCATTTGTGTATATGGCATAATTTGATGAGTATTTTTGATTGATATTCCTGTGGCATCCTCCCTGTGCTGTGATTAGACTGGGATTTTCATATCTGCACTCTTTCATTTACTGCTAACTAGTAATTTACCTCTAATAGCCTTTTCTTTTCTGTTCTCTCTCTTTTTTTTTTTAATTAGAGGAGATTCTGAAGACTCACATTGCTCATTGGTGGTCTCCTGATGGCACCAGGTTGGCATATGCAACAATTAATGCCTCCAGAGTCCCCACCATGGAGATCCCGATATATACAGGCATCCTTTACCCTACTGTTAAAACTTACCATTATCCAAAGGTAAGGGAAAATTAAAAAATCAGTCCTGCTGCTCCATCAGAAATAAATAATTGCTTATTTCCAGTAGGCTCAGACACGAGACTAATAATGCAAACTCATAAGCAATGAAAATAAACAGATCCAATGGAAGACCAGCTGTTCCTCGGTGAATGTGCATTTAGAACAATTTTAGCTGCTTTTGTAAAATTGCACTTTTCTGGTTCTACAAGAATTATTAACTCTATATACAATGAAAACAAAATTTAGAAATCCTTGCTTTTTTGCACACACAAAAGCAATTGTGCTTCCATGCTGGAATGGATGGAAGTTGGATGTTATCTGTGGGTTTGTCTCCAGGATGGGGTTGGTGTCTGAGGATTGGGAATTCCTTTATTTCTGTGAGTATGTTTCTATATTTAGACATGTTTCTATATTTAGATACATTTCTATATGTAGATAGATAGAAGATAGACACATATATACATATATTTTTTATTTACATAGGTTCCCTTTTGTGTAGAAGGAAAATGTAGTATTTGGGCTTCCTTAGAAGATCCAGGATGGCCTAACACCAAAGGAGACATTGGTTTTAGATGTTGGCTGTGCCTGAAAGACAGAAAAGACTTAAGAGCCAGTCTCCCCTTGCCTGCAGACCTGCAGTGAGTGTACAGCACTGGCACAGCTCTCCAGAGCTCACACTCACTGCTGCTGTTTTTGCTGTAATTTCCTGCTCTAAAGCAGCAGCACAGGGGTGATCTGCTGCAGTCATTCCTTCTGGGTCTCTTGCTTTAAGCACTGATTGCCTAAGACCTCACATGCTGATCCAAATTGAAGCACAGTTTAACAGGAGAGATGCCCACATATCTGCAGGTTTTGTGGAAATCAATGGTTCAGCAGGGGATGTCCTTTCCTACAGTACAAAATGAATCAGTATTTTACTGTATCAGCCATCATTCTATTAGACAATCTTTTGTCAAAAGGTGCAGGAAATAGCAAAATTTCTAGTTACCATGAAAAGTAGGATGTTTTACTAAGGTTAGAAGTGTCCTGAGTAGAATTGCCCTTTTTTTGCCTGCCAACCCCTCCACACCTCTGTGCCACATCCCTAGATTTGCAGTCTCCCTGTAAAAGACCACAGCAGTCCAATCCATATCCTGTTCAATGGGAATGCTTTTTATAATCCATGGGGATGTAATAAATCATTCTGTGTTGTATATGATATGGTAATCATATACAACATATGTATATATACAAGATATGGATCATATTTATTCTTTTCTAAAATCCAGGCTGGAATGGAAAATCCAACTATTTCTTTGCACGTGATTGGTCTGAATGGACCCACTCATGACCTGGAAATGACTCCCCCAGATGATCAGAGAATGAGGTAGGTGCTTCCTTACCCTTGAATGCTGGCCCCAATTCCCTTGGGGTTTTTTCAAGATGATTTTGCAGCTTTTAACACTGGACCTTTATCTGCTGCTATCAAAAAGTTTCATTTTGTGTAAATCTGCTTCTTTTTTTTCCCTAATTACCTGTCTTTTTCCATGTATTTTATAGAATATTATATTAGAACAGGTTTACACTGAATAACTTTAAAATTATCCAAACACATTTTGCAAAAGAAGATGTATAACCTCTGACCAAACCAAATGGCTATTTGCCCTTCAAAAATGCAACTTCAGACTTGTGTACAGCAGGTGGGAGTTCAGGATCACAGTATCCCCATCACAGTAACAGAATGGTGGCTCCTGAACAATGTAATTTCTCTTTTGGTAGCACTCTCTGTAAACAGAGAGACTCAAAAAGGTTTTAATTACAGCAATAACTTCTGACTGCAGGATCCAAGTGCTGTTCACAAATTTGTTCTATATGGTTATGGGTGGACATAATTTATTTGGTTGCAATCAATATTGCAAAATGGTGCAAAATACATCATAATTAATTAGTGCCTGTATATTTCATCAAAACCATGGCAATTGCCAACCATAGGGATGATAGAAGTAGTGCTGCCAGAGCAATAGGGGTGTGTTTTCATTATGCATATGTTTTCTGAACATGAGATTAGTGTGATAAAATTTTATTAAAATAGGCAAGAGGGATGTAGTGTGCATTCAGTTACAGAAGGGAGTTTCAAGAAACAGGGGAAGCAGGTGATAAGGATCTTGCATCAGACACATCCTATCTGAAGCATTTCAGTGTGCTCAGTGCAGATGATATATGGATAGAGTGGTATTTCGTGTTCTTTTTATCTGGAGCAAAGTGATTTAGTACAATTAATAAAGCTGAGAATAAAGTGGAGATATGCCACAGCCTTTTTTCTTTCAAAACTGAAAGAAGCCAGAAATTTTCCACAGAACCTGATATTTTTCATAAAAAACTCCAAAACAATACAAAAATAAACAAACAAGCAAACCCAACAGAACAAAAAAAAAAAAGCAAAGCTGATGGTAGCTGATGGTAAAACACATTTGGAGGTGAAATGTACAATACTGAGCACATGTCCTTTTTAAATATCTTTCATTCTGAACATTTTTGTCAAGATTTCTCCAATGCTGTGATCTTCTGTTAAAAAAAGAAAGCAAAGAGAAGGGGTTGAAATTGAAGGCTGAAAAGCAGTATATAACATTTAAGGCCTGACAGGCATTTTTTATTTCCGTGACAACCACTGGACCTCAAGAGTTTCATCTGCAGGTGGTCATAATTAGATCATCACCCAGCTTATTTCTCATATTTGCATGTCAGGTGACAAATTGAGGGATGATATTATCTCCCTCAAGTGCAGATATCATCACTGGTCCTTGCATGGGCCAGAAACAAATAAATGATGGAAAAACTCAGACACCTCCAGTCTGGATCTGATGAGCTGTCAGTGCCCAGGGACCATTGGCTGTAATAAATCACTGTTCTTTGTGCTGTTTGTGGCTTTGTTGCCATGGTCATACTGTAGGTATTCTCATTGTAGAGTCACACCTCACGTTAGGGATTCCTGCATCCAGGAAGCAGCCATGGAAAGCTGGGGCATGAACAAGGCTGCTGCACTATTGTCTCAGATGATTCAAACTGAACCAAAAATGACTTTACTGGGATGTGGAAATCCACTGCAAATCCCAGGATGGCTTCACCCTTCTGACAGGGCTCAAACAAGGTGTCCCTTCCCTTGTGGATGTCTGTAAATGCAGTGGTCAAGGATCTGCTGGTATAGATTTTGTTCTATGGAAGAAACAGGTTCTCCCTTAAATCACCTCCACATAAAATGTGGGACAGGTCAGGCGGAGAGGGCTTGGGAATTGCACTGATTTCCCATTTCTCTCCACTGGCTGCTCAACCAGTTCAGCTGCAGGGGCAGCAGATGTTTAAAATTAGCTGAGATGAATCACACTTTCTTGTCTCATTTTTCTCTGCAAAATGGGAACCATAAAACTTGGGTGGCCTACAGAAGAGATGTGAAGGGAAGTAAATGAAATGAAAGACTCCATACTACTCAAAAACTAGAATCATGACAATCCAGGTATCTGCAGTTATCTCTGTGCTGGGTATTCCATGGTCTTGATGACTGGAAGAAGGTTCAGAGGGAAATTGAGACTCCATGCCCTTCTCTGGGCTGGTAGTGAAGACCATGATTCCCATGAACTAAAATAAAAATTAAAAGTTCCTGAGAAAGAACTGTAGCTCCTGTGTTCAAACAGTGAGATGAATGTAAAAATTGAATATATGTCCTTGAAACTTTAAATTGGATTTATAGAAAAAGTGCTCCAAGCCACAGTAAGTACTAAAATCACATTCCTTTTCTGGGGAGACTGAATCTGCTCAGTTCATTTGGAGAGAAAGAAGAGACAGTTATACAGTTTAATTTTGCTGTGTTGCTTTTTTTTCCTCTTAGGGCCCACACTGTTGCTGATGAAGAGTAAAATTACAATTTTATTTCAGGCTCTAAATTTTCAGAATGCTGTTATATCACCTGGGCATATCCTTCCCCCAGTGCAGTGGATGCAAGCATTGAGGCTTTTTGTTCCTTTCCCCGCAGCCAATTTCAGGCACTAAATATTACTGAAAAGTACAAAATCAATTTCCAGCTTGTTATTTTTCTAGACAAACAGACCTTTGTGCTTTTGCCCTTTCTCTTCAGTATATGCAGGAGCTCTTGCCAGAACACAAAGGATTCTCTAGCAACACAGCACATTATTTCCAACGAGAGCAACAATTCCTTATACATATTTTATGGCAAACAAATGAACTAATAAATTTTTTATAGACTGTATGCTGTAAAAAGTCTTATTATACTTTAAGGATGTCTTGGCCCACGTGGCCCAGCTGTATATCATAGCATCACCAGCTTTTCCAGTTCAGCCAGAGTTGTGCCCCACAAATGAAGTGGTGGAGGCCTGAATTGATGCAGAGGTGGACGTCTGGTGGCACCATGCCCTGGCTCTGAGAAGGCAACCATCAGTGAATTTATTCCTGTGTTTTCCAGCCCCAGCCTAAGAGGTTGCAGTCCTCACTGTAGCATGGGACTTTTCCTGAAGGTATCAATGTGCAGCCCACACCCATGGTTTACTCCAAGTATCATCACAACCTGAATATGTCCAGCAATAAGATGATGCAGGCAGTGTAGGAGGGTGGTTTTGCTCGTGGAAACCATCTTTGCTGATGTCTTTATGGCAACCAGCTGCATCTGCTTTACAGAAACCCTGCATGGCTCCAAAATCTATCCCTCTTACTGTTTGTCTTTTAATACGACATTCCTGGATGCTTTGGCGTGTAGCCAGCATGCTCAGAGACCATCATCTTTTCATAAGCATCAAGAACCCAACCATTGATAGTGATGGGCCTGAGTCAGCTCAGTTTAGTGTGCTCAGAATGGAAATGGTTTGCAGTTTTTTTCCACCTGTGCATAAATTTGTAGCTCCAGGCTGTTCAATCCTTCTTGGAAGACTGAAGAGCTTGAAAGATTCTTTATCTCTGTATTCGTCAATTCTTTGAAAATAACTTCCAGAAGTGGCAGATAAAACACCTGCACAGCCCTAAAAATGTCATTTTCAGAGGTTGAAATCCATACATAAAGCAGTGTAGATGCATCAGGACACAATATTCTTTAAAAGCACAGCTCTCTCCCGGACTGCTTGCCTGCAGCAGCCCCTGGCTGCCCTGCCACGTGGCAGTTCATTAGGATGTGACCTGGCTTGTGCGTGTCTGTGTTTGCAGGGACTACTACATCACCATGGTGAAATGGGCCACCAGCACCAAGGTGGCAGTGAACTGGCTGAACAGGGCCCAGAACGTGTCCATCCTGACGCTCTGCGACGCCACCACGGGGGTCTGCACCAAGGTAGGAGAGATCTGCACAGCGCTCACCTGCTTCAGTGTCCACGGCCCACCGAAGAGAAACTATTTCACTTATTGTGCATGGTGAAAAGCCAGCTGGAACGCCTTAATTTAGGCAGACAGAACATAAGCAATGTTCAATTTTTTTTAACACCTAGCAATCCAAGAAAACTCTGTGTATGTTGGAGGGAGAGTGATTACCTGTCTTGATTACCTTTATCCACGCACAAGCAACAATTTGCAGCCTAAATATCTTTGCAACATTCTAGCTGCATCATATGTATTTAATGGCATTAAAACCAGCTCATGCTTATCTACACATACCTTAATTGTAGTAATTTAATCCCTTCTATAAATGCAGCAATACAAATGGTGTATTGATTTAGATCAGCAGATTCCATCATTTAAACTGGCACGTTTCCACTATATAAAATTGTTCTAATACACCCGTCTCTTGAAAAACATCATGCAATTCTGTGCACAGAGCATGGTGATTAGTTTTTTTCTTAATAAATTTCATTTCAGCCTTTATTTATTTCTTAAGAAAATTTATTTCTTTGGGGAATAATACATCTTGTAGATCTATGTGTTTTGTCTGTATGTGTAAAATGCTTTTTTGCTCTAGTGAATGTTTACCATCAGGGAGGAAAGTCAAGAAAAGCAGCCACTGGATTCCACTCCAGAAGCACATATTTAAGCAGTTTCTCTATATTTCTGAGCAACTTTTAAACTCCAATCCAGCAGCTTCCTGCATTGATAGGCAAAATATAATATTATAAGTATGTTATTAATGATCTTTTCGTGTTTTAGAAACATGAAGATGAGAGCGATGCCTGGCTGCACAGACAGGTAAGAGTGATCTTCTCCTTGCAGTCAAGTTTTTGGTAGGATTATTGCTTCACTGAGTTTTTTCCCAAAGAGAAAAAACTGATTTCCAGATTTGACAGAGACACTTGGAAGATGGCATGATCTGTATGACAGAAAAGAGCTTTTTCAGAAACAAGTTCTTAGTAAAGGTGCCATCCACTCTGGTAGGTCCCATAGTCCTTAGCCTGCAATTTACTTGTATCTAAAAGAGATAAAAAGCTGATGTGGATGGAAAATCACTCACTGGCAGTGTCTGTATAGGACTCACCAACCTGAGGCAATCCTTCACACCCTGCCCTGACACTGGTGCTGAGGGTTTAAATACTATGGTGGTTGTTTTCTGGTCATTTTATTGAGAGGGTCTCTGTCCATTCAGACAAAATCATGCAGATAAACTGTTGAATCACTTAAATATAATCTATAACAATTGCCCAGGAGTCAGTTTGTGAAGGGACCTGAGATTAAATGAAGCTGGTTTTGAGAGAGAAGCTGTGATCTCGATTCAGCCACAGCACCAAACTGTTTTTCAAGCCCTGTGTGAATGTCAGACAGAGAGCAGCATGTCACAAAAGATCTTGTTTGATACATTTTTTCCAAGTCCAGATTTAAAGCATTTCAGGTTTTTGTCACAGCCTGCTCGAGGAGCCAAGACTCTGTAGAAATGGCACTTCATCAGTTCACAGCAAGAACAATGCTCTCCTCTGTTCCAGTGGCTGTCCTGCAGCAATGGGCTGTGTGTGATCCAGATGAAAATTGATTGTATGGGGGAAATAGATTTTGTGCTCCAAGCACTTTAAATAATCTTTGCTGATATAGAGTAAAAATGGTGCTGAAATAGTCTTTACATTCATAAGGACTGTATTGGCTTGAGTAGGAAACAAAAATTTAAAAGACAAGCCAAATAAAAGAAAAATTAAATTGTCCAGATATTGTACATTAAAAAAATAACAATAAAAAACTTAAATGGCATTCTTTACTTTATAAGTTGGAAGGCAATAGCAGTAAAATAATAATTTCATTGCTATTTACTGCAGTACAGTAGAAGTTGTATTTTATATTATTAATAATGTATAGTAGAACTTGTGTTTTTACACTGCTCTGGTTATTTAGTCACCTACCACGTGGACAGGCATTAAAAGATGGTGTTTTATCCTCATAGCTGAAGTAAATGATCTGTCAATCTCTAATGGGCCTGCTCCAGGGAAATACATTTTGTTTTACTATATCTCCAAAAAGCATATACTTAGTTTGAGAGCACACAGTTTGATGTTACAGAAGGATGTTCATTACAGCCAAATGAGTCAGACATCTCAGTGCTAAACTAGAATAACATTTTCTATGGACTTTGGAGACATGATAGCATCCTTCAAAAGCTTTTGTAAGAGTCTAAAGAATTATATAGCTCTTTTTGCCTGTATTTCTGACAACAAAATTACTTAAAATTCTAGTTTTGACTGAATATGATTACTGGGATAATTCTATTTTCTATACTTGCCTTTTATTCTATGACACATTAATCTAGATAACTGGAAAGATATTTTCATGGCATATGTGCCTGCCTATGAGGATGATGTGAAAATGTTAAATGCTAGTTTGGGTCCACTAACCTCTTCAAGAAGGAGATGAATTGCACATCAGGCAGCTGCTGAAGGAGCTCTGGAGTGTGTCTTGGCTCAGGATGAGGACTCCTTGGTTGGGACATTTTAAAATAAGTGTTTGCAAATGAGCCAGGTGCTCTGTCCCCTCTGGAGACAGCCAGGGTGGTGGCAGTGGGGTCACACAGTCAAAAAAAACAAAAACAAAACAATATAAAAGATAAACATACAAGCCATTAATTTGAATTTTGTTGTTCAGTAGTTTGGTGACTCAGTAGCATTTAAAAAGTCTGTGTATGGAAGGTCATAGTAAACAATCTCATGTTTCCTTCTGGGCTTAAGTTCATGAATATATTTTATGCAAGTCCAAAATCTTTGGAGAGCCTCTCTCCAACACAGGCAAAGAGAAATAATGCAGCCACTCCCTGTGCAGCTAAAAAGTAGAATAAATTACTCCAAGTATAATGAAGAATACACAGTATTTACACAGGAATTGCTAGAAAGTATCTGTCACTCTTTTTCAGATGAGGTGGCACATGTTCACTAAAACTATCCAGGGACTCTGCAAGTTTATACCTTTATTTATATACTTGTTTGTGCCCTTCTGAGCACAAGAGCCAGGCTTAATTCACTCATACTTTTGCTTAAATACACAAACTGTTTGAACCACTAATTATACCTGTGAGCAATTTTGTTTCAATTTCTGTGAAGAAGCCATTTTCTAATAATACTGGGGATGGTCATATACAGGCAATGATTCAGAAAGGGAGAAATCAGGCAATTTCTGTGCACCTGCTGAAGATAAACTTTACTGGCATTTTAATTGTTTTATTTATTTAATTGTGAATGTGGGCTTTAAAAAGAAATAATTAGAAACCAGGGTGCAATTGCAGCTGCACCAAAGGCTGCAGTCTTTGGCATTGATGTTGGCAGGACCAGGAGATCATAAAATTGTTTAGAGACCTGTAACCTCCAAAACTGCCTGCGTGGGCTGGCTGCCCTCCCCTGATAACAGCTCCTTTGGGTTGCATTTTTCTTTCCAGTCCTATTTGCCCGCTGTTTTAGATGACCTCAGTCTGAAGCTAAAGACTCACTCTTTTAAAAGGTGGAGATGATGGAAGTCTGGCACCATTTTTCTTCTTCTACTCCCTTGCTTTAATCCTGCATGATAACCCAGTAATGATTCTTACATGTAGTTAATAGGAGGTTTGAAAAGAGATTGTTAATTTTAAAACAGAGTTTGGAGGAACTTACAAACAGGACCCACTTTTTCACTCTGTAAAGCCCTTTTGCCACGCAATTATCCCCTAACTGACCTAATTTAGCCTAAAGACAAAGGATGCAGCAGAAATAGGACCCAGAGTTCCATAACTCAAATACTCAAATTCATCTGCCAGGGATAAAAAAGCAGCTCCTGGCTCCAAGCCAATCTTTTTGGTGCTTAAATGAAGAGTTCCCATTTCACCCAGTGGAGGGGATCTGAGATGGCCAAAGGTGTGGTGCACCCAGCCACAGGAGAGGATGAGGACAGGGATGAGGATGAAGCTCAGCATTGCCCCAGGGGCTGTGTCAGGAGATGGAAAGAGAATTTCCCCTGTGCTCTGAAGAGGAGGTGTCTGCATTGTCCCATTAGAGTCAATGCACACTGGGTGTTTTCTCTGTTGGATTAAACAAAGTATTTACCAATATGCAGGGGACTAAAAGGATTCATGTCATGCCTGTCTGTTTATCAGAGCTATGGGCTGTGACACAGAAAGTATTGGGGCATTTCACTGAAAGAACAATTGCCAACACAGCAAAATCATTAATTCTGGGATCTGGGCAAAGGTGGATCAGACACAGAGGGCAGGAGACTGCTGAGGAAGGGAAAATGAATCATAGAATCGATTGGAAAGGATCCAGTTATTCAGATTAATTTGTTCCCTTTTTAAAACCTGAGGATGAAGCAGAAAATCATAATTCTTATGGAAGTATAACTCTCAGTCAGTAATAAAACCAATATGCAAAGAATCTGCCTTACCACTAATTTCTGTGAGGAAATGTGTCCAAGAGCAGGTGAGGCACTGTAGGAGAACAGGAGGCTGGGAGTGAGTTGAGCACAGACAAACCAGTTTGGAGTTGCAGTGTTTGGTGCTGAAATATGATGATTGTTTGCCCCATGTTAATGTGTGGGTGGTTTTGGTGGAGCTGTACTTCTGTGTCCACTAATCTTTCATAAATTCCAGCTCACCATAAATCAGATAATTTCTCTTTCAAACATTTGTCCCGGTGTGTGTTTGATTATGCAAATCCTCAAGGTCAGAGACACCTGTGCACTCCCCACCATCCTGTACACACCTTATCTTCCCTTGGTTTGCCAGAGGAGTCTTCCTCAGGTGGCTGCAGATCCAATAATTCTCAATGATCCCTCTACAAACACAACTGAATACATTCTACCTTTTTCTCTTTAATTGTTACTCTTTACACCAGGACTTTGTGATCCTCTCTAGGATCTACAGAAGCTCAGACTGCATTTAGCATTGTCCCCTCACCCATCCTGATTCTGCCAAACTTGGGATAAGCCCCTGAGGCACTCCTGGTTTTCTTCTCCTGACCATTTGCAGCCACACTGAGTTGTGCAGCTCTAGCTCCAGCACTGAACCCTCCAGGAGGTTCTGAGCCCTCCAGCAGCCTCCCATTACCTTCTTTTTTCCAGTAAAGCTGAACTATTTGGTGCCATAACTTTCTCATATTTCACTATCATCTACAACAAAAAGATTACAGACATTTGAAATTATACCCATATCCTTTAAGATGTATTAATGAAACATGAATTTGTTCAATCCCTTTTTGCACCTACTGATTCCAAACCTCCTGTGGCAAAAACTTCCAAACATTCCATACCTGCTACATAGTAAAAATATTTTTTACTAGCACTAAACTTTATATATTATTTTCAAAGAATTGTTCTGGAATTGCTTTGGGCTGATCTTTTCTATTATTGTGGGATTCAGTCAACAGTAGTTGACAAAAGGTTTGGACAGTTCATATCATATGCTGCATATTTTAATTATGTGCCCAGTATAGCTCCCTAAATTATAAAATCCTGTTCCAAAAGAATGTTTCTCAATTTATTTACTCCCCTGAGTAAGTCATAATCTCTGTCACAGAGTTCTGCCTCAGTCATGTGTTGCCTTTCCAGCAATGAAACATGCAAACAGTGTCTTGTGTCATCAGCCCAATGCTAAATCCTCACATCTGTCACCTGTGCCATGAACCTCCTTCCCCTGTAGCTCTGAATGAACTTCAAACTCATCAGCACAATGCCTGCTGTCGCTGGCACAGACATATTGCTGGAATATATAATGCAGGAGGCACAGACACAGAAATGGAGGGTGAACTCATTGCTACCTACCTCAGGAAAGGAAAACCTGTCGAGCAGAAGGTTTGCCTGAGCTATCACAGTCATTATTCAATGAGGTTTCTCCTGTCATGAAAGACATTTGGAAATAATACAGAGTTTCATGTTTCAGGTTCCAGAACAATGTCAGAAACAAATGAAACCATTATTTCATAGAGCTGCAACAAGCTGCAAATGGGAACATTTTAAAATACACTGAAAACCTAAGCAGGGGAAAATAAAAGGCAAAAAGAACAGTTTGAACACCTAATAGAGCACTGACAAATCTGATAAATAGCAGAAAAGAATTAATCAGTAAAGAACAAAGGAGCAAAGGAACATGGGGTAAGAATAATGTGTTAGCTTCTGGGAAATAAAAATGTTTGTTCCTTTGCTATGCCATTAGTCTCCATGTACAATCAAGTTCCTGCTGGTTCAGTGTGGTGTCTTGGCATGTGCCAAGCAGAAAGTCAAGGGGTTTGATTAACACTGAACTGCAGAGGAGCCAGAAGAGGCTGGCAACAATCTTCTTGTTGCCCTGGATAAAGAAAGGCCAAGGAAGTGCTTATCCAGGCACTGAAAATCCTGATATCACAGGACAGCTTCAGCAGAGGTTTAGCTGAAGTTATAATTAGAAGTTATTCACTTCCAATTAGCTGAGACTTAGATTTAGCTTCATGTAGCCCGTTGGTTCAGTGCTCCTGCATCCTACCACATGGACCATCTTTCTGCCTTCCCTCGTAATCTGCTGTTCAAGCTTTTCATGTAGTGGAGACTTCTCATGTGCCTCAGGGCTCTGTTCACAAAAAGAAGACTCCCTTCCAGGAGGTGCTTGCTTGCCACGTGTGATGTTTGATTTTCCTTCTGCTGAGTCTCTTCTATCTCTGGGTGAAAGTTCCAGTCACCCAATAAAAGTCAATCACTACGTTCACCTGGGAGCTCTGTGTCAAAGAGTTCTGCAGCAGATCCTCTCCTTCATAAATAATTCAGTGAGATAAGCATTTGTAAGGCAGTAGAAAAAAACAGCAGTTAGATGCTGTTCAGTTGTGTTTCCTCTGGAAGAACAGAGAGGTTCTTCCAGCAGGGTAAACAAGGTTTGTCACAGCAGTTCTAAAGGCTCCAAGTGCCCCGAGCAGCCAGCTGTGTATGTGCATTTTGGCTTTGTAAATGGTAATTGACTTCACAGCCAAGGAACTCTCTTTGCTGCCAGTCCTCCCACAGCTGAAAGGTGTCTGCTTTCCCAAGAGCAAGAAGCAAAACTGAAAACTTTCTCCAGTTTTCAGTGAGCTCTTTGTTTGCCTCAGCTTGTTGTCAAAGAGCACTTTTTATTTTGCTGTGAATTCATTTTACAGGGTGTTGGAATGCTGAGCAATTCTAAATACGACCAATTAACACTAATGCACCCCTTCATTTTGCTGCTTATACAGAATGAAGAGCCCATTTTTTCCAGGGATGGTCGGAAGTTTTTCTTCGTGCGGGCCATTCCCCAGGGAGGACGTGGGCATTTCTATCACATCGCCATGTCATCGTCACAGGTGACTCTGCTGCTGCTGCTCTGGGTCTCACCTGAGGCAGACAGCAAAAAAAAAAGTGGTGTCTGTGCTTGTAGCAATGAGATGGGGAGGTGCAGATGTAAAAAAGTCTTGTTCATAAAAGAAAACCTCCAATGATGTTTTATTTGGGCATAAGATAATGTGAATTTCCAAAGAAAAAGGTCAGTCGGCTGTCTCTTTCTAATATTGGTTTGGTTTGGTTTTTGTAATGCCACTTCAGTTGTATATAAGTAAATCTAAAAAAGGATTAAATAGAAGCATGTGGGCACGCTGGGTTAGAGGAAAGGGTTTGAAGTTGCTCTGTGCTGAATTCACCTTATTATCTGCAGTGGAGTCATGGTTAAGATGATTCTGATTCTCTGTTATTTCTATGCCTGCAGATTCACAGAAATGGCAGGTGCAGTGGTGGAAATTGCAGATGTTTGGTTTATTTTTCATGGGCAATGGAGCCAGAAGAGCTCCCTTTTTCAGAAGTTTTAGCAATAAAGAAATCTACTTCTCTTTTCTTTCTGGCAGCCCAACAGCAGCAATGACGACTTACAGGCTATTACATCTGGAGATTGGGATGTGACAAAGATCCTGGCATATGATGAAAAGAGGCAGAAAATGTAAGTGAATTTGGCCTGACAAATCAGACTTCCTTTGTTTAGCCCTGGGCTCTGGGTTGGTTACAAAGGTGTTGTGTGTGCACTGAAACCTGTGAGCATGAGGAGCTGGGGAAAAGAAAGCAGAAGGAGCTGTCTCTGTTTTGGCTTAACCTCTCACACCATTACACAAATCTTCTGCTATTTTGAATAATCTGTACAGTTCAAACCTCTCTTTCTATGACTTAAATAAATATGTGCAGAGGAGTAATTTTTCCTGCTGCAATTTTTGATATTACCCTCTGTAGGAAAGCTAATACGCTTTTCTGTAGGAAAGCAGCCTGTTTTCATCAACCACTTGGTCAGTTGTGGAAAGAATCTTTTGTTGACCTGCAAAAATACCAATGCAGTGAAAAAAATAAAAAAACCAACAAACCAAAAAAAACCCAAAGAAACAAACAAAAAAAAGTGGTTAATTAGAATTAGGAAAAAAAAAAAGAAAAACAAGAAAAACAAGCCCACCCTTCTTCACACTTGCTCTTTATGCTTTTAAAATAAGTTCTGTAAACATTCACTTTTTCAAGTATACTTCAAGAAATTACATAAGAAAATATTTGGACAGCTTCTGGAATTAAATAACAGTTTCCTTTCCTGGAAAATTTTTGGGTGGATACAAGGTTGTCACTTCTCAGTTACTTAAAGTCACTGAACAGTGGAGTAAACAGTCTCTGGAATATAATAAACTCTGAGTGATCATTAAGACCACAGTGCTTCTTCAAAATTTTGAATGCTCTCTTTTACCAATAAATTCAGAACAATATAAAATCATAAAATATTGAATCACAGAATGGCTTGGGCTGGAAGAGAAAGAGCATCCAGTTCCAGCTCCCTTCCACTGGACCAGGTTCCCCATCAAACCTGGCCTTGAACACTTCCAGGGGTGGCCTAAGTAGCAAATTAACACCAAGGTTTTATTAGCATTTTAACTGGCCAGTCAAGCAGAAAATGCCACACACAATTGTACAATAAGGTGTGTTCCTAGGAAAGTGCAGCTTGTTGGAAGCAGATCAGCAGGGATGAAAACCCTTCCTGGCATTGTTCACCCCATGGATGCTACATTTGCTCCTGTGCTCTAGCATTATCCACACAAAATGCATCTGGGGGTTTAATTCAGATCTCACAGGTGGGACTGAGGTTGGCCACCTCCTGCAGCATCAATAATTTACCTCCAGAAGCTGCCACTGCACAACAGAGCTTGTGTTGCTTATCCAGAGAGGAGCTGAAAACAGCACAAAACAAGGACAACAAAATGTTCTTCAGCTTCATGCTCTGCCTTCCCATCAAACCCTGACTGGCAAAGAATAAATGTGGCCAGAGAAGTAAAAAATTCCTCTAGAGAGAGAACAAAGGTCTTTAAAAGAAATTTGGAGCCATGACTCTTGAGATAAAAACGTGGATATCTTCCACTTAATCATTTGATCCTTTTTTCATCCACTGACATGATGAGTGTAGGATCCAAGGTTTTCCATGCTTGTTTTAACTGCAGTGCAGTCTGTACCTTCTGGAGCCTCTCTCAGTGATGTGTCCCTGTCTATCCTTTCCTAGCTCAGCTTAAACTTCCCTTGCTTTTACAAGATTGTGAAAATGGCAATATGAGTGAAGGATGTTGTTGCATGAGACACTTCTAAACACCCTTCTAATGCTGCAATTCACTTCTATTTTTCCCCTCCAGTTATTTCCACAGCACAGAAGATTCGCCACGAAGAAGACATTTATACAGGTATGTGCTTTAGTAACTTCATATACAGAATTTCCCGTTTCTTCAGTTTTACACGAATCATAAGCAATTGCAGTAGAAGCAGTTTCTTAAGTTTTTTTCTTTAATGGCATTGCAAGATCTCTCAGTGTGTCACTGGAAGAAACAGTGTAACCATAACAAATGAAATGCTTGACACTTGGGAATGTTTTACATTTAGCAATTTTCTCATACTAATGCGAATTTTAAATTGGTGTCAAGATTGACTATCACAAAACTTTCCAACAGAACTGCTGAGCACTTGAAGGAATTCAGAAATACAATAATGGTATAAACTGTCTTTATACTTTCCAATAAAGGTTTTGAAAATTTTCATAGCAGCTGACCTCTTCATGGAATTTAAAAAAATTAAAAATATTTTATGTTTACAAACCTTTTTCTTCAGTTCCAGAAGATTTTAGCATCATCCCTAAGTATATGAAGAGTAAAAGGCTGGTTTTACACCAAGCTATTAGTAGTGTTGCCATTGTGAGATATTGTGGAAGCAGATTACAAAGTGGAGGAAACACAAACTTTTAAAGAAGAATTTCAGAGTAATTTTTCCATTTGTCCTGTTTTTGAAGAAAAACAGTCACCCTGCTGCCACCACAACCTCTGCAATGAAGGTCAGGGTTGGTGAAGGCATCAGTGAATAAGGCACAGTCAGTACATTTTCCTTCTCTTACATGACATTGTAATTTTTTTCCTCAGTGGGAAGGAAGTTAGAGCAAAGTAAATTACCTGTGATTAAATATTTTTTTCCTTTTGAGACCTATATGCCTGTTCACTGCAGGCCACAATTTTTGAGAGTATTTCCTTGAAGAAAAGTTTTTAAATTATATTAACCCTCCATTTCTATTGAAATGAATGCTTAAAAAATGGAGTCCAGGCACATTTCAAGAGCTGCTGGCATGAGTGAGAGCAGCTCTTCCTCATCAGCATCCATCTCACCTGGTGCCTCATCAGCTTCATCTGCCCACACAGACTACAAAGAGCAGATGAAGATCTGTTTAGAGTTTTTTCCTCTCTTTTTCGTGTTTGATTTAGTAGATTTAATTAGGATTTTAGTCAGAGATAAAATCTGAGCCTAAACAACAGCCCATGATTACTCATTTCAGTCTCTGTGATCCTAAGAATGTTGCTCAGCCTCATCACTTGAAATGGTAGCAAAAAACACTCCTCTCCTTTACAGTAATTCTAGAAAGATCTCTTGGTTAATATTCTTGAAGTTTCAAAATGCTATCTATTAATATTTGCTAATAATCTATAATTCTTCAGCATTCAGTGGACTCTTAGCAGCAAACCTGTGAGCAAATGGACAGGCCACGTTACCTTCCTCAGCAACAGATCCCTAAATACAATCCTTCTTTCTGCTTGGGGGTTTTAAGAGCAGCTATTTAAACCTGTAAAAAGGTCTTTGGCCTCTGAGGGAGCAGCTAGCAAATCAGACCAGTGGTGAAACCAATACGAAACTTAGAGAAAGCCATTCCAGCTCTTTATTGTCTGTTATAATATAAATAAGTGTCAAAATGTTGTTCCTTTGTTTCATGCCTTCATAGACCAAATTATTACTTCCTCTTGTGAAATTGCAACCATAATTTTCTTTTAAAAACTGTGCCTTCCTTCATAACCACCTGACCTTGCAAAATGACATCAGAATCCATTTATATATTCTCTATTCAAGCAGGAGGGGGAAAAAATCCATTATTGCTATTTAAACTCAACCAAATGGAAATACTTTGTCTCTCACTAATGTTGGACATATTAGATTTATATTCTTGTTCTAAAGAAAGGTTCAAGTAATGTTGCTTTCAAATAACATTTGCTCAGTGACCTTCATGGAATTGTATTAACTTTTTCAGTGCAAGCACAAATGGGAACTTCAACAGGAGGTGCCTGTCCTGTGATC
Organism: Lonchura striata; assembly: GCF_050655825.1. NCBI lineage: Eukaryota > Metazoa > Chordata > Aves > Passeriformes > Estrildidae > Lonchura > Lonchura striata. Next base: position 7,877,178 of record NC_140704.1, read on the forward strand.
TGATTGAAAACTGCACTTATTTCAGTGCATCCTTCAGCCACAATCTGGAATACTTCCTGCTGACATGTGAAGGTATGTGCTGGGTTTTGTCACTGCAGTTGTTGTGCCTCAGGGGCAGGATTTGGAGCCAGCACTGATATCTTCAGACATTCTGTGGACCTGAGGTCAGCTTTGAAAGACTGGCTATGAATATGTTGCTTTTAAAGCTTTACTCTGGACATTTTTCTTTTCTTTTGTGTTTTTACTTGTAGCTAGAAAGCAAATATTTACAACATTTTCTGTGCATACATGCACAGAAGGTAGAGGTAGATTCCCCTAGCCACCACAAGCATCCTTAAAGGGAAGTAACAGCAAAAGCTGGAGGATATAAAACATCAGAAAATTTGTGAGAGAGAAGCCAGCAAGGTGGGGCTGACTATGGGTGACTGGGACTAAGTGCCAGATGCATCAAGCAATACTGTGAACAGAGGGATTTAAATTAAGTTACAGCAAGAAGACAGTTTGCCAGAAAGGCAGCTTACAGAAATGTTCCTGATGGACAGTGTGAGTACAGAATATCTGGTGCTTCCCTGCTCAGCCATCATAGATTAACTCGGCATAATCTGCAGGTCCAACAGGAATTTCCTGTTTTGAAAATGCCTGAGAGTGTCCAAGAATCTTAAGATGCATTTCAGGAGAAGAGTCATTGAAGTTTTCTCCAGCTCTGTTAAGACTAAATGCAGAATTTCACAAAACTTAATCCTGTATAATTTAATTTTGCTTAATTATCCAAAATTGTACACAAAGTGCATGCACACCAGTCATCCTGGGATTGAAGCTGCTCAGAAGCTGCATGTCCTCTGAAGAAGACTTGAAAAGCATCAAACAAACAAGGAATTCCTTATTTTCTACAGCTCAGGAGAGAAGTGAGTGGGTTTTGGAGGGATATTAGGAAGGAATTCTTTGCTGTGAGGTTGATGATGCCCAGGAACAGGTTGCCCAGAGAAGTTATGGATGCCCCATCCCTGGAAGTGTTCAAGGCCAGGTTGGATGGGACTCTGGGCAATCTGGGATGGGGGTGCCCATGGCAGGGACATCAGGGCTGCCCCTTCTCTGAGTACCAATTATCCACTGCTGCCACTGACTCTTTGTGGTGAGCACCAAGGGTAAGAAAGGAATATTTGAGGTGGTAAAATAGGAAATAATTAAGATAAAGTGGAGAAGTAGAATGGTTTATATAAAGTAAAATACCTGGACTATGACAATTGCAAAAACATGTTTTTCCCCTGGAAGGGAATAATAGGTTGGATGTCAGAGGCATTTAGAGGTATTAAAAAAAACATCTGTCTGGCAATACAGTACAGGAAAAAAAGACCATTATCAGGACAATATAGTAATTAATTTAATGGACTAATTAACTTCATGGACTTACCTGTAAATCTGAATTTATAGTTACAGCAGACATAGGCAGGAAAGTGTCATTTGTCAATAAACATTCAGTTCTGTAATAAATATTATGTTTACTAAGTCTCTCCCTTTAAAAGAAAAACCTTGTTTATTTTTTTCTTGTTTTCATTTCAAGAACATCTGTCAGGAGCTACCAAAGACAGTGTCCATTTCCTTTGCACCAAGATAATTGCTTTACTGTAATTAGAAGCATTTGTGAATAATAAGATTAAGGTTTCTAAAGGGTCTTATCAACAGTTATGAGGTGATTTGGTTTTGATTACATTATATCTCATCCACAAAGACCTGCAGTGATACCTGAAGAGATTAATGAGTTTTATTACTATGTACATTAATCCAGTACACAGGATAATGATTTTGCATAATAAACTATGGGTTTGATTCTCAGCTGCTGTAAACAATAACTCAATTATAAGGTCATTAGGATTAGCTATATTTCTGAATATACCTTTGTCTGAATTTTAGCTATTCAGGACTAAATCCTCAAATCTCACTGTAGCACAAATACAGCACAGCTTCATCTGTGTCTTCATCTGTGTCTCCAATCAGATAACTTTAAAGAAAATATGCATACATGAGAAAATACAGAAATCTAGGTAGAATTTCCATTTTCAGTGATTTTATTAATATATCAGTCCATTGCATTGGGTAGTTATTCCTTATTTACATGACTTAAAGTGGGAGGTCTTTCAACCTATTTGCTCTCAAGCAGTTTACAGGAACCACATTTCTTTTTGGCATTTTTCATGTAGGATGCATCTAACTTCAGGTTATGGGTGCACTTGCAGCAGGGACAGCTCCCTTTGGTTCCTGCTGCAGCTGATGTGAGCCAGGGCAGTGGAAACCTCTGTTCTGGGTGAAGTACAGATTTCTGAATAAAAAATATCATCCTATCAGACTTTGGTCATTTAAATAGGTGCTGTGGTTTCATGGAACATCACCTGGATCCTCTAATAGGACAATTCCTTTTCCACAGCTCCTCAGACTGCTTAGCCACAGCTTGGCCATGCCTCAGCTCCTCAGGGTGTTGAGTTATTCCTCACAAGCAGTCGTGCTCTAGTATAGTTTAGATTAACAGAAAATCTTATTTATTCACATGCAGATATAATATAAAAAAAGAAAAGCTCCTTGGATGAGGATCTGTCAAGGGACCCTGCAGATCCTGTAGCTTATCCAGCAGACAGAGCAAGCCCACAAGGGTGAACAAGAATTTGTCTCACAATGTCTGCTCCCCAAGGGTTTCTGCCAGGAGTTCCCATCTCTGTTTTCCCCCCAAAAAAATCCCCACAGTTGGAGACAATGTTCACTACCAGACAGTGGCAGACAGTACCTGTGGCTCTTTAGTCCTTTCTTCTCCATAATATGTCTAACATGCATAAATTTGTATCTAAATATGTATTAAATACATAAATTTCCATAATATGTATAAAATACATCAATATGTAAAAAAGCATCCAGAGCTCAGGTCTTGCTGTCTACTCTGTGACTGTGACATGAAAATGTGTCTTCATAGTGATCACTGGTGTACCCAATGTCAGCCCCATATATATACCTTTGGAGGTAGCTAAATTAAATTATTTTACTGTAATCAAGCCTGTAATAGCTTAAAAATTTGTATTTTCTCACCTGTCCACAGAACAAATGCATGGACAAATATTTATGGCTTGAAAAAATTTCTGTACTGACAGAGAATAACCTCTACCATACCTCAGTTTCACTCTATCCCTTCCTTTCACTCTTCCCTTCCCTTCCTCTAACCCTTCTGTCACACATTTCATTGGGTTTAGGGCTACAGACATGATTGTGGCTCAGCTGAACTTCTCTATAATGGATGGCAAGGTCTGAGCAATCAATCATTGCTTATAAAATATTTTGTGGCACTCAAATGAAAAGCAGGCTTAAGGGAAAATATATCCCCTAAAAAAAAAAAAAAAAACACAAGCCAAGAAAGGTCTGGCATTGCTCATTTTATCCCAAAGGTCAAGAGCTGGAAGTTTTCTTCTCACTCTTTTGGTACTTTAAAGGCAACATATAATTTCCTTAAAAGATTTTTTGCTGTCCTGCAGAATACATTTAACAGCCTTGCTACCTGGCACAGGCTGAAATGAGAGCAGCTGCTGTAATAGAAGGTAACCTCTCTTGAAAGAGGACAGTGTAATGCTTACTGTCAGGAGGCAACATTTATTGCAATCAGTTGGTCCCAGAAGGCTAGTTACCTTATTTTTCATCTAATTTTATATGCTCATGATTGAATTACTGTAGCAGGATCTAAAGAAACATGATGCTTTGCAGACTGCTGTTAGATTATCTCCTCTAGACATGGTTGAAAAAGCAATATCTGCTTGACCAAGGTCACTCCTACTGTCATTTCCACCATAAAATATGGGTTTACACTTCTGCCTCTTCTCATAAAGCAGCACAGGCACCTCCACTGATTCCCTCTAAGATAAACAGAAATAAAATCTGGATGGAAGTGGTTTGCTATTTTATACATAAATTTAATTGAGGTTGGATTTTTCTCATCTGAAATGGGATGTAAATTTCAATTTCAATGAAATGATAAAAAACTGCAAGTTTTGGCTACAGGAAGAAATTTATTCCTGTTTCTTGAGTGGGACTCAGACACATAGGGCGCAAGTCTGAATTACATCAGCCAATAAAGCACTAAAGCCTATTTTTAGGTGATAGCTCCTTCTCTGAAGGATGAAGCCCTATCAATTACTACCCCTGTAGTCAACTGTGCAGTGTTTTAGTATTTCCACTGTGCATAGGTACACTTTGTCTCCAGTGGCTCCTTCTATCTCTCCAATGTAACCAGCCAGCACCATTAAAACTCCACTCCTAATGAGGCTGTTCATGGGGAAAGCCAGGGAAGCAGCCCTTTCTGTCACAGGATAATTGGTACTCTGACACTCAGGTGCTTTGGCTGCAGTGCCTTCACTATCATTAAAAAATCTGTGAAATCACAGGGACTTTCATTTGGACTTGTCAGAGTCCAGGACATCCCTCTGGCTGCCCTGGCTGTCTCAAGACCCTGGCAGGGGGCTCAGAGACCTTGGCAAGAAGGCAAAAACACCTGTGCCTTCAATTTTATCCCGTGGAAAAAACTGCCAGCTTTGTGTGAGGAATTACAAGCCACAAGGGTTTGAGTAGTGTGATAGTTAACACCGGGTGAAAAAGGGGTTTTTAGAATATAGTTCAAGGGGTACAAGATGGAATTTGGCATGTCCTGGCCTTCTTTTCCTCCTTCTTGTGCTCCATGTCTTGGCGTGATGGTGACACTTTTCTATTGGTTTAAGGTAGAGACACAGTGTCCAACATAGATGATAGATACTGGCACGTTATTGTAAACATAGTACACGTAGTTTTGAGTATATAATGTGGGAACCACCCAAGGCTCAAGGCAGATTGCCATGGCTTCCTTTCTGGACAGAGTTCAGCAGGTCAAAGAAAGAATGTTATAAATAAGGAAAAATAAACACCTTTGAGAACACGATCTGAAGCATTCCTGACTCCTTCTTTGGCTGCAGCAGTCTAAGGAAGCAAAGACTTTTACAATCTCAGGGTCACTCCAAAGCAAAGGAGACTCTGACATGGACACACAGAGATGGCAAGTGTCTCCTGGAACCTGGAGTTCAAGTCCCTGGCATTACAGACTGTGGCACTGTAGCACCCTTTACATCAGCTGTTCCTTCTCCATCAACTGACCTCATCCATAAACTCATCCTGGCCCTGGGGAGGTGGGGTTTTCCCCACAAAGGGTTAATGCCTTCTGAGGCAAGAGGACTGGAGGGGAAGACTCTGGCCTGTGCACACATCTCTGCAATTAATGACATTTAGTACACAGTGAAAATGATGGGGGGAGGGCAGTGTTGTTCTTGGGATGCCTACCAGCCTGCTAATTAAAGTTCTCCATAATCATGTGTTAACAAGAAGGGATTGATAATTTTTAGGGATGTCACAAAGGAAATTGGAGTGGAGAGGGCTGTAACAAGGGCTAAGGGGAGATTTGTCTCACACTTGGCGTGGTTGCTGGGGGTAGAGAAGTGCTTTGGCCACTACCCTGTGTGTTGTTCTTCAGTCAGTGACCAGTTAAAGAAGAAACAGCTTTCACTTTTAGAACTGAACAGGGAACTATCTTCTTCTATAGCCCTTCCTCCTCTTCCAGATACAATAAGATTGTTTTGTTCCAAAATGCCAAAACCCACTATTATTTATCCTGTCTCTTTGAATATTATCTCTGCTGGAAGCTGTGTCTTTGTCTGACTGGTAGCTTTTTTTGTCAGTTTGTGCAGACCAAATGACTTTAAAGCTGTCTCTGTCTTTGGAGAGAAGAAAACAGATTATTTTAAGAAAAATGTTAAAATATTGTCACCTGATTTGGCTCCTCTCTGGCACTGTCCTCTCTGGCACAGTGGATATCAGCAGCTTTGCCAAGATGCTGTAGATCAGTAATGACAGGTAACAGAAATGAAGTCATTTCTGCCTTTCCTAGCAGGTAACTCTGCAGCTGTGGAGCAAAATGTTATGTTGCAACTGAGCTGTGCTTGAAAAAATACCTAAAGAACAAGTACAAAAGGAATTTATCTGCTTTCCCCCATGTGTGTCCTCCAAGCCAGTGATGACAACACCTCTGTAACTGCAGTGCTGGCCCTGAGGCACTGAGGGGTGCCTATAGGCCTGGGAAATCTTTAAAAATAGGATTTATTGCTCTTACATCTTGCCAGAAAAAATCGTGTTTCAATCCTGTTCACAGATAACAAATGGTACAAAAGCACTGATTAGAAAAAAACTTTGCAATTTAAGGATCTCCTTTGAGAGTGATTCATACTAATGGAGGAGCAGCACAACCAAATTAGTGATGTTCTGAGTCATGTTTCTCATGCCATTGGACATTCATTCATTCTGTCTGTGCTTTTATGAGTTTTAAAGGCAAGTGCTGCAAGTTTTTTTTCTTTATAGAAGCAGCAGGTAGCTATAAACTTCTCAGGCTCTTAAACTGTTTCTTGTGAATTTGTCTTCTTTCTTCCCTCTTGGTGAAACTTGGAAACACCATCTGGAGATGGGAACACTTAGGAGCATCACTTGTTGTTTTCACTTAATAGCTTTATGCTGAGCCTTGAAAAGTCCTTTTGTTGTTCCACATTTGTTTTATTTTCCAGAATTTTGCTGGGGTCAGTAAAGATTTTCACTACCAAGTCTCATCAAAGGATCTGGCTCTGCTTTGTGGCAGGTTGTCCTGACTTTGCTTTTAAACACATTTTAGCACCAAAGAGCCCAGAGCATGATTTAACAAGGTTCAGCCTTCCACTGTGGGGAGGTCCAAACCCCTGGTTTGGAATCCTTTTACCTATGCAGGTTGTTCTGCCCAGAAGTCTGAAATGTTTGGTGCTTCTGGAGTCTACCACAGACAGATTTTTAATGTGGGTGAGTCAGAGTTGTGAAATCCATTGAGGGAACTCGGTGTTTTCTGATGGGGGCTGCTTTAGGGGAAGCATTTGTGCTTTTCTTGGGACCAGGATCCAAACCCAGGCTCGTGTCCTTGACCAGTGCCATCTCTCTAAACCCAGTCAGTGTTTGCTCACCAGCATTTCTCCTGCTTTCTTTTAGTAACATGGGGAGGGTTTTTACTAAAAATCACAGACCAGCACTCCTGGGCAAGGGAACTTTAAATAGAGGTTGGAGGTGGTCAGAAAAGTGGGAAAACTGGGTCATTAATGCTGCCTCATGTGCTGCATATCACACAAGCAGTGTGAGAAAAGCTCAGCCAGCAGCTGGGTGGGTGGGAAAAACCTTTGAAGCACCAGCTTCAGCATCCAGCATCACTGGATAGCTCAGCTCAAGATTTAAACCCCAGGATTTATTTTTTTTTCCTTAATGTCAGCAAACATAAAATTCTGAGCAATGTTTCTAGTATTGTGGCTATACTTCATGTCATTACTGCATAAAGACATTGACCTTTCTTGAGGAGATTGATATTTTGGAAAATCTCCTAGTATTTTATTCTCTCATGGGATTACCAGCTGATTTAGACCGAAATTAATGTGTGCCATAGAAAAGCTAAATTAAAATCAATAAATCACATGGATTTGTTGATGAATTTCACTAACAAAGTAATATTTTGCTTTAGTTTGCCCATCTACTTATGGATTCAGTCTGTTTCATCTGCACTTCTTGTAAGTGGCTTTGGGGAATTTTTTTACATGCAAATTGCTTAAAATATCACTCTTGTGAAAATTTTGAATGTAAAATTCATCAAAAAAACCAGGGGTTCTACTCATATAGACTTACTTTGTGAATAAAAGTGTCTGAATCCTTTCTGCCTCAGGACAGAAGATCATGACATTTGTCTTTCATTGTGAATTAATCAAATGACATTTTTCTTCATCAAAATCAGGGGGCCATGTCACAGAGATATTTTTGGCAGCAATTTTTTACATTTATGGCTCCTTCAACAGAAAGAGCTTAATATTATTTAATATCTCAGGAAAATCCTATACTGATATTTTTCAGGATACAGGGAGTAGAAGTTTTATTGTATTTACAAAATAAATCCTGCACTAAGTTTTTAATTTGAATTATGGAAAAGTATGAAAATCCTTTTGCAACCTTTCTCCAGATGATCATTTTCATGCTCTCACCAAGTGGGGAGCAGAGGCACAGTGAGAATTAGGGATTTGCCTATGGACACATCTGGAGTCAAGTATCATGACCCCCATTTCCATCTTCATATTGCAAGACAGTACTCCAAGGAAAAGCAGCACTGGCTCCTGGAACAGACCAGAAATATGACTCCTTCTGCAGCCTGTCTCCATAGTGGATGGTGGATAATTAACCCTCTTCAGGATTTTTGCAATAATGTACCCATCAGGGACATGTCTGCCCAGCTTCTGCAATAAGAGGTTGGTTCATGCCTTCAGGCAGGAGAATAATGAACCTCTTTGTACATCTTCCTCAGTTCCTTCATTTAATCAGACCTTTTAACCTGTGCCATTTGGGCCAGACCTACCATCCCAGGAAAGCAATGGAAAATCTGGAGACGAGCTTATTTTTACTAGCCATGGACAAGCAGAATGTAAATCAATGACTCACAAAGTACAAGTGCATAAAGCAGTGTTTTAAACCTCTCTACATTGCCCATGCATTGCCTGAAATATCACATAGAAATGTTGCATGTCACAGTCTCATCAATAAAATCCCTGGAACCAGATTGCAATTAGCAGTTTTTATGCTCAAGTAAACATCAGTGCAAGCCATGATGGAAGTACACATTGGCTCTTCCCTGGATAGACTGGGCTATTTATGAATTGTAAAACAGCTCCATATTTAGGCAAATGTATCTGCAAAAAGCAGGTGGATTGCTTCTTTGTTCCCCTTTCTGTTACAAAATAATCAGGTTTTTTGTAAAGTACTGTTGGATTCTCTAAATCTTGAGCTGGATGTGGATACCTATGATACATACACTTACAAACAGGTGGTTTTTATTATAGTTGCTTTTACTTGTTGACCCACATCCAAACATAGAGAATTCAAAGACACATTTGCTAACAGTGCTCTGAGAAGTCCTAACCAGCTGCCAAATGCTGGTTAGGACACATGGATTTGGTTTTTTCCTGATGTCACAAGCTCCTTTAGAGAACTCAAGCAGGTCTTGTAATTCCAGATTCCCAGAGGTGTTGTGAAAATGAAGTCCTGCATTACTGACTGCAATGCTCAGATATGCAGTGACAAAAAGGGGCATAGAAGCTCCTAGATGGATAAATTTCCAGAATGGTTTTGAAAGCTTCAGTGAATCTTCCGTCTATTCACTGCAGAGAAACCTTCCTAGCACAGCAACCCAGCCATTAGTATGCAGGAGAGCACTCCTGTGACAGAACCAGCATGTAGAGTGATTAAATGGCACTGGAGTTAGGAGTCAACAAGGCATGGCTTTAAACATTTGTGTGGTGCCTCCTCTCAGCAGCACCCCAATAACGAGCCTGGAATCACACCACGGGCATCAATAAGCGCAGGGCCAGTCCTGGGTGCTCCTAACTCCCCACAGCAGCAGAGGAGCCCTCGGTGTGTTTTAGGACAGGGCTCCAGCAAGCCCAGCCTCCCGTGCCCCCATAGCAGCACTCAGTGTACAGTAAAAAAACGCAGTAACCCCTGACTCAGGGAAGCAATTATGATGTCTGGCTCCAGATCAGAAGGCTGAAGGATAGCTTTATTAAAATTATACTATATTACATTAATATACTATTTAAAGAGATACTATCCTATTCTACATACTTACTTCTTACTTACCTAACAAACAAACTCGTTACTCTCTGCTAAGTCCAAGCTGCAGCTGTATCCCATTTGTCACTGACCCCAAACAACCTTCACCAGAATCCAACCCAGCCATCACTGCAGGTAAACAATCTCCACACCACATTCCACATGGGGAAAACAAAGGAGCAGAGATAAAGATTGTTTTCTCTTCTCTCTGTGCTTCTCCTGAGGGACAGAATTATGTCTCTCTCTCCAGAGAATGTGGATGTCACACTCAGTGCCTTTAGAGACAGGAAGGGATCTGGAACCAGGGATTTGGCTTTGAGTTGTAGCACCACTACAGCAGATCTGGAAAATGTAACAACCCATTTTGGCTTAAAGCATGTCATTTTGTGTTTTCACAGCACTGGGAGTGTATCAGGATCTGGGAGATCCAGTGCAGCTGCAAGGGGAAATATCTTCCTGTGGCTGTGTTTCACTTGGAGTGTCTTCAGACATGGATGTGTGTGCTAGTTGCTCCTTGTGGGTGATAGGGACCCACTGAGCTTCTTAGAAGGATTTGAACAGAAAAACAATTTGCTTCTCAAATGCTACTGGGGTAATATTCCATTAGGAGAGTTTTCTGCCCATAATGCCCAAATTAAAATAATAGAAACTCTTCTTCTTGTATTTGAGAGATGAAGAAGCTGAAGGTCCTATTTAACCTCCCCAGATAACAAGTCCATGGTGACTTGGAGCATCTCTGGCAGATAACCATGGAAATCTTGTGGTTGTGGGTACAAATATCTCACTCCAGGGCCTGAAAACAATATTAAATGCAAGGGAGGAAATACCTTCATTTAATCCCTACTTAAATTTAGTTAGGTACAAAGTCTGCTTCATGGCAAGATTTCTGAAGCATGTGGATTTGTGTCAACTAAAAATGTCATAAAACTTCCCATCACGGTAAAGACAAAGCATCTTAGAAAGGCTCACTTCCTACTGGAATTCAAGCAAATGCTTTCTAAGTGCAGCTGGTCCTGTTAGGAGGGCCAGAGCTTGGCAGGTGACCTTTGGCAAATACCAAGATAAATTAAGTTGTTGAGATCTAAAGAGACTTAATTGGACACTGAAATAACTATTAGCACTGAAAACGGGTTTTATTACCCAAGTCAAGAACCTATGGATATTTAAAGGTGCAAAAGGCACATCTAGGTTTAAACAAATGTGAAAGGCTGATACCTGGATTTTATTGCTGGGATATGCACCAGCTGGAGGCTACAGCTCCATGTAGCCATGCCAGTAGCTCTGAAGACATCAGACAAGGCTGAGAGCCCACTTAAAATATTTTCTTTACTGCTGACACCATAAGCAATAACTGCCATGGGAAAACCCAGGGGAAGGTTGTTTCCACTCTGTCCCCACAGGTTGTGCCTCCCTGGGCCCCACCTCACCTTACTGTGAAATGCAATAACCCCCTATTAAGCTCCTCATTGTATTTTTCCTCAGCACATCTCAGAGGAACACAGTACTGCCTGTCCACAAGGACTGGAAGACAAAGTCAGTGCAGATCTATTCTCTGTCCACCTCAGGGGCTTTTTCAGCAATCTGCTGCCTGTGCCACAAACAGGCTCACTCTGAGCTGCGCCCAGGAACTGAACTAAATGAAAATAAAGTGATTTTTTTTTTTTTCTGCTGGGATCAGAAGTTCTAGAAGCTGTTCTGCTGCTTTACTGGATGATTTTACAAACATTTCTGTTCTTGCAAGGGAGTGGGACATGCTGGCATGGAACCAAGTGGCTGAGGTGGAGATGAGAATGGACAATTCTAAATTCAATATCTTAGGGAAGCTCAGTGAGGATTTCATCATCATAGAAACATAGAATACCCTAAGTTGGAAGGGACCCACAAGGATCATCAAAGGCAACCCCTGTCCCTGCACAGGAGGACCTCCCCAAGCATCATTTGGAATTTTCTTATGGGCCACCTAATGACTGCAGCCTATTACTGCTTCACTCCAGAGCAGAATGGTATCTATAGTCTATAATATTCAAAAATAAGATATGTTTTTCATCAGTCCACACAGATGTAATATTTTTTTTAAAATCCCACCAAGTGCTATAGCATTCTTCAATATAAATTTTCGCTACTTGTTTCTTGATGTGCAGGTCCTGGGGGTTTGGGTTTTGTGAACAGCCTGATCTGTCCTTGTGTAGGTTCTGGGTCTCCAGCAAGGGGCAGAAAGCCAATACTTGTCAGTGTGTGCTCTGGGGTCTCAGCACAGTAGTGTCTGTCTAGGTAGAGCAGGGTACCCAAGACAGCCAAGATCTATCGTGGGATAGAACCCAAGCGGTTCTATCCTTGTGTGACCACACAAGCCAGGTGTCCTGGCCAAAACCCCCAATACTCCTGTCTAACAAAGCCAGGATGCAGCAGGAACACAGAGATAATGTCCAAGCACAGCTGAGTGCCCTACGATGTGCTCGGGCCTGCAGGGACCGTCGTGCCCAGCCGTGCACCCGCAGGTTGCCACCCAGCGGGATGCTAAACGGGCACGGCAGCGTGCTGGGGCCCGAGAGGCATTCCCAGGTCTTGCTCACATGCCAGGTCACCGGGGGAATGTTATCTGTTGTGACCAGAATGGTTTCCCACACGAGGATGATTGCCACAACCTCGGCTTCTTGTATACGCGGTAGCGGGAGGCTGTAATTAGCGCTTCCAGGCAAACTGTGACCTTTTGGAACTTTTCCTCAGGCTTATGAAGCCTAAATTAGTTTCTGCTGTTTGAAAGCATGCACAGGCCTAATCTCTGGGCCCTATTTATATTATAATTACTATATAATTCACATTTGCATTCACTTGACTCTTTTTCTTACTTAACAGCCGAGGGTGGCTCTGGCTCCTCGAATCCTTTGTGCACAGTTCATGGGTCACAAATCCTGTGGGTGAAGGCAGGGTGGGGGATGCTCATTCCTGCTGCCTCACATGCTGTACAACTGCAAAGCAGCAGGCTGGCATGAAAACCCCCTTCTGCACAAACAGAAAGTACCACCAGAGCTTTTTCTGCAGGAAAAGAGAGGATGGTATTCTTGGTTTGGAAGTTGGGTGAGAACTTCTTTTCTACCTCCTGTTGACAACAGTTATGACTATAGTTTGAGACTAATTAAAGTGATGGCTTTAGTTATTTCTATAGTCTGAGACTCATTAAAATAGTGGCTTTTGTGGATATTCCAGAACATTTTTTCTCCCTTTAAGCAGATCTCTCATTTATGTTATAAACTATTTCACTTTATTCTTATACATCTTTAATGTGTTGTAAACTTCCCACAAGCACTCAATTTCATAAAAACAGGTGAAAAAAAAAAAGCCCAAACTAATATGCATGAATATTTAACAATAAAAATAATAGAAAATGTCTGTGACTTTCAGTGCCCGAAAAAATATTGTAGAATTAAAGCAAAACTTCTCTCTTCTTTGAAATGGCCCCATTCTGCAAAGCACTATGTTTTCTTTGCTTTTACATGTTTTGATCCTGTTTTCATTTTGATTCTTGCTTGTAAATATGAGCTGCCTGGCATTGCCCGGAGGAAGGTGATCTATCATCTGCTTCCAGCCAGGGCTCTTGTCACTTGGTCATTCTGTACATATAAAATTTTATCTGAGCTCCACTCACAGGAGATAAATGACCATGACAACAGGCTTCCTCTGATGCCTCAAATAATGAAGGCTCACAAATCAGGCAGAAGCCTCCTGCATGTCAAGACCAGGGTGCATGTGCGTTATTTCCAGCTAGATGAGCAACCTTGGATGAACTCATTATTCTGCGGTGGGTAGTACAGATGTTACCATCCCACAAGATTTAATGCTTCCTCTGAGGAAAACTGCTTCTTTCACCTTGGTTGCCAGCTGGACCAGCTGTAAGGTTTATTGCTGGCTTTTGTTTTCTCCGTGCATGGTAGTTGCTAAGCCCTTTATTAATGCACTCAGTACATTAAGGGTGTATTAAAACCTGAGAACTCATGAGAGGAAAACAGCTTAATAACCAAACAATGTGAAACAATGGTATTCATGGGCTGGTAGTGGTGTTTTTTAAGTTAATATCCAGCACCAGTTATTACTTAATTAGTGAGGAAGCCATTATTTTGTTGGAAAAGAATTTTACATATGGAAAAGAATAAATTAAGATTATCTGAATCAACTGATACTAGGTTTTTCATGAAATAAACAGAAAATATTAAATGGAGTTTTATTCAGTCTTAGTGAGGTGTAAATGGCACTGAGACAGAGTATTTTCTTTCATGCTGTGATTATAATGAATTATCTTTTTTTCCATGAATACAATAGAATCATGGAATGGTTTGGATTGGAAAGGACCAGCGTGTATTAATCCAATAAGAAACCTGGACTTAAAAATAGGGACAAGTGTAAACTTTTGGTTTCATCTCTTTCCAGAGTTTGCAGAAAGCCTGGGTTAAAACTGAATTGGAAGAGGTTAAATTGAGATATTCAAATAGAACAGAACCTGGAAAAAAGAGGGAGTTGAGTATGGGGATTCTTATTGTTCAGATTACATAGCTTGCACCAGCATACTAGGACAAATTATCCCAACTGAAATTTTGAGAAGTCAGTTACCCTTATGTGCACTGGAGTTTTTCCCTCCTACCTCTGCTACTTGCAGTTCCAGGGGAGAGCTATCAGGTTCATGAACTCTGCAAACAAATTCTCCTAACCTACCTCCTGTTCACAGCTGATCTTATCCCTGCAGTGGTTATACACCTGCTCCATGCCCTGGAGTTTGTACGTTTTCCACATTCCTCTTTGGATCCATCCACATGCATTATTGCATTATGCTTCTTAAAACCTTAGCCAAAGCCTCATGAAAGGGAGGAAATGCTCAGCCCACGCAATGTGACACCTCATTGGCTGATATAAATTAAGAGGGAGAAGAGGGAGATTAGTGAAAGAGCTGTGAGCGAAGGTTAAGTACCAGCAAAAGGAACAGGAAGTAGATTATGATGAAGAGGAGTAAGAGGCTAATTGGAGATCAGGAGCAGGGTTCATTAGGAGCTGGTGTGGGAAATGACCTTACCCAGATTGTTCCCTGGCAGCCTGAGAACCCAAAGCTGGATGAAACTGGTGGAATTTGTTAAGACACAAAGCTGATAAGCATTATCAGAAGGCAGAGATAAATACTAGAGAAGCTGGATGTCTTGCAGGGCTGGATTGGGAGAAATTAGTAGTACAAAGAGTAAGATTAGACATATGGTGACTCAGGGCAAGAATTTTTCTTGTGTTTGAAGCTCAAAAGTTACAAATACCTCAGCAGAGCAGATGAGTGCCTGGGCATGCAACGCTGACCACTGGGTGTCTGCAAACTGCCTACCTGCTGTGGGGTCATGGAAAAGGTGAATGCTCTTTTAGGATGCATCAGGCAAGGAATTTTCCATAGAATGGACAAGTAGCAGTTTCACTATAAAAACCAGTTAGGACATCCTCAACAGCATTCTGGTCAATTCTGTTCAGGAAGGAGAAACAGAATGTAAAACACTCTTGCATCAAAGAATAAGATGAAAAGCAACTTTGTCCTACAAAAGGGAGTCAAAATAATCTAGTTTATCTGACTGGATGAGAGCTTTTGGGGAGACATGACTACTCTGACTAAAATGGAAATACTCATGATTAGTAGGAAACAGATTGTTGGAACAACACCAAAAAGGTGTAAACAGGAGTGACAGCCAGTACAACTTCAAGTTGGAAGCAGCTTCTACCAGAAGAGCAAGACACCAGAAGGAATTACATCAGCAAACTTGATTATATTTAGAAGGTGTTTGTCAATACTTTTGTAACACAAGATTTCCTCTAGCAGCAAGGGAAGATCTTCCCAGACCCAAAGACCCCATGTCCTTCAGTGTCCACAGGGCAGAGAGTGGGATGGGCTGGCACTGGCCACACTGCTGTTTCCTGTCAAAATCCCATGGAATGGACCTGACCATGCTTATTCATTCCAGCAACCTTCTGAAGAACCCATCAGGCCTGTTCTGTGTAGTGGAATTAAGACCAAATCTCTTGCTCATTTTCCCTCTAGTCACTGCTAACTGATTCTGCCTCAGAGCACTCAGATTTATTTCTGCTCCACGTAAAGTAAGCATGAAATTTATTACCAGTATCACACAGGGCAGAGACAAGAAGTACCATCAGAGTGGTTGCCCGAGAACAAGCCAGGATTGATTATTTTACAAGACAAGTTACATTTGAGGAAGTGAAGATTTGATTAAAAAATTAAATGCCTTGGGGAGGGTGAATAGCAGCATAAATCTATTTGATGTTTATGTCAACAAGGTTGCCAAAGCAAACAACACAAACATCTGTCCATAGCATCAGTTGGAAAATACTGCAAATTGAGGAAATATTTTAATTGTGAGCAGTGGTTCACGAAGCTCCCCATGTCTTTATTTATTAGGCTGATAATATCACCCCAACATATGAACTTTATGTGGCACATATAAATAATTCATGGGTTAGCAAATAAAGAGATCTGGAATCTGTACACAGAGATGGCTGTTGCCAATTATCTCACTTGTGCAGAGCCAGACCCTTTCAGCTCCCATCGCTTGCAGCTGCTCTTTTAAATCATTCATCAGTGCTTAAGAGATATGCTGGTGGTGCTGGCAGAGAGTATTTGAATTTTCATTGTTTACACACTGTGAATTTAGCTTCTGGTCTGAATTTATCTGCAACATTGAAGCCTTTGAGAATATAGATGAGAAGAATAAGACAATTCCTCTTTTTATCCTTTTTAAACACTTCTATAATTTTGATTAACTGTTCTTCAATTTTACTTTATATTCTTTTTATAATCACTACTTTCATTTTAAAGTTATATTAACTGATATAATTCTCTATGCTGTTTAGATCATGAACACATCAGGAATACTCTGGTATATAAAAAAGTATTACAAAACAAGTGTCTGGTAAATATTATCTTCAAGGCTATAAAATAATTTTCCATTTTTATTTTAGAAATCTATACCTTATCATCTAAATATCTAGAGTTTCTTCTTTCTGTTCATGTTTAAGCAAAACCCTCTTGGAAATAATAATAAAAGCTGCTTAAAAATTGATGAAAAACCATGGCCAGTGCTTTTTTTTATCAAATTACTGAGGCACTGAGCTTCTGTGCCCATTCAGATCGTGATGGGTAGCATTTCCTGGGTGACAAATTTGCCTGTTGTCATTATAGAAATATAGCTCAATTTACTTCTTGCATGGATAATTACAATAATGGTTTTAAAGTCAAAGGCCCTATGACAAACCTGGACTTTCAGCTGTATTAATTGAAAACCTAATTCATGTAACTAGAGTCTCGTGCAGCATTATTAACCATGCAGCTATCTGTGATGTACAGAGTGTGTCTATACACAGAAGTTCTGTCAATAGTTTTTCTCCTTCTTCTTAAGCTATAAATAAAGAAACATCATTCAAACTTCTGTCAGGATGCTGGAGTTGACTGGTGCTATGCCGGAGCAGGAGAGGGGAGTGGAGCCTGCAATGACATTCAACCCCATCCCACTCAACACAGGGAGGCAGAGGGGGATAGCAGGGCTCTGTATGGTGCCATCTCTAAAAATTTTGTGGATGTGATGGCAGGGAACATCAGTGCCTGGTCCCACACCTTGGGGAACATCACAGCCTTGCTTGTACCCACCCCTTTGGGGCAACAAATCCAGCAGCATCATCTTCACCGTGTCATGCAGAAAGTGGCCTGCCCCTGATTTTGGGAACAGTCATGAGGTTATAAGGTATGAGCTGCATCTCTCTTACTTTGCAAATCAGGCAAAATCTCAGTATCTGCTTTACTTTCTCAAAGTACTTTGTGTTTTACCCTTCAAGGATGCCACCGCTGCCATGCTCTCAGGATCTCTGTGGGCAGGAGGCAGAGCATTCACAAGGTTTCTGAGGAGGGCAGGTAGACACAGGGGGATCATCAGTGGAGATTGAAGAGCAGAAGCAGCAGAACGTGCTGGGGCTCAGGAGTCTCCATCAAAGCACCTCTGGACGGGCTCTGGAGGAAGGAGACACCGAGCAGGGGATGTCCTCGCCCTGCTTTGTCAGCTCCCAGCAGCTCATTGAGCAAATTAGGTTTCCCTCTCAGATCCACACATGACAGTGGATGGCATTTAGCAGATGGCATGTGTAATGGGACTGTCACACCAACACAGGTTTAAAAATAAAGCTGGGGAGGCAGTTAATGAATATACAATTCTCCTTTCAAGGAATTCTTTCTGTTCCTGTCAGGCGTTAGGCACTCAGCTTGTGAGTGTTGAAAGACTTCTGATGTGTGTGCATTAAAAGACACAGTCTAGCATGTAACTGGGTTGTTTTACTTTAAAAACTGGCATTGAAATAAGCAATTTATGTCATTCCTAAGAAAGTGACTTTTTCTTCTTGATGACTTTCAGCCTGCTCACAAGTGAAATGGATTCTCTAGCTGGAGTGTTATTACTGAGAATATTTAATAATAAGATGATTCTACTCCGTAGTTTTCTGTCTTTTTCCTTGTTTGTTAAAAAATAAAAATTAGGCAAGTCAAAAATCTACTTTTTCAAGGATACTTGTTAATTTTTAATTTTTTTTTAAATTTTGTATCACCTCAAACTGAATATCTTTATATAAGACTTTGCTTAAAAACTTTGATTTGGGGAGATGACACAATAACAGTAGCAGTAGTTAGAGGGAGACTATCACAATATATAATATATGTAACTTCCTAAACTACACACTAGAATTTCTCTTTATTTATTAGTTCCTTGCAACTTTTTCAGTACCAACAACAACAAAAAAAAAAGGAAAAATACATTAGAAAATAAAAGGATCCTATGCATTGCATTTCTCTCTTTATCCTTGTCTTTTTGTTGGCATTTCAGTGTTAATTAAAGGACTGCTCCAGCTCCAACTGAAGCCATTTGGGAGGATTCCTTTTATTTTCAGTGATGATTTTATCATGCCCATATTTATTAGGTTTGCTGCTTTTCCAGCAGACTGGCTTCTGGGACTGCAGGGAAAAAGCAGGGCAGGTATATAAATAAATATGGTCAGCATATCAATGTATATCAGTAGAAGAAAGGTAAATTCAGCTAAATCCGGGTGAGTAAACCTGTTTTCCTTAGTGCATTATAATTCACCTTCCTGCATTCTAAAAAATGGTGCTAATAAAAAAAATAGATTGTCACAGGAGGAGATTGTCAATTACAAGGAAATATAATCAGGTTGCCATAATAGTTAGCTTAATTATAAATAAAATTATTTTCTGCCTTGTCTTTGTAAAGGTAAAGTCTGGGTGAAACACTCTACCTGCAATGGGATGGGGGTTCTTGGCAGCACAGGGAAAACCACTAACACAATTATAGCACCTGAAAGCTTTTCTTGCTCTCAAGAACTTATTTAATGTAACAAACCAGTGGGAATGGCTCACAGGAACTTGTTTTTGTTGCCATTTTTGTGAACACTCACAATTACAGCATTTCAGGGGAATTTGCTCAGCCAGCCCTACACAAATTGTCATTGCACAAGTGATGATCCCACAGGATTTGCTTGTAGGTTGAAGGGCTTAAGAAGACAAGCTAAAAAGGTTGAAATCTCAGGGAATGTCAGTCTCTTAAAGCTGTCTTACTTTTGAAGCTTAAAGAACGTTGTGTTTTTTGATATTCAGTGTTCAGTTTTGGGTATCTCACAAGAAAGACACTGAGGTGATGGAACCTGTCCAGGAAGGGCAATGGAGTTGGAGAAGGATCTGGAGCACAAGTCCTATCTGAGGGAGATGGGGTTGTCTAGGAGAAGAAACTCAGGGAGATCTTACCACTCTCTAAACCTCCTGAAAGGAGGGTGCAGCCAGGTGGGATTGATCTCTCCTCCCAGGGAATAGTGATAGGGCAAGAGGAAATGGCCTCAAGTTTCACCAGGGGAGGTTTAGATTGAGTATTAGGAAAAATCCTTTCTCCAAAAGTTTTCCCAAGCATCAGAACTGGCTAGCCAGGGAAGTGATGGACCCCCTCCTGGAGGTATTTAAAAGACAATTAAATGTGGCACTGAGGGACCTGGTTTAGTGGTGGGCTTGGCAGTGCTGGGTTAATGGTTGGACTCAATCATCTTAGAGGTGTTTTCCAACCTAGATGATTCCATGGGTCTCTGATTCTGGGATCTCCCCACACGCATGGCATGGGAACCTCCTGGCCCTGCTGTTGGGATCTTTGCTGGGCACACAGATTGCCCCAGCTGCTCACACTTGCTGCTGTTGTACCACATTACACTGTGGGGAAAGGCAAGGAAAGTAAGATATCCACTGTCTCTGAGGTGGAGAATTCACCATTTCATCACTGCAGGGCTACTTTCACTGTCCTGGGCAGTACTGTCAGTCTCAAGGAAAAACCCACAAACAGGTATGGGAGCAACTGTGAGTGGCTGTCCTGGGTCAGCCCACCTTGGCCCAGTGTCCTGTGTCCAAGAGCAGTCCAGTAAGACAACTGAAGAGCAGGGAGAAGGAAGCTGACAACCATAATATGAGCTTGATCTCATGTAATAGCTCATTTTTCTATCAGCCACCTGATGGCTTTCTGAACAAGAAGATGAACCCAGATCACTGTGCTAAGGACTAAAGCACCCCACAGCATCCTGTGGTTGAAATTGTGGCATCCTGAATGCTGCAGCATCCTGTGGCAGTGAATTGTGTGGCTCACTCATGTACACTGCATAGTAATGATAATCCTCTTTGTATAACACTGACTGATTTCAATGCCCAAATGCTGCATTTTAAGACAGAATATGTGGCCCTTTCTAATGTGAGAGCCAAGCTGGTGTTTAATTCATTAAGAGAAAATAATATGCAAAACAGCAATATTTATCCAAAGCATACAAAATGTAAATGCTTTGTGCTGTGATGTTTGGGTGTCATTAGAATAATTTTAAAGGCAAGTGATTTAATTGTGTTTGTGCTAATTATAATGTTTACAAATTAGGGAAAGATGCATTTAGTGGTCTATTGGGAAAGAGCTTTGAAACCTTACATGTCTTTGAGTCTACAGTACTGTCATCTAGTCATAAACTCTTTCTAACACCAGTGTGATTTGCTTTTTAGATTACTCTTGCATGAAAAGCGAGTCTCAAGAGCCTTCAGCTCCATGGAATTCAAAACCAGGTTCACGTGTGTCTGTGTGTGTTTTGACAGAAATTTAACCAAGTTCTTTTCTTCTCCTTTTCAAGGTCCCCGTGTCCCGATGGTGACTGTTCACAACACAACAGATGCACAGAGTAAGAATGGGCTTGAGCTTTGCAACTCTTCAGAGAAAAGCAGCCAGGCAGGACAGTGAGATGTGGCTGCTTTTTGCTAAACTTACACTCCTGGGGACCCCAGACTCTGCCTAAATTCAAGTTTTGTGCAAGGCAAAGGGACTTGCAGAACTGTTGTACTGCCATCAAACAGCTGCTGTTTGGGGAGAAAAGACTGGTTGGGGCATGTTTGTTATCCTCTTCCTCAAAAAAATGCATAATTCAAATCTCTCTTTTTGTTAGTCTTCCTCTGATTTTGTTTTGCATCCCATATATAAGAAATAAGATAAATATAAAAAATATTTAGCCTAATCCGTGGTTTTAATAAAATCACTCTGATATGAATTATCAGAGATAATGCAGAGGAGCGAGTCCCACAAGTGGTGCCTCTGCCTGGTTCCCCGATCTGTCCATGGAGATTGTAGCACTTATTGTTTGGTAAAGCTTTGTCATGCTAATTATTTGCATCAATACAAAGCTGGAATTATTCCAAAAAGAGGTTTCTTCCCTCAAAATATTTGTCACTCTCTATAGCCTTTACCAGACTGGCAATGTAGAGTCCAAAAAGCCGTGGAGTTTCAGGGGTTCCACTCTGGCAGAGTGTGGCACTGAGTCTTGCATGAAACCAGGATTTATCTGCTCCCAACATTTTGATGGACAAAGAATTTAGCCCAGCTATTTCTATCTGCTTTATACACAGTAAAAGGCAGTGTATCAAGTATAAGTTTTGTTTATCTGAATTTACAGCAGCTCAATGCTATTGTCTCGAAAGACAAAAAGAAAAGAGAGTGAGGAAACAAAGAAATTTGGCACTCATACTAAAGATTTACTGTGAAATGCTGACCTGCTTCATTTCCCACTGAGGGTGGTGAGTGTCACAGGAAAGGCTTTTGGCACAAGGGAGTGTCAGGTCGTTCTTCCCAGCAGAGCCTGAGGTTGGCAGTGCCCCATCCAAGGATAACCCCAGAGCAGCCCAGCTGATGCCCACAAGGCCAGGAGAGTTTCTTCACACTGACCTGCAGCTCCAAAGTCTCTTTCTTTCTTTCTCCCCCACTTTAAATAAAACACCTGAATTTTACCATAGACATGGAAGGTGTCTGAGTGGCTATACCAGCATGGGATAGTGCTCTCATGAGTGGTGTTATACTCTCCTGTACAGTTTTATAAAATACTTTTAGGTGAATAAAATGACAGACAATATAAAACAGAAACAGTAAAATAAGGGCTTAAAAAACTAAAACAAAACACAATAGGACTGGTTTTATTTTGACAGATGCATATGGGCAGCATCTATTACACAGAGAACTTAATCTACTCATGTGCAGAACACATCCTCTACTGAAATTCATGATCTTCTGCATACAAACACCATTCCCCTTGGTTCTTTTCTATTTTACCCCCTCATTCTTTTGCTTTTGAATAAAGGGCAACTGGCAGTTGCATGTTACTGAATTTCATTATTTAATATGAGCCCATTACTCTATAAAGAGAGTCTGCCTCTGTATTCTGCAATAATCTGATAATAGTGATTTGCACTGAATATTAGAGAATGCTTACATTTAATTAAGCAATGACCATTTGTACTCCACAGACTCAAGCTCCCTGTGGTCCTAAAGCAAAAAGGAAAGTCCTTTAGGAGATATGCCAATCTTTTTATTTCCTCCACAGTCTTCCTGGCTTTCTGTGAATGCAATTATATGAACAAATAAAAGGGCTTGACTAAATTCCCCTACGTGGCAAGCCCCTTTCTGCTGATAAAGCTACTTGTGTGTGCCATAATTAAATGAGAATCTTAATATTTAACTAAATGTAATAGGCTGTTGCTTTGCCACTTTTGTGGGGGTTGTGGCCTTGATAAAGAGCCAGGCTTTGCAGAAGCAGGGTGAATAGTCACTGAACCAATATAGTACTGCTGAAAGATCTCTGAAATAATATTAACTGGAAAGGGCAAGGTTTTGTTTGCCTGCCCAGCAGAGATGGGCAGTGAGAGCAGGATAATCAGGTACCAAAAGTGTTATTTGAGGAGTTGGGATTACATATCTATTTATCAGTGTGTCTCAAAAGGGAAGTTACAGTCAGTGACACACACACAAAATGTGATGTGAAATCTCACACCCTCCTTGGGTTCATGTGGCAGAGATTATGCCCTGGTTCACACCCAGACTGATGCCAGGGGAACGAGCACTCCCTAGGCAGGATTCCCTCACCCCAGCCCTTGAATCCCCCCTCCATGGGGCTCAGGATCTTTGCCCACACAGGGAGACATTTCCCACCATGCTAGACACACAACCTGAAGTGTCCCCTAAAGAGGGACCCCCTCCCTGCCAGCTGGGAAGGACTTATTCATTCTGGTGCTGGAGGTGGCTGCTTTTCCTAAAAGCAGCAGGTAGAGCACATGGCCAGGATGAGGGGATAAAGGTTAAATCCCAGGAAGGAGGAAGGAATCCTCTATTTCAGAGCCAGCAGTCTTTGGGTCAGACACACAAGCAAAATGAAAAATTTTTGAAATATTCCAAAATCAAGACTTCTGCAAGACCTGGTGTTGCAGGTTTGTATGAGTTTTATCCACCTTCCTATCCCTATGGCTTCCCTTCCCATGGATTTTATCTTGCACAGCAGTACAGCTTTGGCTGAAGCCCTTCATAGTGTCCTCCCCTTCCTATTTATTTTGTATAATTTGGACACAGTCTTGAGGACTTCTTCATTTGAGATCTATCTTTGCATGGTGAGTGGATGTCTGACTGGGACCCATGGTAGTGTCCCAACAGAGCAGATCACCTTCCCACCTCCTGCAAATCAGCTGAATGTCACTGATTTCAGGACTGTAGCTTTTTGCCAATGCAGAACTTGGAAAGGGTTTCAAAGATTTTGCTGAATTAGACATCTGTGAGGTCTAGAAGGAAATTCGTTTGGAAAGACTCTTGTTTTATATTTATCAAGGTGACTATAAAATGTTAAAATGCATTTTTTTCACAAACTGTGCTAAAAGTTTTTGTGATCTTGTCCTTCTTCTTTCAGAAATTTTTGAGCTGGAGGTAAATGAAAATGTGCAGCTGGCTGTAAATGACAGGCAAATGCCTAAGGTAGAATACATGGAAATCAAGATAGATGATTACAGTAAGTAGCACCTTTCTTCTCACTTATTTTTCTCTTTCACTGCTATAGCTGTGAAATGATAGAGCCATCCTGGCTAGACTGGCAGGAGGAAAAATTACTTTGACTCTCAATAAACTCTCACAGTTTGCAAAGCACTCTCCTGGAATGTGCTACATAAGGAGGTTATTAGAGAGGCAGAATTTGATGAGAATTCAGCTGAAGAAAGGCAAAATGATAGGGTTGGGGTTCTTTTTTTCATCTTAAAACTTTTTCAGTGAAGAAAAAGCCACTCTAGGAAATGACATGGTGGGGTGCCCCATTGTTGGAAGCATTTGCCCTGGGTGTGTGTGTGTCATTTGAAATGGGTTTGGAGTGGGATAATGTGTGTGCTTGCTGCCTACAGCTGTGGCTGCCTCTCAGTGCACAACTGAGCTGCAGTGAAGGAAGATGACTCTTGCATGACTGCCCTGTGGAGTCACTCAGGATTCTTTGAAAAAGCCATGATTTGGGAGGGTTTAAAAAAAAAAAAAAGCTTTATGAGGAAAGACAAAGGAGATTTCACCTGGAGTAAAGAAAGCAGACACTTAGAGCAGTAGAGCAGTTTGCACCTGCAGCTGGTGTGTTATTTCTACCAGTTGCATAATCATTCCCCAGACATATGTGTATACATATATATATATATATATATATATGTGTGTATATATATCCCAAAGTGGGAGAGAAAAGCCTGGTGGCAAACAGCCAAAGTGTAAGCCTGTCTCTATAGCTGTACCTGAAAAAACCTAAAAAAACATCTCCTCTGGCTGTTAGCAGATACCTTCCCCATATGGGCAAAATCCACATATTCAGAAATGCACAAAGGCTCTCCAAAATCCCAGCCTGCATGTATGGTGGCAACTCTAGAACAAAACCCCAAAGGCTCTGGGCTCAAAGTGTGGCCCATGATGTTTCCCATGCCAGGAAGTTTGCATTTCTCAGGCCACAGGCAGCAAGCTGTGCTGGGAGCAGGTTACTGATTGCAGCCATTTCCAGATGTTATAAAATGTGAAGCAAAGGCTGAGAGATGGTTGCCATTTGAAAAGATCACACTAAAATGTTCTGTTTGCCACATGGGCATAAGAAACATAAACCAGTGCATAAAATAACAGGAACAGACATGCACTTCCAAGTTTTATGGACAGGAAAGGATGGATAAAGAACCCATATTTCCCACCATCAGCCAGCTCATGTGAGACTGGCAGTTTATTAGGGATAATTCAGCTTGATACTAGTTTTTTTAATGCAGGTCTCATTGCCATTCTTCTCATTTAACCAAAAATATATTTGTATGTAATAAATACAAACTGGCCATCCCTGTATTTCCAAAGCTTTGGGCTAAGCAGCCTTGAGAACACTGCATGTAGCACTTTGTAAGATTTAAAGTCAAGTGATGGTCTTCTTGGCTGTCCCTGGGCCCTTGATCCAATTTGCAGCTATTAGCATTCAGATGGAATAACTAATTAGGCAGAGTGGCAGGCAAGGATTGCAAAGCAAACCACTTAAGCCATGCTGCTAATCTGTGTATTAATCTACTGAAAATGCTCCTAATACTGATTTAATTGCTGAGCCTTTGCTAATCTAGATTGTAGTTAACATTTCAAAAATAAATGTGCTGTCATTGATGCAGAGACAATTTTGGGTACAGATACAAAGCCACAGGAATTTCATTCAGTTAAAAGAAGCTTTAGTGATCACACCCCTCCTTTACATTGGTTCTGTACCAGTGTAACTTGGGCTTCAGCACCTTTGCCTCCTGTTTACAACAAAATTTAACCCTTTGGAAGTTAGGATTGTTTCTCCTACTTGTTTCTCCCTCTGTCTTGACACCATTATAGCAAAATAATTCAATTTCTCTGCCCCGGCCACCATACTTAATTGGGTTTTAAATTACCATTTTCATTGTCCATTTTCCTCCTTCTCTGCTGCCCTGAAATATTGATTTCTGTCTGCGTCACTCATCCAGCTGCCAAAAAAGGAAAATTGTAGCTATTGACAGATGTTAATTGAACACTGTAAAAGGGATGCATGACTGAGCAGCTTGCACTGTACTCCCCATTTACATTTCTTGTCACCTCAGCTATCACAATATGGGTCTTTTCTTTGGCAACATCTGTGTTTCTAAGGTAATATTTGCTACAGCCTCTGAAGAAATGCCATTTTGATCCTACTTATCTGTGTCCAGAACACCAGAAAAATGTTTTGGAATCATATTAGCATTCCCACATCAAAGACATGTTGTTATTTGTTATCTTTTTTTGCTTAGGATTGCCAATGCAGATCTTAAAGCCAGCAACCTTTGCAGACACCGCTCACTACCCCTTGCTTTTGGTTGTGTAAGTTCTCTCTTGTCCTTTCTTTCTGTCCACATCATCAGGGCAGCTTGGAAACCTTGGCCATGATCAGAAACTTTTAAGATATGTTTTGTACAAGGAATGCCAGAGTCCAGAACATTGGTTCCTACCCCATCTCACTTCACAGCTGAGAGAGGCCAGATGTTCACCCCTTCTTTCCCATCTTTGAGCCAAGGTTTTCAGCTCTCAGGAGGGCAGCCTTTTGAAATCCTGCATAGCAAATTTTTCATTTTGTGAAGGCATTTCATGCACACTTCGATCACTTGTGGGGCAGAAATGGGAGGAGGAGGAACACAAGATGTATTTTGGCTTCCTGTCCCAGTGCTTAGGGCATCCGCCCTGTGATTAACAGGTAATTTTAGAGTGGAGTTCAGTCAGGCTTACTAGAGCTTATATTTTATGTGCCCTCATGCAGAAATCATTCCCTTTTAAGTGCTGGTGTTGGCTGAAGTTACAGTAAAGAGAGAGCTGGAAACCTTTGAATATCTCCACAAAGTTTGCATTTATATTAAATAGGTAGGTTTTCCTCCTGGCAGGCAGAGCAGATGGGTATTTCTTTATGCAACATTTAGTAATAATAATACACATTACAGAGTGGGTTTTTTTGGCATTTTGGAAAGAAACTGAGGGAGAGAATTCACTGACCTTGGAAGAACGTGTTTGGCCCTGGCTGCATCCCAGTGCATCCCTTGCTGCCTGCCAGGGAACAGCCCATGAGAGAAAAGCCTCATTGCAGGAGAGGTGAATGCCTGGTGAATGCCTGTGCCACCCTGCACAACTCTCCATGAAGGACAAAGCCCTGCAGGGAGCTTGTTGTTTCATCATGGAATTAATTACTGTGGAGAAAACATGTTTCATTACCAAAGTGCTCAAGGAAGATTGGCTCTCATCAAGCACCCAGCACTTGATTAGGCTGCCTCTGGAGCTGGGTGGGCTGGGGTCTCACTTGGATAAATGCAAATGACTGGAGTCACTTGTGCATTAAATTCCTGCAGTGAAGGGCCTGATGTCTCTGAGAACCCCAAAAAGGACAAAAAAATGGATAAAAACGCCAGTGACTCTACAGTAATCCCAGCCTAAAGATACTGCTTAAAGTCATCATCATCATCCCTTGTTTTTTCTGAGCTGCCTGAATGAATTAGGGTCTGTATTTCCCAAGGCAGCTCCCCTGTACAGGATCAGACCCTAAGCAGAAGGGTGAAGAGGAGGTCTTGCCCACTCCTTTTCCCTTCTCACCAATTTTGGGCCAAACTGGACATAATTAAGCTGTTTTTTATAACTTCCAAAAAGTCCTTACCCTCTGTATTTTTGTGAAGCAGCGATGACAGAACCACTTCAGCAGAAATTTAAGAAGAGCTTTGGGGAATGTAGGAAATAGATATACATTAGAGTGGGCATAAAAAGGGGACAGCTCAACTGATGCCTGGTTACTCACGGCAGGAATCCTGACCAGTTAGAGATGTGCTTGCTGGTGTGGTTCAAACCACAGCTTAGAGGCTGCTGTGCACAGAGGGAGGCAGATCCAACCTGCAGCTTCCACCCAGCCTCAAAACCCATCCCACACAATCACCCTCCTGCACGCCATCCTTGCAGAAACCTTTGCCCTGCACGATGGGGCAATCCCACAGCCCTGGGGGGGTTGTTTGGTGTTGTTGCCTTTCCTCGATGGCCATTTCTGTTCCAGAGATGGGACACCTGGCAGCCAGAGCGTCACGGAGAGGTTCGAGGTGTCGTGGGAGAGCGCCATGGTCAGCTCCCACGGCGCCATCGTGCTCAAGTTCGACGGGCGCGGCAGCGGCTTCCAGGGAGCCAAGTTACTGCACGAGGTCAAGAGGAGGCTGGGCCTTCTGGAAGAGAAGGATCAGCTGGAAGCTGTCCGGTGAATGGCACTGTTATTGGAGAAATTAATTCATTGTGATAATTAACCCGAGACTCGTTAGTCCTGGTTGTGTTAACGGTGTGTGGGGTAGAGCAGGGAGGGAGGGATGATGTTGTACATGGGAGCTCATGTCAACCAGAGTGAAGGGAGGAAAACAAGCCTTAAACAGAGCTCAATTAGAGCACACTTATCTGTATCACATGTTCAAAGCCTATTTATTTTTAGCTCTGTACAGTCATACAGCTACAAACAAGTAAGCTTGAATATCTGTTCCTACATTAATCTTTTGCTTGCCTGTTAGTTGGAAAAAAATACGTCTTTAAATCCTTAAACTTTTTAAACAGAATAACCAGGGCAAAACCCTAAATGTCAAGTCCTGTCATATTGTTAGATTTATTCTGCTCATAATCACGTTAAAACCAATATCAGAGTATTGCAATAGCTGTGCAATAGCTTCCAGAAGTAGTGCAGGTTATTTGTTGCTATTTCTTGGTCAAATCCAACACATGAGGTTGCAAGATTAAACCAGAGAGATTCATGTGAAAGCAGCTTCACCTGATTTAGATTGTCTGCATCAAGAGGGAAGGGCTTTAAACTGAAAAGGGGCAGGTTTAGATTAGATATCGGGAAGAAAATCTTAGCTGAGAGGGTGTGAGAAGTGTCACAGGGTACCCAGAGAAGCTGCGGATGTCCCATCCCTGGAAGTATTCAAGGCCAGGTTGGATGGGGCTTGGAGTGACCTGGGATAGTGGAAGGTGTCCTTGCCCATGGCAGAGAAGTAGAACTGGATGAGCTTTAAGGTCCCTTTCAACTCAAACCATTTTTTCTGGGGACAGTTTAATTTAAAGCTGATTAAAATCACACTGTTTTTGCTCTTGAAGGGAAAAATATTTTTAACCCATTGCTTTTCCTCTCTCGTGTTCTAGGACAATGCTGCAGGAGCATTTCATTGATAAAACGAGAGTTGGTGTGTTTGGGAAGGTAATGTTCTGACATTGCTCTTCTCTGCTGTCCCAGCTGGCTGATATGGCTAAACAGCTGAGTTAAACCCTGACTAATAGAATGTTAGTGGTGATTCTTTTATTATTATTTATTTTTTGATAGCCTGCACCTTGCCCAGTGATGTTAAAGATGGAGGCTTTCATTTCAGCAATGTTCTCATCAATGACTTCTCTCAAATTAACTCCCAAGTGAAAAAAGTGACTGTTGCTCAGAAAACATCATCAGATAGTTCATTATTTTTTCCCATTGCAAACTTTCATTTCGTTTTCACCTTGTCTCCTAAAGCCTGTGGGTACATCTAACTCATGTGTACAACAACCCTGTGGATTTTGGAGGCTGATTTGCTGTGTGTGCCTGGCTGAGAAACAGCCACTGTAAAATACACACAGTTTGAGAGGAGAGTGGGACTGCAAGTAGAAATTGTTTACTTGGGAGACAAGGGCTTGGAGTGGGCGAGGAGAGCTGCAGGTAGAGCAGCATCTCTGCAGGGAATTGTTAACAGGCTGGCAGCAGACGCTGAAATTGTGATGCTCATTTTAAGTAGAGAAAGTCTGGGGTAAACATATTGGAGAATTAACGTATCTGGTTAGAGCTACAGCCATAAAGTGAGATGAAAAGGGTCAGCTCTTGGGCACACAAGCCTCCTGCCTTCAGGAGGGTGCCAGCCATGTCACCAGGTATAGTAAAAAATATAAGTATAGTAAAAAGTGAAGCAGACCCTGACTCAGGGGAGAAATTATGTCTGGCTCCAGATCAGAAGGCTGAAGGATAGCTTTATTAAAACTATACTATATTACATTAATATACTATTTAAAGAGATAGTATCCTATTCTACATACTTACTTCTTACTTACCTAACTGCAACTTGTGACTCTGTGCTGAGAGCCCGAGCCACAGCTGGATCCCAGTGGTCACTGACCCCAAACAACCTTCACCAGAACCCAACCCAGCCATCACTGCAGGTAAACAATCTCCACACCACATTCCACATGGGCAAAACAAAGGAGCAGAGATAAAGATTGTTTTCTCTTCTTCTCTCTGTGCTTCTGAGACAGAATTATGTCTCTCTGTCCAGAGAATGTGAATGTCACAACCGGGGAGCTGTCCCTTGGTTTGTGTTTTTCCAGGGCAAGGTGTTAAAGGCTCTGTAATGGCCAAGCATTTGCTGCAGTGTCTCAGCTGCTCTGTTTCTGTACCCAAAAGCAGCAGTGTCTCCCAGCAGGAACAGTGATGTCCCTGTCCTGTTTCTGTTCCAGGATTATGGTGGTTACCTGAGCACTTACATGCTTCCAGCTGGTGAAGACAACCAGGTGTTCGCTTGTGGAGCTGCTCTTTCCCCAGTGACAGACTTCAGACTATATGGTAAATCCCTTCCCCAGTCCACAGACCCTCCTGATGACCACAAATTATATTTCTTCCTTATCCTTTCCCACTTGCCATCTTTCTTTCCCAAAATCCTGCTTATTTTATATTCTGTGTCTTTTTAGGAGTAGCCATAAACACTTTTTCCCCATTAAAGCAGTTTAACTGGCACCAATGGGACCAGCCAGTAATCAAATCACATTATTGCTACTTTTAAATAAAGGAGAATTGTCTTTAAACCCCTCCAGCCTTTGCCACCAACCAGCCCCACTGCCTTGGACATGCTTCCTTGCTGCCTGAGGCACCCATCCATGCAAGCTGAGGTCCAGTCTGCCCAGCCCATCCTGCCTCTGACCACAGCACTACCCTGCACATGGTGGTCCTTTCTCTCAGGGATAGCAGCTCCCTTTGCACTTAGTGCCAGTGAAAATCAGGGGCTGCCAGGGAAGTCAGTGGTGTTCAGCCAGACTTCAGGAGCTCTACAGTTTTCCCTGAGACCAAAGGAAACTTGCTGCTGATGGAGAAGGCCCTGTGTGAAAGGAGAAAGGGACACAACATGATA
The DNA here is from genome assembly GCF_050655825.1 of Lonchura striata. NCBI lineage: Eukaryota > Metazoa > Chordata > Aves > Passeriformes > Estrildidae > Lonchura > Lonchura striata. Next base: position 7,908,469 of record NC_140704.1, read on the forward strand.
GAGCTCTTCTATCTCAGTTGCATTAACAAAGAAAGAAAAAAGAAAGGTTTTTCTGTGACTTATTTAGAAACCAGAAGTACGTGGTGATAAAGACAGACTGTGGTATCACACATATCCTTAGTGCATTTTCAAAATCTTTTAGAAATGCATCCTCTATAATTAAGGCCATGTTAGAAAATAAGGTGTTTTTTAGCATTTGCCATATTTGACTCAGAAGCACCAGTGTATTCATGACTGAAAGTGATATTTTCATTTTTCTCTTTAAGCTTCAGCCTTTTCTGAAAGATACTTGGGCTTGCACGGGGTTGATAACAGAGCATACGAGGTAACTGCATGGACACTGCATTTCCCTGATAAAATGTGAACTGAGTCTTAACTCTCCCTCCATGTGTTCTTCTTTGGGGAAGAAGCAAGGTTATGCAAGAGGGACTCACTAGTGGAGCTCTGAAGGTGTCCTTCAGCCTGCTTACTGCTTTTCTTGTCTTAATCATAATCATGGATAAAGTTTTTATTGATTAGCCCTTGTATCTGCCTCTCTAAATTGGGTAAATACAGTTTTAGAGATTGAAGGAGCTGAGTGACTCAAATGTGCCCAAGAGGACACAGTGTCACGACCTCCTTGAAAGTTCTTGCCAATGGTGTTGCCACTTTGATTTTCTCTGAGACAAACAAATTCAAGTGAAACTCAGTTTGACTTTCTTAAACTTTCAGAGAGGCAGAACTCTGTGCCAGAACTGAGCAGGACATGGAAAAGGAAACACAGCACCAGTTAATAAAGACATTGCTTAATATACATGATGGGATCAGTTGGATCCTGTGCTGAAATTACTTGGAAGCAAAACCAGATAAAGAATAGTCACACAAACAAAATTTGTTATAGAGAAAATCTAGTTCAGCTTCTAAGCCTTGTCTCCAGGCAGAAGATGTGAAGGTAGCAAAGGTCTGGCACTGTTCTCACAGAGAAAGCAGATACCACCCTGTGCCCTCACAAGGGAAGATTTATCCTGGCTACCTAAACTGTGAGTCCATTGTCTCTCAAAATTCACACTCATAATCTCTACATTACTGTGAGAGCTTTTTGTTCTTTTAGAAATTGTTTGTATTTATATTCCCTTGTGCATCTGAAAGACTGCTGAGGGCAAAGGTGTTCTCAACAGTGGACACTTGAATTTCATATCAGATCATCCCCCAGGCTGTCAAAACTCATTGAAGTTGACTTTCAAAACACACCAAAGTCCCTCCAGATGCATGAACTGTTATTAGGCATAGGCACCTGGGCACACTTTTCATCAGTGTTTTTTATTCACTTTGATATTTTCCATGTATTCTACAGTTCAGGCTTTTATTGAATATTATCAGAACAGAGGAGGGTCTCTGGCATGTTCCTGCTGCTGACACTGCCCTGCCAGCACAGGGTAGGGACCTGTTTTACCTCTGGATTTATATAAGTAGCCAGGAGAATATGCTGTGCTGCTGTCTGCTTGTTATCCTGTGATAAAGTATTAAATGAAAATAAGCACTTCTATTGCCTCCATATAAATTGCTAATTTCTAGCAAGTTTTTTAATCTTATTGCAACCTTTACCTTCACAGATCAGCAAATTATCACACAGAGTCTCACTACTAAAGGACCAGACATTTTTGATCATTCATGCTACTGCTGATGGTAAGTTAGCCCATCATTTGAGCTCATTCTGTTTGTGATAGCTTTGATTTTTGTTAATTAAATGTGTCTCTTTAATGATTACAATCTGTTTTTACAGAAAAAATCCATTTTCAGCATACTACAGACCTTATCACACACCTAATTAGGGCAAAGGCTAATTACAGCTTGCAGGTACAGTATATGTTTCTTTTTTTCCTATTTGAACAGTTATTTCCCTATTTGAACTCAAGCAGCTGTTATGAAGCAAGGTTTGAAAAACCTCTTGCAAACTCAGGCTGGCAGTAGAAGTAGCACCAGCATATAACAGGTTTTTATCAGCCCCATGCTTATGTGACATCAGTGTTTTGGTCTGACAGTTGTAGAGCAATTATTGAATTACAGTGAATTAGGCTGTGAGGGACATATCCCTAAGGAATTGATGCATGTTGACTTTTTTTGGGAACAGAACAAATTCAGGATGACTTTCAGGGAAACAGGGTTTTAAATTAAATCAGCCAGAAAAGTTACAAATATATATGTCACCTAAATCTGATATCCCACTGTGAATGGCACAGTTCCACTTTCCACCAAATTATATCTCTGTTTTGCTGAATGGTTCATGTCTAAGCCATTAAATCTTTGAAAATGAACCCACCCTAGCATCCCTGCCTAGACAACCCCTTGTGATCCTCTTCAAGTTACCTGCTCCACTTTATTGAGAAGTTGATTTTAAACTATTTAATTTCTGGCTTCACTACTTTTTTTTCAATTTAATTATTTCTCCAGAAATATTTATTATATTTTTGCTTTAAAGCCCTCATTTTAGTCAGTATAACCTAATGCCATTTCTCTCCAAAACTGCACAATTTTTTGGTTTTCACAAGGAAAGTGTGGGCTGGTTCTTCTTAGACTGAACCTTTCCAGGACAGAGTTAAATGGAAAATCCTCTAATTCAAAAAGTTTCCTTGTGAAGAAGATGCCAGTCTGCACTCAGAGCACTGTGATGCCCAAACTTCCCTGGGCTCACGAGCATCCATGGGAAGCCCTGCGGTGGTGAGGAGATACAGTGTGTTTGCAGATCAAGCTGCAGCTCTGGGTGGTCAGTCCTGAGACTTTCAGCTCTGAAAAGTGTGTATTTACCTGTTCTTTTTGCAGATTTACCCTGATCAAAGCCATTACTTCAGCAATGCAGCCTTTGAGCAGCACTTGTACCAGTCCATTGTCAACTTCTTTGTGGAGTGTTTCCAGGTTCCAGACAAACTCCCACTAGCCCCACTGAAAGAAGAGGAGGAAGATGATTAACCCTACTTGTCCGTGCTAAGCACAAGGCAGATATCTCTGACAATATGCAACTGGATCCTTTTCCTGAAAAAAGAGGTGTTGTTAGCATGTATTAAAAAAAAAAAAAAAAAAAAAAAAAAAACTGAAAGCAGCTCCTCTGCTTTACTTGACAGCAACTCCTTCCTAAATGGAAGAACATTAAGCATGGTGAACTCAGCAGAAACTGCTGTCTGAAATAAATCCATCACAACCAACATCTTCTTTCTCTTTGGTTGGTTTTTGGGGTTTTTTTTCTGTCTTTTTTTTTTTTTTTTTTTTTTTTTTTGCCACAAAATGACTTCTACAGTGAAAATGTTAAGAAGTTGAACTTGAAGGAACACCCCAAGAAACCACTTTGAGGACTGGAAGATTTGATGTCTCTTTGCAGTCAAGCAGTAGCAGTGAAATCCATCATCCACATTAAGGTTACTATAGTTAGCATCACACTGTGTCAGAACAAAAAACCTAATCTAATAAATGGAGATTATAGCACAATTATTTTAAAAGATACAGATTCATACACTTGCCTGCTCTTTTCTATCTTCAAGAGGTTTGTCATTGCTACAGGATACACAAACCCAATTGTGCAAAATATCACTATAGTTACACTGATCTTTACCTTCCTGTAATTATTCTGTTAATTCTGTATGGCTTTTACTTCTGTTGTTCATTGGGTCTCATGCTCACCTTATTAGCTTCTCAGCTTGTTCTGGATGGGGAAAAAAATATCAAACAAATTAACCAACTCACTCTAGACCTCAGGGGTCTAATGAGGCAATGGGACTTGAGCTACCCAGATATTAAAAAAAATCTATTGGAATAGAGCAAAGAAAAACTCACTCTTGGGTTCCCAAAATAGCTCTTGCCAGCAAGATTGAGTATTTTCTTTGGCAGCCTTGAAAAATATGCACATAAATAAGCTAAATCAGCTTACCTTGAGATATTTTTTATTGCGATGTAGAAAAATATGCGACAGTCATGATTATTCTTTCTCTTTCTTTAGAGTTGGAACAAATGGTTGGTACCTGCTAGGGAACAGCTAGGTGAGGCTGTGGTACAGGAATTTGTACCAGAGACCTCACACATCATCTTGTAAAGCCATTTAAACAATGTGCAGAGATTTATTGCACATGCTGTGTGTGGCTTAGTTTTATTCCAGGTCAATGATTAGCGTATTCCAAACACATTTAATTATCTCTTCTGTTCACACTAGTTTGGACAACCATAAAAGGAAAAAAAAAAAAGAAAAAAAAAAAAAGGAGTATTTTTTTGTTTTTAAAGGCCTAACTGTTCATTTGAGCAGTGGAAAGCAACTTTTAAAACTTCTTGTGAAAACATTCAGCTTTCAGAAAGGAATCCAACCTCCATCCACTTCCACGTACTGCGTCATAAGAATTTTGACAGTGTCGCTCCTTGTAAAATATTCTGACCAAATGTACAGCCAGTATTAATACTGTATATTTCATTTTGTTGTATATAAAGGAATGTAAGTCAGCTCTTTGTCAGATCCCCAATCCAATATTAGTCTTGTGTTCGACATGCATGCGTAACACTTCTTTGCTGATCAGGACTCCTTAGAAGCACTAGCTTGGAAATATAACAATTAATGTAATTTCTTTTCTTGTTTTAACAGCTTGAATGTCAATGCCAGATCCTACTTTTTCCATAGTACTGTGGGTAAACTCACATCCTGACAGCAATGATGATGTTTCCATTGTGTTCTTTAGTGTGTCTTTTTTCTTACCTTTATTTTAAGCTTTGAATGTTGGTTGTACTTTGACCATCATGAAAAAAATATATTGATAAACCACAGGAATTACCTAGTTTGGTTGGGATTATCTCCTTTAATTTACAGTGCATCGACATTGTGTGAACAAGAACTACGGTGTAAATCTGCTTTATCTGGCAAAATGCCAAACAGACCACGAGAATGCTGCGTGTCCAGATTTTGCTACGCTGAACAGGCTCGAGAGCCTGAAATGAACTTGAACTGAGAAACGTAAAAATCTGCTCTGTCCACAATCTTTTGTAGAAAGAACTTTAGGATGTGGCATGGTAGTGTTTGTTCATTCATGGAATAAAACATTATTTTACCACCCTGGTTGCTACTGCAGTTATTTTGTGTTGAGTGACTAAATAAGCAGCAAGTTTCTGGAAGTTCTATTTCTGGTTGAATTGAGCCCAAACTGGCACATGCTGACTTGCTGCACATCATCAGTGTTGTCCCATCAGCTGACACCCACTAGACCAGATTTAGAAGAGAAATGTAATATTTCAAAGCAAAACCAAGAAATGATTGGCGATGCTTACTCCAGTCTTTGTTTCCAGCAGATCAGGAAACAAGAAAATGCAGCACTGGGACAGGGAAGGACAGATTGCAACAGTACAAAATAGCTTTGCTGTTATTTTGTTTAATTATCTAAATGCAACTTTTATTTTTTTATTGTCCAAACAAATCAAGCTTATACTCTCAGCTCACTGGCATATCTGGATGCCATAATGTTCAACTGTGGCATCCCAAAGAGGAAGAGAGCCAATGAGCAGTGCCTCACTAATTCAGAAGGAAACCACAGAGGGAAAAATGAAGCCTTGCTGGTAGTAATTAACAAAGCCAGGCAACCAGCCATGTTTGTAATTGTCTATGGGTTCAGGCATAGAGCTCATAAACCCATCCAAGCTCTGTTTACAAGCTCAAGCCAAATAAACACTGCCTCTTTCAAGGGTGGGAAGGAAAAAAATTGAGCGAACAAGAGAGGTTATGTGGAATGTTCCCATGGGAAGACCAGTGGAGTCTGCTGTTTGCAATGGGGAGAAATGACATTTAGTGGGGGAGACCACAGGTACAAGGCCAGTGCTGTACCTGGGACGTGCACCTGCATTTGCTGTCATGCCCATGTTGTCCCAGACCTCACTCGGGTTGGCAGTGACCAGGCTCTGGATGTTTTAACTTTACTTGTTGGGTCTCAGGGCACATCTGCCCTGCAGCCCTTGCTGGGGCTGGCACAGAGCTGCCAGACCTGCCTGAGGCTGGGCTGAGGACAACTTTCTTCGTTGACCTGAGTAAATTCTGGCTCCCTGTGGAGCTCATTCCTCTCTGGACGTCTTACCTGCTTCCCACTGGCAAATGAAGAGTAAATGGCAGAAATGGAAAAGACAAGATCTCAGTTGCCAATTCCTTAATCATGTTGTCTTACCGAGCCCAACGTTTGCTTGTTTTTATTCTGCTCTCTGAAGCAAAGCTCCCAGCTGGAGGTCCAGAGTGGAGCTTAGGGAACTTGGTAAGATCTGCCTCCTCTTCCCACTTCATCTTTCCATCTTCTCCCCATTCAGCATGGTTACTGTCTGAAAGCAAACCCAGCACCCCTTTGGAAACTAGGAAGAGACAAATATAAAACCTGCATGGTGAGCCTCCTTAATAAGCCATAACCAAATAAATTCTTTATTCTAATAACTAGTGCATGATAATTTTTTTTCTTTTTGCTTTGAGACATTCATGAAAAGTCTCAGATTAAATGATGCTACATTCTGCCTCCTTGCTGGAAGAACAGTTTTAATCAAGATGTCCATGACTGAGCAAAGAGTAAAAAGCAAATACAGATGGAACAAGGCCCCAGGAAAGCACAAAAGTAAACCATGCTCCAACATTCCTGTGGAATAGCAAGGCTCCCTCCAGACTGTTTAGGCTTCTTTTTTTTTCCTTCCTTCACTTTAAATCTACCTTTTGGGTCATTTTAAAGCAAGAAACAACTCCCTGAGATGATGTGAATGCTCTCATCCTTGTTGGGAAAGGAATCCTTACAGAGGTAACAGCTGCTGTCAATGTCCTGCACTGCAGTCTGTGCTAAGCAGCTCCAGTAACTCAAACTGACATTTAATTTCCAGTGAGTATTTGGAACCTGCCTGCAGAAGACCCTGAGCACCTGCTCCCCACCACCTTGTTTGGGAGCACTCACAGTGAGGTTAATCCTTTACCCAAAAAACCAAACCCAGAGCAAAGCATGAACAAGGCAAATCGTCTGCTCCATGTTCTGCTCTGAAACACCACAGGAAAAGAGTGCAAAGGGTCAGGAGCCCACATTCTGGCTGTGCCATCTCCTGGTTGACTTTTGTTCCCTGCAAATTCCCCCTTGAATGTGCAGGAAGCAGGGAATTGAGGAGGTTGTTTGGCCTGTACTCAGCTCCTTTGTCATCAGAGCAATGCTGCCATCACAGGAGCTGTGGGACACGTGGGGAAATGTGGCCATCACAGGAGTCTGGCACACCATGCCACAAGTTTGTCATCTATTAAAAAGTGTTGCAGAGCAAAGGGGAAATAAGCCCAGAGGTGGGATAGCCCATCCTGACACAGTCTCTCCTCTGACAAGGTTAGGGCCAGGCCCATGAGAAACAGAGAGATCCTCCAGACATTTTCAGTCTGTGCACTAAGACAGGTGCCAAAAGGCAGATGAGAAAAGTAAAACTAACACATGAAACATAAATTTCCTAGCTATCAAGCCTCTCTGGAAAATCTGTAGGAGTCTAGAAATCAATGTGAACTGAAGACAGCTGAGATCTGGCTCCCACCTCCTCCTTGGAACTGCTCATCACAGCCAGCACCCTTGGAGTTGCCAGGAGCAAGGAGCACCTTGGGAAGGGAAGAGATATGGGCACATTCTCAGCCAAAAGCCACCAGCCATGCCTTCAGTTTTATCCTGTATCTTGTGCTCATGGAAGTTAATAGCCACTGAGGAAATTAGCACTGGAATGTGAGCAGTAAGCACACGTCAGCAGGTGTGCTGAAAGACAGAGAGGGGCTGGTGCTGACAGGAGCAGAAATCACTGCTGCAGGACTATCAGTACCAGAGCTGGTGATAAGGTTTTTGTCAGATGATGATGATGAAGGTGTTGTAGGAACAGGAGCAAACAACATCCCAGCTCTGAGGGGAAACAAAAGCCAGAGCTATGGAAGCATTTTTAATCCTTATCATCTCTACACAGTAGGCTGCAGTTCTTCTTGAAGAGGCATTTTTTAAAAGTAGAAGCCCCAGAAACATTAAATTCGAACTTCATGTCTCTGTGATCCAGCAGACTTTTGTTTTTGCTGCGATGATTCTGATAATTATATCATTTACAAGGAAATTGGGATAGGAGAAACTTTTTTCACTTGTCTCTAGAGACAGGCTGTAAACAATTTATCTGCAACACAGCAACAGCAGACACAAACTCAGCCCAAACTTCCATTAAAATATCTGCAACTCTGCCTCAATCAGTAACAGTAGTTGGAAAACTACAGTCTTTACCTACATCAGGATTTTAAAGAGAAAATATCCTTCATCCCCTCACTCAGTACCTTCAGGAAAGAAAATAAAGAAGAGGAATTAATCCCCACTTCATTGCATGCAAAGATTTCCCCTATCTGCAGAAGCCCTGGGTTACCTCTCTTGGGAGCTCCTGTAGGAAGATGTTTTTAGGAAAAAGTTGCAGTGCCACAGTTTTTCCAGGACAGATGTCAGCCAGACTCATGGAGGGGTGTAGTAAAATGCAGATGTCTACAGGGAACATCTCTGCAACTTGACGCCTCAGGTTTTAGCTTTTCTATTTTTCAGATTCTGTGCTGCTTTAGTGTGTAGTTTTGAGCTTCATATTAGGAGATGGTGAGCTCTCCTCGTAGAATAGGGAGACAAAAAATTCCTTTTCTAGCTGGGGACCAAGGACAACTGATCCAGATCTCAGTCCCAAGAGGATAAACAATGAAATTAAGAGAGAAAAACAAGAATGGACTTCATAACCTAAAGCTATAATTGGACAATTAATCCCAATATGCAAATGGACCAGAACTTATAAAAGTGAAAGACCCGATGACCGGTCATCCATTTTGTGACCATTTTGGTTCATCTTGGGTGTAGCCCTGGCTGGGCTCTTGTGCTGCCCAAGGTGGAGCCATTGAGGCCTTTTAATAAATCCCTACTTTAATTTTTAGCTCTGTCTAGTCGCTGTTCTAGGTCAGCCTTCACAGGGCATCAGCTGAGACAGCCAATCCAGACTTTATAACTTTTTATTCAGACTAGTGGGCACCTTATGGCACAATTTCATATAATCATGCTTTGGCTTGTGTCCTAGGGTGACTTTATGATGCTTGTAGCCCCTGTCATCTGTCCTGTTTATGCTGGATATTAAGTTCTTTAAGACTGGTTCCAAGAGTGAAGGGGCAGAAGAAGAATGCAGTTTATTTTCAGAAGCTGCACTTGCTCCCCTGCATCCTTCTCCTGTACTGTGCTGTCTGCAGCACGGACAGTGGGGGAGAGGTCTCCTTTGTTTTTTAGTTAGTTTATTTTTAGCTAGCTGAGGCAGAGAAGTTCCCCAGACTTTGGCTTTTCTTTTTCTTGGAGCTGTTCAGCCCTGCTCTGGACTGAAAACCCAGAAGGAACAGAGGCACCTCTCACCTGTGGCCCACCAGGACGTGGCACTTCCAGCACAGGAGGGACTGATAAGGGACTGAGCGAGCAGAGCTGCCCCCCATGACAAGGACCTTCTGAATTTGCCATCTCTTCAGAACTGCAAGACGTTTTATTGTTTAATATTATTCATTTTGGATGCTTGGGAATACTTTGCTTTTTAAATAAACTTTTTTTTTCCACTTTTCTTTTTTCCTGAACCAGCTGAGGGAGGGGCCACTGACTCTGCTTTCTAGAGGGACCCCTTTGGAAATTTATCCCAAATTTGCCCTAAACCATGACAGGTTGTAAGGTATCTTAAAGATCACCTGGTTCCAACCCATTCCAACCCAAATTTATCCATCCAGCTCCCTGTGCCCACTTTATGAAGGCACACTCTGTGCCCATGCACCAGGCAGATCTGGGTGAGCAGACCAGCTGCAGATATCTCTTTTCATCCCAGAAAACAGGGACAACAGAGAAAGTATTTGATTTGTAAAGGAATGATTCCTAACCCCTCAGTTTTGTACCAAGTTGCTGAGTGCTGCTATGAGCAGAGCACAGGCACTTGCCATTATGTATTTATTACACTTTCCAGTGCTGGGAAGCTTTAGAGGGGTAGGAAGCCATCTGCTGCTCCAAAGGGTTACTTGCTCCCTCCTTATCCCTTCCCAGAGGGCAGCTCCCACTAATGGAGAGAAATCAGAAATATATTCAAAACATTTGTGAAGTGGAAATTTTTTCACCCGTAAAAAGATAACAGAAAATGGAATGAAGGGTTTAATCCCACAAGCGCTGGCTCAGTTCTGAAGAAAAGTTTGTGCAGTGAACAAGGCATCCTAGAGAAGACACATAATATTTACCCACAGACCAGCTTGCCAAGAAGATAGGATTTTGTATCATTTCCAGTTTAGTTCCAAGAATTGCTGCTAATTCTGCCAGCACCCATCCCAATTACCACAGAAACAATCACCTCCACACCTGTGAGCCGACACGATGGCCTGTGACCCTGAGATATGGCCCCAGCACGTCTTCCTAAAGCCTGGAGAGTGAAGAACAAATTAAAACACCCATCAGCTCTCAGAGAGTGGAACTTAAACCTGCAAGCAAGCTCTATTAAGTCCAGTAATAGACACCAGTCATACTCAGCCACACAATGGAAGTAAAAGGGGATGAATTGCACTCCATCAGCTCCGGCACTCCAGAAGTAATAAGCATCATGCTGGGCTCACTGCACTGACTAATCCATAATTTATTTGGCTTCATAAATATCAAAACATACCACAGCTGTTAGTACTTCAGTGGAAACCCTGCAAATATTGCTTCAATTATTCAAGAGCTCGTCGCAGGAGCCAGTCGACTGCTCCAAAGGTGCAATTACAGAAGGGATCTATTGCTTGGGAGTTTCAGCAGAGCAGTTGCCACCCAGGCCCCCGAGGCAGCTGATACAGGGAGTGCTGGGAGCACCAACAATAAGGACAAAATTGCCTTTCCCTCAAAAACAGCCTAAAGCCTTGAGCCCCACACAGGAAGGGATGCAAGCACTTGGTGGCAGCACTCAGAGGGGTTTTATGAGGTCCCCGAGACATTTCAGAGACATTTCTGCTTCAGCATCTCCCCCTGAGGTGCTGCCCAAATGGTCATTAAATCAACAGTCCTGAAACCTGCAGTCCCAAATTTACCCTTCATGCAGGACAGAGCCCTCCATGCAGACAGACCTAGACTTGAAGGATCAAGTCCAGCAGACCAAGTCATGTCTCCACCAAGGAACCCCACCCAAAGCCACCCTGGGCTTTTCCTCCTGAAGATATCTCATCTCCCAATGGAGTTTGAGTGCCAGAGACAAGACCAGAGGCTGTGTCAGGGTTACAGTGACCAGATGGGACAGTGGCATCAGCTCCCACACACATCACCCCTGTCCATCAAAGCCCTCCTGTTTAGAGCCAGGTTTGCAGGCTGGACATGTGGAAGTTGCTGGTTGTGTTTGTGAGCCAGTACATTTCTCCTCTGAAACAAAAAAAATAAAATATTGGTTTAATTTTTATTTCTTTCCTCTTCCTTCCTCCTGCAAAGAAATGGGGAAAGGGAAGTCCCAGGAGCCAGGAGCCACCAGGGGCTCAGCCCAGCACAGAGCAGCACACTGCCTGGATGCATCCATGGGTTTGGGATTCCCACATCCTTCCTGAAACAACACAAAGAATATTAACTGGATTTGATATTAGATAGCCTGGCCAATGTCTGCAAGTGTGATTAGATTGCAGCAAATCCCATTTGAGCATATGAAGCCTGACTTCCGAAATAAACTCAAATTTCCTTTCATGTCCAGGTACTGGAGACCTGCTGACACAGTTTGGTCCACCCCTTTGCTCCAGAAGTGGGAAGCTGCTTTCCTGCATGTCTAAAGCTTTTTACAGGGGTTGTTTCTCTGATCTTTAATGGGACCAGAGCAAACTTCTGATTTTTCAACATGGCCAGAGCTGTCAAAAAGCCACCAGAACTGCAAAGTCCAACTTTTTTTTTTTTTTAACAGACAACTTCCTGGTCCCACAACTCTTTCAAAACAACAACAACTACAGAAAAACCCCCTTTGAATTCAGTATTTCTATTAAAGGGTTTGCTGGAGCACAGCAGGACCTTTTCCTGCAGTGAGGGGAAGGGCAGCACAGCAGGGAAGGGCTCCTGCAAGTGAACAGCATGAAATTTTCATGCAGATTTCCCACCAGGGCCTCTGGAATAAAGCTCCAGATTTCCCTGCCCTTAATGAATAAATCACTCAGCTCGTTAGTGGAGTCTCTGGCAAGAGGGCAGCAAGCATCACCTTTGTTGCTGAGTTGACCACAGGATTGACATGACCAGGGATAAATATTGCTCTTAAACTGGTGCTGATGAAGCCATGAAAACCCTGTTAGCTCATAATCTCACACACAGAGAAGCAATGTGTAGATAATTGAGATATAAGTGCTGCTCAGGCACCAACTTCAGAGATGTTTTTTCCTCCCTTAGTAGGCAAACAAGCCATTTCAAAAGCAGTGAAGCTCTTTAATGTATGTCTGGAGGGGCTTTTGCATAGCAGCAGAAACAAAGGGGCTCTGAAAAGGGTCCCTTTATAGAAATATATATAAACATTTTTATATGTATCAGCTGCTGGGGCAGATGTGCTGCAGGAGAGGTGTTTTGGTCAGTGTCCCGTGCACAGGTGTGTCCTGGGGAGTTGTGCAAGGTCAGTAACTCAAGCATTTCCCACAAAACACATCCCAAGAATGCCACACAGCCCAGTCTGAGCTGGGCCATGCTTCAGGAAGCTCCACAAACAGGGCCAGTGATGCTGCACAGAGCAGGAGTGCATCACTGAAAGGGGAATTCTGTCACCGCTCTGATGCCCATTGGGGTACCCAATTTCATCCAGCTCTGCCTTGTCCCTCCTTCCTCTTTAACAAAATTAAAAGTAAACTTTCTGGAGCTCACCCACATTACAGAACATCTGGGTGTCTTATTCCTCTAATCAGGCAATTTGGAAGTGGCAGCGAGATTTCCAGCCCCAAATCCAGCCTCAGCTCCACAAGTCAAGTGAGCTCAGTCCTTGCATGGGTCTGTCAGCAGAGGGAGGAGCAGCCTCAGTGGTGCTGGTCCAAGAGCAGAGCTCTGGTGCTCCTGGATATGGATGTGGAGTGTCCAAGAAACCATCCAGGCAACAAGGAAGCGCCAGTGTAGAAGCAAAAGTCTCCTTGTGCAGCCTTCCCCTCCCCACACACCCCAGGGAAAGGCAGGTCAGTGCTCCAGGATTTCATTGGCACAGGAAAACAACCTGCTTTGAGGCATGGGCATTGCCAGGGAAATCCTTGCTGGAATTTCAGATCCCCCAAATGAAGCTCACTGTCACTCAGAGGACAGCTTTAAACATCTTTTGTACACTGGGCACTCCCAGGCTTGGTGCCCACAGAAGCCACGAGGCAGAGTCTTGTTGTGTTTGTGCTGTAGGTTATTTAACTCAGCAGTAAAAACGATCTTGGAACCCACAGAAAAACCAGCCCACCTGCCTGTGTCCCCACCCTTGCTCACACCTCCAACAGGGGATTCACTGGCACCTCCCAGGCTGTCTCTGCCACACACTTTAAACCCCACAAACTTCAGCCAGAGGTTCTCAGCACCTTCTTTACTGCACAAACTTGGTAAATCCAATGTATATCCACAGTGTCCCGCTGCTGTTGAGGAAAATATGAGTGTGGAAAGCAAATATAGCCTGGCTTCCAGTCACGTATGAACATATGGCAGTTGTCTGCTTTTTAAACTGCATCACTTTCTCACTCTGCAGAGGGGTATAAACACTTTTCTGTGCACACCTCTGACAGCTTTAACTTCAACAGGGTATAGAGGGAAAGAGGCTGATCCCTGACTGCTGGATTGTACTTGTTCCACAGTTCAGCTCCCTTGGATACCTGGGGATGTGTCCCTGTGCTGGGACAAGCTTTGTTCACCATTCCACAGTGCTGCTGTAGTTTGTGCTGCTAACACCCTGCTTTTCAACATCTCCCAACAATGCTTTCTTCAAGATAAGAACATTTGGAGTTAGGAAAAAGTCCCCAAAATGTTACAGATTCAGGCACTGTTACTGCTTTTGCAAAAGCACCACACTGATTTATCTCACTGCTCTGTGGTGCAGAAAGTCATTACTCAAACACTGGAAAAAGCTGAGTCGTGTGAGTACAGTCTCTGAAATTGCTAATAGAGCCCTCAGGAGCCTTCAGGAGCTGCTGAAGAGCAACGCTGGGTATTTGGAGAGACATTGAGTCCATCTCAAAAGACAGGGGTAGGACAGATATCAGCTCTGCCTGCTTTCATGTTGTTTCACCTCTGGAATTACTTTCTGCAGGACCTTGAGCTCTGAGGAGCCACAAATAGTAGAACCCCAAACATTGCCCAGGGAGATCTGGCTCTGCCAGGGGGAAAATGGAATGCTGAAGTTGTTTCCTACATTTTGCACTTTCCCTGCTGTACACTTCCATCAGCCTGCAGAGGTGGCACACAGAGATGTGGCCTGGGTGGTCTTGGGGACATCTGCCTGGGGACAGAAACCAAATCCAGCTGGATTTGCAGTGGGAGATGGTGTTCTGGCTTCTGGCCATCCTTTCCTCCAAGCAGAACAACTTCACCTTGGCTTCCATGAGAGGAACTGAATGAGATGTTAACCCAGAAGATAAAGAACATTTTACAGCTCTGAATCACAATTGTGTGAAACAGATAATTAGGCAATTAGAACAATTATCTGTGAAAAGGATGCTATGTCTAGAAATGAGGGTGAGGAACAAGGAAAGACAGGAAAATTCTTGCTGGAAGTTTTTCAAATGTCAATCATGCAGAGATGTTGGAGAGAAGAGAAGGGAAGAAGGCAAAGGGCAAGGTAAGTTGTCTTGGGCAAGGCAGATAAAAATTAATATTTGCCCCTGTGAATTTGTGGGATTTCTGAGGTGGTTGCATTTGCTTATCAGAATCAACAATCAAAAACCTACAGAGGACACCATCTATACATTTTTTGGGCTGTGGAGCCATTAAAACTTGTGGCAACCTTTACATTTTGATGCTGGGGTAAGCCAGACACACCACTTGGAGAACAGTCCTGCCTCCAGGCATCTCCCTGGAGAGCCACATTTGCTATCAGGCTGAAACAGCCTGCTCTTCTTCTGGGGATTACAATTTCCTTTTCTGCCTGGGACTTTTGAGTCTCTCGTGTCTCATAGAGGGCTGACCAGAATGTGATCATGCCAGAACTGAGTAAAACTAATTGCAAAGTCATTTCAGCTTTTTGCAGGCTGTCAATTTGGTCATTTGTTCAGGGTTTTCAAGGTGAACCTTGGACAAAGCTCAGAGCTCAGGCTGTCCCCACCTCTGGCACTGTTTGTGTGGCTGTGGCTGGGTGTGCTGGTGCAGACTTCAGAGAGGCACCTTTGGAAACAAGAAAAAAATCCCTTCTTCCTTAGGGAGAAGTCAATATCTGGGGTGCACCAGGCAAGAGAAAGGGCTTTTGGAGGGCTAAAGAATTCATAAAAATTAACACAGGAAATCCCACACAGCTTTTCCCCTGTGCTGCCAAGAGCTGCTCTGCTTCTCATTGCCAGGAGCAGATCTGGAACCAGGGTGGGGAAGGGACCGTGGCTCTCCAGGCTGGGACTGGCACTTTGACAGGTGCTCAAGGATTGCCCCATTTTTGTGCTTGGGAAAAGGGCTTGCCTGACTTGCTGTCTGAAAAGCTCCAAAACCATGAAGCAAAAAGTTGGGTTTGGTTTTTTGGACTGTAATTCAAGTAACCAGGTGAAGCCTATAGCTTTGCTCCTGAATTTTTGTGGTTCCATGACTTTCTGCTGCCCACAAATATGAAGAGCTGATTCTCCTAGTCAAAGCCCACCTCATAAAACCACTTGGGCACAGGCAGACTTTCCTCTCCTCTTGCAGCAAGAGCACAGGAAAGCTCAAATAGCTGATTGTGACACCCCAGGGTTTTTTTCCAGCATTTATTCCTGCCTCACATGAGGCTCTCCAGCCTCCCATCACCCAGCACAGAATCTGGGCACCCCTCAGCCCACTCACCCTGCTCCACATCCCACTGTCCCTGCTGAGGCTGCCATCCCTCCCCTCTGTCCCCCCAGCCTCAGCTCACCTCTGCCCTGTCCCCTGCACGTGTTGAACCACACAGTTTTGTACTGCTCCCCATGGAAAGCAAAAAAACCCCACAATTTTCAAGTGCAAAAGGCATTTTCTGGATTTCACTGGCTGTGTTTTGCCTGATGATTAGGAAGGGGATGGGTACAGCATATCCCTGCTGAGGTGCAAGGAGCCATGGCATTTTTCTGTCCTGCCATCACACCAGCCTATGTGCTCAGCTGGAACAATCCTTTCTCAACCCAGCAGGCAGCTGGAAAACCATTATAAAGATTTTATTCTCCTTTTCTACACATGCCAGCAGGACAAAGGAGACACACAGGGTGACTCTTGCACCTCTCTCCCCCTGTGCCTGCCTCACAGCCCCTCCTGTGACTGGCATTGTTTTATATTTTACCTACCCTTGCCTGCATTTATTTTATATTTCACCTTCACTCTTCTGCATTCATCCCAGCTAAAAATCACTTTTTGCTCTGATTTCCAAAAGTTCCTCAGTGCCTTTTTGGGAGTGCTTTCTTGCCAGCATTTCAGGGCTGTAGCATCTTCCCAGGCACATCTGTTCATCCCTTTCTCTGCCCCACAGGATCCTGTCCAAATCTCAGCACACAGGGTTAGGCACACACCCCTGTTCAACACATGCCCTTTTGCTGTTGTTGCTGTGCATGAGTGCCAGCAATGTCCAAGTTTTCTGGGGGGTTTGTTGCCACAATCAGGTTTGACAATAAAGTTTCATACTTCCCACAAGCCCACTGACACTCTTCTCTAAGTGGCTGAGGAACCTGTGCTTTAAAACACAACTTTATTTATTTAAAGGAAGCATGTAAAGGCATTCAAAAAAAAAACAACAACAACAAAAAAAAAGGGTGGAAAAAAGTGGATTAAATATCAAAGTTATTGGAGCAAATGGGAGTTTTGTCCCTTACTTCAGCCAAGCTGGGGTTTCACCCAGAGTCTGAGAGAGCACAGATGAGCAGATAATAGAAATGAGCCAGCTGTGAAAGCTGCATCTGCAATCTCAGCCTGAACTCCCCTGCCCCACTGAGGGTTACAGCATGGCTCTGCCTCTAATTGCTGTAAGAGCTGCCATGCTACTGCATTTTCTGCTATTCCATCACTGAAACAAGGACACCTCTGATGCAAATGACAGAGGGAAGGGAAAAGGGAAAAAAAATGGAAAATGGAAAAAGGGGGGGGGAAAGGAAAGAAGGGGACAAAAAAGGAAAAAGGGGGAAAAAGGGGGAAAAAAGGAAAAAAGGGAAAAGGGGAAAAAAAGGGAGGGAAAAAAGGGGAAAAAGGGGGGAAAGGGGGAGAAGGGGGAGAAGGAAAAGGGAAAAGGGAAAAGGGAAAAGGGAAAAGGGAAAAGGGAAAAGGGAAAAGGGAAAAGGGAAAAGGGAAAAGGGAAAAGGGAAAAGGGAAAAGGGAAAAGGGAAAAGGGAAAAGGGAAAAGGGAAAAGGGAAAAGGGAAAAGGGAAAAGGGAAAAGGGAAAAGGGAAAAGGGAAAAGGGAAAAGGGAAAAGGGAAAAGGGAAAAGGGAAAAGGGAAAAGGGAAAAGGGAAAAGGGAAAAGGGAAAGGAAAGGAAAGGAAAGGAAAGGAAAGGAAAGGAAAGGAAAGGAAAGGAAAGGAAAGGAAAGGAAAGGAAAGGAAAGGAAAGGAAAGGAAAGGAAAGGAAAGGAAAGGAAAGGAAAGGAAAGGAAAGGAAAGGAAAGGAAAGGAAAGGAAAGGAAAGGAAAGGAAACCTATAGGTATTATCCTGTCTTATGCACTTATGAAATGAGAAGGTTTTTACCACAGAGAGGAATTAAGCTACAGTGCTGATGCTGTGTCTCGCTGAGGGTTTGCAGAGTGGTAATTAAGAGAAGCACTTTCTGCATAAGAGAGCTCTTCTGCTGCAGAGAAAGAAAAAACATTTCTGCTCATTTTAAAGAGGCACTGATGGATGGTGTTAATTAGCCAGGATAACGTGTCAGTGTCTCCCTTGTCCTCTGCAGAGCTCCTGGAGCTGCTGGATAACCCCAGCACAGTCCTTCCAACTGGACCACAGCCCACAGGGCTGGGGAAGCACACAAAGGCTGCATCTATGAAGACAAGGAAAACACCAACCCTGCTGTTTATTTGTTTCAACATTTTCAGCATTGTTTTGGAGCACCTGCAGCTTCACAGACACCGAACCCCAAAATCCCTGTGCCTATGGGAATGAAAAACCCCCAAAATCCCTGTGCCTGTGGGAATGAAAAACCCGTTTCTCCAGGTCAGGCTGCTCCTGCCCATGGGCATAAATCACTGGAATGAGTTCCAGAGCCAGTGACACAGGATGGACACATCTCTGGGGCAGAGGTGGGCTCAAAGGCCTTTCTGTGACACCATCTCTGCTCCAGGTGGACTCTTTTTTTTCTCTTTCCTAGGTGGTCCTCATGAACCTCCAT
Organism: Lonchura striata; assembly: GCF_050655825.1. Lineage (NCBI taxonomy): Eukaryota > Metazoa > Chordata > Aves > Passeriformes > Estrildidae > Lonchura > Lonchura striata. Next base: position 7,926,924 of record NC_140704.1, read on the forward strand.
GAGCAGCCTGGTTTGGGAGGCTGCAGGAGGACACCTGTGGTGCTTTGAAGGTCTCTTTGCACACACATCCCACAGCCCTGGGAGGCTGGGTGATCTCCCTGCTATGGGCAGGGCAGCAGCATGGCAAGGGTTAAAGCCCCCTGCACTATGTTCAAAGGCAGGAATAAGCTGAGCCAACCTGGGAGGTGTGGGGTGAGCAGGTTACTCACCACATAAACTAGGAGCATGTTCAAAAGAGTCTCCAGTGCTACAGCCCATGGTGGGCACCAGGGCTTAACCCAAAACTCGTTCAAGGTCGCTGAATCCTTCAGAGCTCTCCACCTGCTTGGCAACTTTTGAGACTGGGTGAAAAAAGAAGTGCAGAAGGCACATAAATGTGGTCTATAGGAATGATCTCCACTGTGCTGGAGAGCAAATGGTGAGAGAGGGAAAAGAACAGGGAAAATGCAGGAGCCTGAAACCCAGACAGGCAAGGTTGCTCCTCTGTTCATCCGCTGTCCTTGCCAGGTTTGAGGGGTTTTGATCCAAGGGAAGCTGTGAAGATGAGCAGACTGTGAGAGGAAGCTGAGCCTCCCTCCTCAGAAAATGTTTCTTTTTGGATCTTTTCCTTCTGGAAAAGTTGGAAACAATTTTTCATGTCCTCCTGCCTGCCCGAAATCGGCAGGGCACTTTCTCCAGCATCTGTCTCTCTGCAACATCACGGGCAGTGTTCATTTTGGTTTCAAGCACATCTTTAAAGTGTAGGGAGAGGGAAGAGCCCCTGGATGTGCCTCGGCAGAGGGAGGAGCTGTGTGCCAGAGGCAGAGCATCGGGCTTGGTGCCACTGGGTGCAAACACTCCTGCCCTGTGTCCTGCTCAGGCCTGCAGCTGCCAGAGCTGAGCCACAGCTGTGGGGGAGCAAAAGAGGATAAAATGGTATTTCTTTGAGTGAAAAAGAACCTTCCAAGGACACAATTGTTATTTTGAAGAGTGGAGCAAGAGAAGCCATGGGGGTTTTGCTTTAGGGTGCTGCTCATTGCCAAAGGCACTGTCAGAAGGAAGAGAAAAGACCATTGGGAAGCAGAGGTAGGGCAGCCCTGGCTGCAGGTGAGCACCAGGAGCATCTTTGTGCTATCTCCCTGTGCAAGACAAGGTCTTGATCATGAGTTAAGGGAGTGCATAAATGCCTGGGCAGTTTGTAGAGCAGTCCCTGAGCCTGTTCCTGCAGAAACTGTGTCCAGCTGGAAGTCCACGGAGGAACTATGGCAATTTCAGGAGCAAGCCTTGGAAGCAAGTCCCTGGTTCTGAGCCCACCACAGGATTCTTGTCCCACTGGACTAAGAGGAAGGTGATAGACAGAAACATGCCCTAAATGTCTCTGAACAGAAAGAGGCTCCTCCAGCACAGGGTTACAGCCATGGCCTCGTCTGCAGCGTGACTGTTGCTGGGACTGGAAAAATGCAGATGGTGTCTCAAAGGGGGTGGATTTTTGACTTCTTGGTTGAACATTCTAAGCAGAAGTCAAGCAAAGAGACAAAAGGGTAAGGAAAAATGCCATGGCTCCTGCAGGTTGGGTTTGGTTGGTCCAGATCTGCCTTTGATGGGATGGTTTCTAGTTATGAAGGAAAAGGGCAAAAAATAAAGTTCACAAGCCCCATTGTGTTTCTGGCTTTTAACCAGGCCTTAGTGCAACCACACCAACCACACACCTTCATCATGTTGGCTTTAACAAGCCACGAGGACTTGCAGATAGCTTCTCCTACTGGGAGAGGCTGCAGTTCCTGTCTTTTTGCCCAGCCTGGGACAGGAGACCATCCAAAGCCCTGGGGCACAGCAGGCTGATGCTAAAAACAACCACAAGGACTTTCTTTAAGCCTCCGTTGTGTGCTGGGGGGTGACAAAGCAGCCAGCACTGTCCCCAGCCTGCAGCTGCACAGCCAAATGCAGCTTGTTGGAGGGCAGTGAATGCCAGTGCCAAGTGACAGCACTGCACTTCTCCTGCCAGGGACAGGGTGAGAGAAACAGGGACTCACATCTCCCAGGTTTTTAATCACCTGCTGTAAACTGCTCCAATGCAAGAGCTACAGAGTCTACAGCCTTGGAGCATGGGAATAACTGAGAACAGCCTTTGCTGTGAAGTGTCAACAAACAAACAAACAATTTTTTTAAAAAGCAACAGCGAACAAGTCCAAGGTTACTGGCCTATACATGTGATTTCAAAGGCCAAATTTATTTCCTTAAAACCAAGGTTGACTCTCTTAGAGTTATTGTTTGGATTACAGTCTTGCTCTGAAAGAGGATGAATCTGCCTCTCTGTGCCAGCAACGAAAAATGTTGCTATTCACATCTCACTGGAGGTGCTAGACAAAAGTAAGCACTGCCTGTAAATAAGCTGCCTTAATAATTGATTGCCAGCACAGACAGCACAATAGAGAAGCTCCAGAAATAAGTTATTGCAAGTACAATTTCAAACTAATAGTGCATGAACAGCTTCTGAAAAAGCCCCAAAAAGCAGACCCTGAGTTTCAGAGAGAGGTAAAACACCACCTATCAAATTGTCTCTGCTCTCTGAATAAGAGGCCTCTTATTCCACTTCAGGTGAGGCAGCACATAGCCCACAAATGAGCCCCCATCAGCAGTCCCTGGTTGCCAAACAGGAAAATAAAAAAGATTTCAAACTAGCAGGGATGAGTAAGCAGTGGTGCAGGGGTGGTGGCAGGGAGCAGGGAAGAGGAGGGAAGAAGAAATGGAGGGGGAGGAGAGATGGATGGATGGATGGATGGATGGATGGATGGATGGATGGATGGATGGATGGATGTGGTCTGTGAACATGGTCAATAAGAAATATCATATGGGAAGAGCAGCCACATGACAGCCACAGGCATCCCTTGCTCAGGGACATTTCATCCAGCAGCAGTGGGGAGAAGAGGAGGGTGAGGAAGGCAGGACTTCTTTAGGCCCTGCCAGGGAGCAGAGTCTTTATCTGTGCCCTTCCCTGAAAAATGCAAGGTATGAGGCCCATGGAGAGGACAAGTTTTATCAAAACAAGGTACAAAAGGGAATATGAAGTGGTCCATGCCCCAAGACAGTCAGTGCTTTAGGGGCATAATGCCCTTAATACCATGCTTTAAGCTCTTAATAAGTTCTCTTCTCTATTCTTATTCTACCCTACCCTATTTTATCCTATCATATGACTTAGTACAATTCAAAACTTACTTTAAGCTATCATTAGCAAGTAGAGGAGAGATGGCAGTGACAAAAAGGAGGAAGAAGAAATTGTAAATAGAAAAAAACCAACAACAATAAAAGCCCCACATTCAAGCAGAATTTATAATTCCCGTACAAAGGAAAGAAATGTTAATGATGCACATCAAACCAAGGAAATTATCTTGCAGACTGACTACTGGCTAATTAAATTTCCAGCTTAGCATACATTAACTGAGCTGCAAGTGGCACCTCACTGCATGGCATCAGCCAGTTTTGCTGAGGACAGGAGGGCTCCACTAGGACACTGACTGTGTGCTAAGGACACAGCTCTGGGACAACAGATCAATGCACTCACACACTCCCACACCCTTAAAATCTGATGGGCTTCAGGTGAAAAGTTCAGGTACTTCAGGTTTTAAACAGCTACAAGTGGGTTGTTTTTGTTTTTTAGGGTTTTTTTTCTGGAAATATTGTGGTATTCACATTCTCTGGACAGAGAGGCACAATTCTGTCTCTCAGGAGAAGCACAGAGAGAAGAATAGAAAACAAACTTTATCTCTGCTCCTTTTTTTCCCCATGTGGAATGTGGTGTGGAGATTGCTTACCTGCAGTGATGGCTGGGTTGGATTCTGGTGAAGTTGTTTAGGTTCAGTGACCAATGGATCCAGCTGTGGCTCAGGCTCTCAGCACAGAGTCACGAGTTTGTTTATTAGGTAAGTAAGAAGTAAGTGTGTAGAATAGGATACTATCTCTTTAAATAGTATATTAATGTAATATAGTATAGTTTTAATAAATCTATCCTTCAGCCTTCTACTCTAGAGCAGACAATAATTTCTTCCCACATCCAGAGTTCACCTCATTTTTACTATATGGCATCGCCAGCAGAGCCCACCAAAGACCCCCTAACAGTGTGAGCCAGGAACAGGAGAGCAGCCAACCACACTGGGTAGCCCAAAGATGAGATGGGAAAACTGTCCTGACACCCCTCCATGTCCCCAACCTGCCAGTGCAGCCCTGATCTCCCAGGCCACTCTGGTGGGTCTAAAAACCAAAGTGCTGAGTGGACACACACCTGTGTTTTCACCTTTCTAGGGCATTCCACAGCCTCTGTCTCTCAGCATCTCCATGGGCACAACTGACCAGCACCAACCCCAGGCTGACACCTGCAGATGGGCAGGAGAGCATTCCTGAGGATCCCAGAGAGCAACCCCCAGCTGGCAGTCACTGCCCAGCAAGGGATTCGTGGGTGATGGTGGAAAAATGCCCACATGGGAGCTGGCAGCTGCTCTTATGGAAAACTGCCCCTCTTGGTTTGCTTCAGTTTGGTTTCAGGGAGCCTTTGGGAGCAGGATATTGTCAGGATGCTGGAGTTCAGGCTCAGATAAGTGCTGAATCACAGCAAACATTTCCCTTAAAGTGAACTCCATTCTAAATGTAACAGAGAGATAGGAATGTTTTTTCTGAATTTTAGTCAGATAATATGCATATTCCTTTATTCTTAATCAATATTAAATCTTTAAAGCATGCAAATTTGTTATATTTTTTTTTTGCCTTTTTTTTTTTCATCCTTTGCAGGATGCAAAGGATGGAAAATGACCGGAAAACTTGGCTGCAAAATCTCCATCCTGCATTTTCACCTCCCTGCACTAGGACTAAAGGTGAAATACTCAGCATAATTCAGCTGGGTCTGCAACCCAGTGACAAGGAGGGATCAATCCACGAGGGTTCAGAGGATGTTCTTCTTCTCCAGAAGAGATGGCAGAACAAATCCCACCATGAACCACAGGAAGGGTCAGCCCAGTACACCAGGCATGTTCCTCCATCTGTCTGCACTGCCTGAAAGAGTCCTTCTTGCCAGAATTATCTCTTGTGTGTTACACAACCTTTGCTGAATAAATACTCCAAATTTACTGTGGTTCCTTAGTGGGTAAAACAATCCCATCCCTACCACCCACGAAAGTCTCCGGGACAGGAAGGGCCATCAGACTGAAAGGCCTTTGAGTTGAAGCTCTGTGATGATCAGCTGGAGCCTTTCACTGGGAGAATCAGTTGCCATTTCCCACAGATCAATGTTCCTCCAACCCCAAACTTGAAGGTCAGTTAAAGTTTTCAGAATGTGCTTGACAAAATTTGTGCAGGACTCACATGGAGAGCAGCCACATCCCCAGAGCCAGGCTGGCATGGAGAGCGTGTGGTAACCTTCAGCCTGTCTGGATGTCTGCTTGGATCCTGTTATCATCACTCACTGGGGACACCAGGTGAAGGAAGCCAAGCCTTCCAGCTTGTCACTTCTGAAATGTGTTGCCTGAGGCTGCCCAGGCTGTGGTTATTCCTTATTCCATGTCTGCAGCTCCCACCCTCCTTGCTGTGCTGATGGATTTATCCTTGGACTGCTGCCATTTGCAAAGAGGGGAGACTTGTCTGCAGCATCAGCCAGGAGCAGCTTATGAAACACAACACTACCTGGAACTGCAGTGCCCCAAAAGGACAGATTCCATCCATCCCAGGGAGGCCAGCCCAGGCTGGCTGCTGGTCTGCAGCTGGAAATGCCTCTGGAATTCCCTGCAGCCTGTGCCCTTCCCACCTTTTGTCATCCACGTGCTGCTCTCTGCCTGTTTCCTCCCACAGAGCATCACCTCCAAGGAAGGAGGGGCTGCTGTCAGATGGAAGCACCCACAGCCTCCCCCAGGGACAACTCACCCTCCTGGAGGTGTGGCAGCAGCTCTGGGATTCAGCATCTCTACCACAGCCCACTGTGGTAGAAGAGAGCAGGCACAGACTTTCCCAGGCATTTTCCCTGGGAAGGCTGTGAGAAAATCAGAGAAAGAATGAGAAAAAATTCTTATCTCCACTTGCTGCACCTGCTGTTGTGCACATGTGGAATGTGTCATGGAGATTTGTTTACCAAAGGGTGATTTCTTAATTGGACACTGGATGGTGTTTGCATGGATTGACCAAATAGATCAAAGCTGTATTGGACTGGCTGTAAAAGTTACTGAGTTTCTTAATAAGTTTAGTATAATATAGGATAGGATGATAATAAAGCAATTGATCAGCCTTCTGCAATCATGGAGTCAATGCTAATTATTACCTGGCTGGGGATCTGTGGTGACAGCCCAATTCCTGCAGGAACAGCCAGAACTGCAGCTCCTGGAACATATGTCTGCATCCCAGGATGCCCAGGAGCGTGGACGTGGCAGGACTTCAGAGCAGCATCCAAAAGCAGCCAGGCCAGGAGGTGCAGTCAGGTGTCCCCAGGGTGCAGCCAGCACAGGGCAGCCTCCTCCAGAGCTGCTGGAATTGGGCATCCCAAAAGGGATAACAGGGGAGAGGACAGACCCCAGCAGCGGGGCCGTGCAGGACAGAGCCAGGAGAGGCCCCCAGGCTGGGCAAGGAGGATGTGACTGACCCAGGCGAGCACCAGCCCTGGGAGCATTTCTGCTCTGCCACGTCCAGGTGCCCGCCCTGGCTGTGGCCAGGAGCTTTGGGTGCTGCCACACTCTCCACACTGTTGTGGACTCAAGGAGGAGCAGCATTTGGACACCTGAGGTCCAGGTTTCCTCATGTGCCATGTGCCCCAGGCTTTCTCGGGGTGCCGGGGGTGAAATCCATTCATGCTGCAATCTGGGGGAGCCCGCTCCAGCTGAAGCGAGCTCCCAGCTGGTGGGGGAAGCTCTGGTGAACATCCAGGTGCCAGAAGTCAGGCCAGGCCCGGGGAGGTGCTGCAGGGCTGTGAGGATGGACACAGGAGCAGTGTGTCAGAATGGACAGACACTGGACATTGTGTCTGGGACAAGGAGCGGGCTCAGGGATGTGGAACAGGGATGTCACTGCCCTGTGACAGAGGACCAGCAGTGCCAGTGGCTGCTCCTCCCTCAGCAGGAGCTGCCAGGAGGACACTTCAGTCCAGGTTACAGGAAGAAAACTGAATTTCCACGTCGTGAAGCAGAGTTCTTCCTCACATACCTCATCTGGGAAACTTTCCTTTACTAAAGAAATCTCAGGAAAATAAAACCTTTTATGTTCAGTGGCTGTTTCCCCTGCTGTGAAGCCACTTCCAAGCCTTTCCAGGGGTTTGCCGCGGCTCAGCCATCGCTCCATCTAGTGGGAACGTGCTGCAGAGAGCTGTGAGACGCCGGGGTGGGACACAGGGACGGTCCCCGCTGCTGCTGGCAGCGCAGGAGCAGCCAAGCTCCGACTCCTGCCCTGCTCGGCACCCGCGGGGATCCGGGATGGAGGGAGGATCTCAGCGCTGGCAAAAGCAAAGCAGGGATTCCGATCCTGGGGCTCTGAGTGTCCGCACAGCCACTGAGCTCCAGGAGGGAGTGCTCTGCTCCATCCCCACATCTCCATGGAGCCCCAGCGAGGATTTGAGGGGAGAGTTCAACACCTTCCACTGCTCCATTCCCTCTCCTCTCGTTCTGGGGATGTGTGGGAGCCCAGGGCATCCCCCTGGCTGCCCTGGAAGGTCTGGGACCCTGGCAGGGGTCAGGAACCCCCCTGGACAGAGCCCCCAGAGATACTGTCTGTGATCTTTGTCCATGGAAAAGAGTTTTCAATCTTACAGGATGAATTACAGGCTCTGAGTGTTTGATATAAGTAATAATTAAGTGTGGCACGGGTGCAAAAGTAAAATTTTAGGATTCTAGATGAGGGGTCCAAAGGGGGACAAGATGGAGGAAATTGGGTGTGCCTTGTCCTTTTTCTCCTTCTTCATGCCCTCCATGTTTCACTGTGGTGTTGGCATTTTTCTGTTGGTTCAGGCTGGGGGCACACTGTCCAACGTAGGTGACAGATATTGGCACGTTATTGTAAATCCAGCCCAGGGAGTTTCTGGTATTTAATGTTTGTAACATCCCACTGAGGGCAGAGCCCCACACGCTGCCCTGCAGGACAGAGCTGGGCAGGGCAGCAGAACATGTGAGAGATAAACAGAATAAACAACCTGGAAACCAGCACAGACCAATTATGGCTTCTGCTTTAGCAGAGGGGCAGACAGACAGAGACTTTCTACAATCTCAGAATCATCAATACCTCAGATTCCAACAGGGATGCACCTCCCTACTTAACTCCATCCCTTAATTTTCAAATGTGCTTGGATTCTTGTTTAAAAACATACTTTAGATTAGATCAGAAAGCCACTGTTTAAGCCCAGAATCAGTGGCTGCTCTGTAACTCTCAGCACCACATGGACAGTAAAACAAACAGGTTACAGGTCAGTTCAGCCACAGAAACAGGAAAAAAAAAAAATAAAAAAAGGCACCTATTCCTCTAAATACAAAAAAGAAAACTGGAAGGTATCACATGAGAGGGACACCAGGACAGGGTGGTGTTACAATTTTAGCTAATTTTAGCTAGTCTATGTCTTATGCAATGCTCTCTGCAGGTGCAGGTGCTAATTTTCCTGCCTGTCCTCCCTCTTCAAGCCTCAAAAGCCACTGCTCAGTGTTAGCAGAGATAACAGGCCTAAAATCACTGAGCTTTGAGTGAAAACAGGTGCCTGCATTGAATCATAGCCTTAAATATCCTCATGGAAAGTCAGTGGCATTCCTGCATATCTGTGAAGTTGCACAGGGGAACGTCCCCTGAAAGCCAGAGGTGTTTGTTCTGCATTCTAGAATCCATTTCTTTCTCATGGAGAGAGATGGGATGGGATGAGATCAGCTTTTACCTGCCTCAGCACCATCACTGCAGTTTTAAATAGGAAGGGAAAAGTCAGAGGAGTAAGTCAAATTCATGGACACGAATTCCCATTGGTGCAGGCCTGACATTGCTGCTTCGGTTCATAAACTCCCCCCAAATTCTGGGGCCTGACACAGAATCTGCACAGTCAGGGTAAGGCCAGAATGAGCATAAAAGGCCCAAATTCAGTGACACAGCTCACATGGTAGGGAGAGGCACGGGCTGAGGGGTGAGCAGGGATGTGCAGGGGTGGGGATGGGCTGGATCCCACACTCACATCCTCAGCAGCAGCTCTCAGAAGGCAGCTCAGCCACCCGAACTCAGGGCTCAGGAGTTCAGTGGGGACCCTCTCCCCAAATCCACCTGCTTCTCCAAGTGCTCCCCAACCAAATTGTAACTGGGAACAACATCTGTGGGTGGAGGCAGCAGCAGGTGCCTTTTTTTGTACCTTAAAATAGTCCTGGGTTGTTGTGGTTGATGACAGAGAAACATCTCACGCTGCCTGAGTTGCCTTGGGGTGAGCAAAGTGAGGATTAAGTGCCCAAGGATGGCAGCTCCATATGCCAGTTCTCTCTTGGAAAGTAAATCCCTGGAAATAAACACCTGAAAGCTGTGGCAGCATTGAGGCAGGGAAATAATATCTTTCCTTATATTTAAAAGAGGAAAAATCGAGCATTCTCATTTGTATCAATGACAGTGTGACCAGCAGGACCAGGGCAGTGATCATACTCCCTCTATTCACCACTGGTGAGACCACATGTCAAATCCTGGGTTCAGATTTGGCCCACACTACAAGGAACACATTGGTGAAGGGGCTGAAGCACAAGACTTATGGGGAGAGGCTGAGGGAGCTGGGGGTGTCAGCATGGAGAAAAGGAGCTCAGGGGAACCTTCTTGCTTTCTACAGCCACTGAAAGGAGGTTGTAACCAGGAAAGGATCGGTCTCTTCTGCCAAGCAGCAAGACACAGACACCACAAAATGGCCTCGAGCTGTGCCAAGGGGAGTTTAGATTGTATATGAGGAAAGATTCCTTCACCAAAAGGGCTGCCGAGGACTGGAACACGCTGCCCAGGACCCCAGTGGAGCCACCATCCCCGGCGGGGTTTCGAAGGGTGGAGATGCGGCACTGAGGGACACGGCTGAGCGGCGGGGGGAGCGGGGCCGGGAGCCCGGGGATGGGAATAGGGATCCCGGGATGGGAGCCGGGGATCCCGGGGATCCCGGGATGGGAGCCGTGGATCCCGGGGATCCCGGGGGTGGGAGCCGGGGATCCCGGGGGTGGGAGCCGGGGATCCCGGGATTGGAGCCGGGGATCCCGGGGGTGGGAGCCGGGGATCCCGGGGATCCCGGGGGTGGGAGCCGGGGATCCCGGGGGTGGGAGCCGGGGATCCCGGGGATCCCGGGGGTGGGAGCCGGGGATCCCGGGGGTGGGAGCCGGGGATCCCGGGGATCCCGGGGGATTCTCCGGGCGGAGCCGGCCCGGACAGAGCGGGGGGCGCGGGGACCGCAGGGCGCGGAACGGCCGGCAGAGGGCGCCAGAGGCCGCGCTGAGAGCGGGAGCGCGGCACGGACAGAGGCGGACACGGAGAGACGGACATGGACAGAGAGACGGACATGGACAGAGAGACGGACACGGAGAGATGGACATGGACAGAGAGACGGACATGGACAGAGAGACGGACATGGATAGAGAGATGGACATGGACAGAGAGACGGACATGGACAGAGAGACGGACATGGACAGAGAGACGGACATGGATAGAGAGATGGACATGGACAGAGAGACGGACACGGAGAGATGGACATGGACAGAGAGACGGACATGGACAGAGAGACGGACATGGACAGAGAGACGGACACGGAGAGATGGACATGGACAGAGAGACGGACATGGACAGAGAGACGGACATGGATAGAGAGATGGACATGGACAGAGAGACGGACATGGACAGAGAGACGGACATGGACAGAGAGACGGACATGGATAGAGAGATGGACATGGACAGAGAGACGGACACGGAGAGATGGACATGGACAGAGAGACGGACATGGACAGAGAGACGGACATGGACAGAGAGATGGACATGGACAGAGAGACGGACATGGACAGAGAAACGGACATGGACAGAGAGATGGACATGGACAGAGAGACGGACATGGACAGAGAGACGGACATGGATAGAGAGATGGACATGGATAGAGAGACGGACATGGACAGAGAGACGGACATGGACAGAGAGACGGACATGGACAGAGAGATGGACACGGAGAGAGACACAGACATGGACACAGACATGGACAAGGACAGAGACACGGACATGGACAGAGAGATGGACATGGACAGAGAGACGGACATGGATAGAGAGATGGACACAGACACAGACATGGACATGGACAGAGACACAGCCAGAAACACGGACACAGACAGAGACATGGACATGGACATTGACAGGAACAGAGACATGGACACGGACAGAGAGACAGACCTGGACAGAGACACAGACATGGACAGGGACAGACACGAACACAGCCGTGGGCATCGTGGGAGCTCCGGGAGCTGCCGTGTCCCTCCAAACTTATTTTCTATTTCTGTCACTCTTTCAATCTCCTCTCATAAAATAAAAAGTAGAAAACCAACTCAGGCAAAGGAGGGGGAACAAAAGATGAGACTTTCACCGGTGTCTGTGATTGCAACTCCAAAGGCAGGGAGTGCTAAGCACAAATCCAGGTGTCTCTTCCAATGACATTTTCATGGAGGTGATCACACATACCTCAGTGACCATTGCAATGAAAAACAAATGGCTTAATAATTCCTTTTTCTGTTACCTTTCTTCCCAAGAGGCAGGTTTGAGTTGGAGTCAGTTTTAAACCCAGCTCCCTTTGCCTGAGCAGTGCTGATTTTGGACCCTCTGTGCATTTCCTGGCTCCTCAGACTGATCCCACCTGTACCACACCCAGTATTACAGCCTGTACTGTGGGTCTCAGATTCAGTCAAAGAAAGAAACTGAGAGTTTCTAGCCAGGCAAAAGCCTGGGAAAGAGCTGGGAAAGAATATAAATAATCCTTTATCTCTCTTGTTTTTCACATTGTTTATAGTTAAGTTCTATCACTGTGCATCAAGCACTTTGCACCAATGGTGTGCGTTGTTTTCACTTCAGAACCAATGGTTTTGGTCCTTGCAGAGCTCTGTATAAAAGAGCAGTGTATTTTGAATAAATCAGAGTTTTACTCTCAGCAGCCTTCTGAGTCAGTCTCTTCATTCCCGTCCTACCTCCACAGTGACACTGTACTTTGAGTGCTAAACAAATACTTCAGTCAATAAAAACAGTTCTGGATGACTCTGAAAACTGAAGACTCCCTCTTCTCTACCAACAGGAGGACTAATAAGGGACAAGATATTTGCAGACAATATTTTTCTTTTCCTTTTTTAGGTTGAATGTGTACAATTAGCTTTTTTATTTATTTTCATATGAAGAAGTCAGATGAGCCTGGATTCTGATAGCCAGAAGTTTTATGGAACCCAGACTCTCTCTGAATCCCAATTTAGACCAAACCATTGCAGTGACCCAGATATTTCTGTCCCTCAGAAGTGCAGGGATCACTTAAAGACTCTGGATTTGAAGTGATGCTTTTCATCCCAAGCAGGATGAATCTACAATTTTCTGAAGCCACAAGTGCCAGCTATTTCTACCAGTCCTGGAATGATTCCTTCATTATGATAATCATTCTTGTACAAGTTGATCCTGTTGTTTGAGTAGGGACTAATTCATGGCATTAGCTATAAATTGCAACTCCCTTTTCATTTTCTTCCCTCCCATTTTCACTTCATGGATATATTTTGTTAGGAGACACTGTTCTTGTGGCTCTCAGCATCCTCACAGCTACAAAATCACTTCTTGAATCAGAGCTCCTTAAAGTTATGAAAACACAGTTTAAGGAAACCATGATGTGACCTGCAGCATCTTCATAAAAGACTAAGAGCACTCTGAGAAGCCCATGAGCAGTACATTTGTATGGGTAAAACTACATATGAATATGTTTTTAATGTTTTATTCATAGCTGCATCACACTGAGAAATTATAGGGTACAAACTGTGTGACAAGACATAATTAGGAACACTATTTATTTTAATTAAGGTGTATTATTAGATCTAGTATTCGGGCTCCCCAGAGGTGCAGCAATAGCTCTCTGAAGGGATGTATGTAAAACATCCTCTCATCACACAAGAAATCTGCTTCATGTGCTCTAATTCCTGTGCAAAACATACAGAGGAAAAGAGCTCTTGTAAGGGCTTAGGAAATCCTGCTTTGCTGCTGAACATGAAAAATGGAGTTTCAAGGGGAAAGCACTGCTGCAAGTCAGGGATTGAACAAGTGGCAGAAGAGATTCTCAGGTTCTGACATGGTCCCTATGGATGGTGAAATAGTTTTGCTGCTTGGTCTTGTGGGGACATCCCTCTCTGGCTGCAGATGTTTTGTCTGGGCTGGCATCAGGCATCCCTTCAAATGCACATTCCCTGCAGATGAACAGGGGAGTTTCCCTGATTCTTCTCCAGGTTTGGTGGACACAGTTGTATCTGCTCATCTTTCACAGGTGTCAGACAAAACTTCTGCCTGACACAGGCATGCCATGTGGGGAGGGCAGACACTCTAAGTGCTGCTTTTCTTTCCTCCTGTTGAACAGGTTTAGAAGCAGATAAAGGAAAAAACTTCATACTCCAAAGATGTGGCTGTCTGCCTGCCCTGGGGGCTGCTCCCTGCATCCCTGCATCCCTGGGGCTGGCAGCTGCAGCCCTGCCTTCACACCCTGCCCTGGCTGCTCCTGGGACAAGGAAACACCAGCACCAGGAATTCCCTCAGGCAACACCACTGGAATGATACCAGGCCAGCTTAGGTAAAATGTCACTTACAGGGAGAGGGAATAGCTAAAAATGAAGCTGTGACCTTTGTCTGTCCTCTCCTTCCCCTGCCAACATGAATTTTCAGTGGTCCATACAGGCACTGCTGCCATCTTCTCACATGGGCTTAATCACATACAGAAACATGCATTAAAATTCAGAGGTCTCCCTCTTTCTGATGTTTCTTGCAAAGAGAGAGGAATCAGTGTTCCTGGCCTTCAGGGATGGAAGCTTTCTCTGGAGATAGTTCTTGTCATCTTTTTTCCACTCATGGAAATGGTGATTAACTCCTTCAACTCTCCCAAAGTGGCTTCAAATGACAGGCTGTTTGAAATACTTTTAAAACCCCTGAAGTCTTTGGCCATTCCAGGAGAAGTTTCATCATGCCAGTGTGACACCTCAAAGTCAACTGATCATGGGCAGAAACCAGGATGAGATCCAGCTCTTGTGCACAAACAGAGGAGGGTGCTGCCTGCCAGGGTCCTGATTCAGCCTGTTTGCCCAGTGCCAGGCTCCTCTCAATCCATTTTGTGCCTTTAGGATTTCTAAATGTGGATTTAGCAATCTGTGTTGAGGGGAGAAAGATCATCCCAGTTCAGCATTTGGTGTCACTGCTGACACCACATTACTCCAACTTTCAGCTCATTCCACTTTTAGTAACACTAAACCAGGGGTGAATATGTGCAAAGTGCCACCAAGAATATTAAGATCAGAGCTGTAAAGTGTGAGCATCTCTCCTTATTTTACCCTGAGGGTTCCTCTAGGGCAAGGGGAATCACACAGATCCGTGAGAGGAGGCTGCTCCTCAGCTCCCCATCTCCCACACCTCTGGTGGGAGCACGTGGCCTTAGTGGCTCCCTCTGCTCTAACAAAGGGACTAAAATCAATCATATTGGAAGAGGGAAGTCAAATGAAGGCAGTACATGTCAATGTGCTGCTCATTAAATGGAAAGGAAAGGCTTTTCACAGCTCCCTGTGCAGATGCACACATCCACAATTATCTTTATAAATTCTAAATCAAAGCAAATTAGCAGCCTAGCGCCGAGCAATAAACATGATTTCATTAGGTATTCCATACCCAGGGCACAACAGGATTTTTTGCTTTTTTAAGTACTCAATTACCATCATGATCCTGTGTTCTGTGTGTTATAAAGAGCTCACTGCCCTGTGTGACAGCTCAGTACACAGGGGCAGCTTTCACAGCTCTCCTTTTGCCCTGGAACTCTGAGTAGATCACAAGAGCTGGCAGCTCTGCAGCTCACTGTGCTTTGGGTGGCACTGCCATTGTCACCTCCAGCTCCTGGAGTCACCAAGGGCAAGGTCCTGCTCCTGAGCCAGGGAAACCCCCAGAACCAACACAGAACCAGTGAAGGGACTGAGAGCAGCTCTGCCAAGAAGGACCAGGGGACAGGGGGGATGAAAACTTGGACATGACCTGGTAATGTGCCCAGAAAGTCATCACATCCTGGGCTGCATCACAGGCAGCGTGGGGAGCACGTGGAGGAAGGGGATTGTCCCTCTCTGCTCTGTCCTCCTGAGGTCCCACCTGCAGTGCTGCATCCAGCCCTGGGGCTCCCAGCACCAGAGAGATGGACCTGGACCTGTGACCCATCCTTGGGAATGTTCAGGTTGGATGAGGTTTGGAGCAACCTGGTCCCTTCCAGCTCAAACCATTCACAAAATCCTTCGTTCTCCTGGGAGCAGGTGGCTGTGGCTCTGTCTGGGTTGCTCGTTTTGAGGCTGTGTCTGGTCTGGGTAACCTCAGCTCTGGTGCTTTAGTGGTGGGTGTAAATTTGGTGATAATCAGGAGAGGTCAGTACAGCTACTCCTATGCTTCATGTTAAACACGTGTTTTCATTTGCCAGGGAAAATCCATTACCTGGATTTTCTTCACTGGATTCAGCAGCTAAAGGGCAAAATCCAGACAGAGCAACTCAGTTTTTGCTGATGTATTAAATTCTCTCCATAGGGCACAAAGATGTAATACTGTTTCCCTAAAAATCCAGGGAGCCGTAGTCACCAAAGCAAAGCAAACCAGACTTTGTGCAGAAAAAGGTAAAGCAAAGAGGCACTGGCTGCAACAGCTCCCTCAGTCTCCTTTGTCATTGTCAAATTTGAAAAGCAGAGAAGCCCAGGAATCCTGTTTTTTCCACTATGAAATATAACCCAGTGCCAGCTGGTGTTTGGTATGGTCGTTTCTCAAAGGAGAAGAAATTGATTTAAATCTTTATAGGTAAAAAAAAAAGCTATTTCTGCCTTTATACTTCCCATGCTGAGCTTAGAAAATTTATGGGATGGTGCTATCAAACCTGTAATTTTCCTGACAGTCCTTTGAAGGACATACTTCTCCTTCCACTTCTGCCCCTCTTTTTTCTTACCTCTCAGAGGATGCTGAGGACAGAAACTTCACCTGTGCTCAGTAAGGGCTCCATGGCTGTTTGCAGCTCGTGTGGAGGGAGGGTGATGAATCCTGGAGCTCTGTGTAACTGAAGGTTAAACAATTAATGACATAAATTAGATCAGCTAAATAAATGACTGAACCACCCTGAAGTGCTGGTGTTGTTAAGAGGTGCCACAAGGAGGAGGTGGTAAGTTAGCACTTATGCCTACTGTGGTGCTGGAGGAAAAGATAAACTTCAAAAGTTTCTCTCATTTGTTCTGGGTTTGGATAAACTGCACAACTTTTTCAGCAGTTACAAAGTGTTTCTGCTGCAAAACTGGAAATGAGAATTCCCATTTCAGTTTCCCCACACTCAACATGTGTGATTATAGTGGTTTTGTTTCCGTTTAATTTTCTCAATTAGTTTAATATCAGTTACTTTATTATTTGATAGTTTAATAATTCATTTTGCCTTCCTAGTCAAAAAGCCCCTAACTAGTTTCATTAAAATTGAGTTTATTGCAATATACATCAATTTAAATGGAATAATTTACTAATTTGTCAGCTCCCAGAGGCTCCTATCCTTACAAAATTACACACACACCTCCCATTTTTTTGGGCAGGGTCCATTTTCTTTCATTGTTTTGAGGCACTAACATGAAGTTTCCACTCTTGCTTGCTATTATCCCTGCATCTTTCAAAACAAGCAGGACAACACCCACACAGGATGCTCAGCTCCCATCACATTTCCTGCCCTTGCCATTGAGTTCAGCATTTCATTTAGCTCTTAAAACTTTCTCGGTTCTCAGAAAGCCCCTGTGTCTCACATCCATGTGAGAACGGAGTTTAAAATGGCTCTGTAAATAGTTCATCATCCAAAATGATCTGCAGAGAGGCACAGCAGCTCCAGCCCCAGGCAGGGTTTGTTCTCTCTCTGTGTTGCTGATGATGACTGAAGCTCCCAGGGCTTCCCACAGCCCCGAGCTCGCCCTGTGCTGAGAGGGATGATGTCACTTAATCAGATGATGTCACCAGATAAAAAAACGAGTTTTCAATCACAAAACCTTTCCTCCAGGTGCACACATTACTCAGAGCTTGGCCACTTTGATCATCTCTTCTAGGAATACATTCTCTCTCCTTGTAAAGCATTTAACAAATACTCTTTTTTTCTACCAAGATGGAGAGAGATACTTCTTTAATAACTGGACTTTATTATATTGTCTGTTCCATAGAAGTAGAAATGTGATTCACAATACAAAACTTCTTGTGATGTTAAGAGAGGAAATGAAGCTGTTATTAGTCACTGTGACCAAGAGGAAAAGGGTCTATAAAACCAATATATTGAGATACACGTTGCAAAGAACCTGTGGAGAATCTGCTCCTGAGCAAACTGCTTGATTTCCACTCCAGAGCCCTGCTGTGACCCCATGTTAACGTGAGGAACAGTCAAGATGAAGACCACAGATGGAAATGAGATCTGCTGCTTGTGCTGCAGCCTGGAGGGGTTAGAGACTGTTCAGAGGCTAAGGACACTAAATATATTGCTTTTAATGCCCTAATTAGCACTTTCAATATGCTGGATAGTTTTTATACTGTGCTGGGTACTCTGTTAGAAAGATGGTGGAACTGGGGAGGCCAGGTGAAGGAGTCTAGAGCTCAGCAGTAGCTAGAGAGTCTGGGAAGTTTAATCCATGCCTACTGCAGCCTTCTCCAGGCAAAGAGGGAAAAGGAGCAAGGGGCAAAAGCAGTGTGAAATGTGAGAGTAGGAAGCACTGGACTGACCAACACACTCACTGCATGAGGCAAGGTGGTTTTGGCAGGGAGGTGGGAGTCTCTGCCTGGGTGGAGATGCATGGGTTTGCTGTGCTCGAAACGTTGCTGGAGGTGACTTCAACAGGCCTCGGAGCACAGCTCCTCTGAGGGGCTGTGAGCTGTGCAGCCCCTCAGCTAAAGGATGCTGCAAGAGGAAGGACATGCCTGCATTTTGATGCCTCCCTTTTTCTTCCAGTGCGTTTCAGTCACATCTGCAGATCTCTCCACGAAGTGCATCTGTCTGCAGGATCTGTGTAGCCACAGCAACACCCAGCTTTGAGGGCTGGCGAGTCACCACCCGAGGGCTCTGTGGCCGCCTGTCCCAGGTGAGCAGCAGAACGTCACTGCAGGCAGAAGGAAGCTGGTTATTGTCACGTCTGTCACAGCCTTGCAGCTCCCGGCCCCGGCAGAGCTCAGGAACTGTTTAACCCCTCCTGACTTATCTGCAATTCAGACTCCTCTGGGCTGGCCTGGTGGCTCCGGTCTGCCTCTCTCCATGCTGGGCTGGAAGCCCCAATTGTCATGTGAAAAATCACACTCTTCTCTCCCTTCCTCCTTTGAAAATATTTCATTGCTTTAACAGAACATAAACAATTCTGAACTATTTTGAAGTACATATTTTTTTTTTTTCAGAGGGCTCCTTTGAGTAATGCTGACTGACTTTGCTTGCATTTACCACTGAGCTTCTCTTCCTTCCCTCTGCTCCAGCCTGGCCTCTGGAAGGCTGGTGGGCTCCACTATTTAGGGCCCCAAGGGTTAATCCAGCCTTCACAAATACAGTTCAAATAGTTTTGTTTTTTTTTCTGACAAAGACATTCCTCCATCTTCTCTCACAGAGTCAGGAAGCATGACATAGCTATTGTCAATAAAAAGCTGTGAGTTTATCAAGTTTAAGTATCAAATCCCAAAAGCCATGAAAATGGTGAGGTTTTCTATTTGCTTATTAAAATGTTTGCAGTATCTGTAAGGAGAAAACTCCTGTCACCAGAAAGGGCTGTGTAATTTCCCACAACATTAAACAGAATTAAGTGAGGTTCTATCCTATGAAGACACAAAAAACAGGGAGGGAAACTTCTGTTCCATCTCTTTGATAGAGTTGCCTCATTTAAAAGTCTTTTTGTTGATATATTTATACAATTTGGCCTCTTGGGCTTAAAATACTCTGTTTTTTTCTTTTTGGTATAGCTTGCTACAAGGACAAACCCACTCAAAGCTGTCTGATCTGGAGTGCTCCCTGTTACTGATGCTTTCTCCCTGGCAGACCCAGTTTGGTCTCTTTCTGACAAAGCACTGCTCAAGGATCAGAGAAATGTATCCTTTTGGTGAAGGTGGGAGTATTTTCCCAAGCATCCCTCACTCTTCACACTTGTCTGCATACACACTATGCAGGTTAAAATTCCCTTCGAAGAGCTCATCTCCTGAGGGCTCAGTCCTCCAGGGAAGGCTCCTCTATCCCACTGAGGACGTTTCTCAACCATGCCTGTCCCTTGGGAGGAGCCTCTTGTGCTTCACAAACAGAAGGTAAGAGCCAGACTCTGCTGGAGAGTGTGTGGGGATAAAACGAGCATCACCAGCCACTTGTGGAACAATGGATTTTCTGACTAAACACAAAGATGATTTATTTATTTTCTTGAGGGTAGTAAAATACAGAAACAACATGCCCACATAGGTTGTGGCACCTCCACCCTTCCAGATACTGGGCACTTAACCTCGAGAGGTCTACTCCAGAAGTATTTCTGGAAATCAGTTCCACAATTCTACTAGATGACTCACAGCACAGAAAGCTGCACAGTAACAAGTGGAGACCATGTGAGCTTGACTTCCAACATAGCCCTAACTGATGGAATGTCTTTGCTATTAGACATGTTCTACATTTACCTTTAAATAACTACTTTAGCAGAACAGGATTCTACAGAACGTAAATTTTGTAGCTTGTATTACGGATCTTCTGTGACAACATGAAAAGGTTTTTTTTTTTCCCTGATACAGAGGACAGGATCAAATGGACACTTAAGTATTACAGCCTTCCACTAAGGCAAAAGCATGATCCTAACAGCAATGCTGTACCAGAATACTCCATCAAAACCCTTTCTCTCACTAATCACACACAGTAACATCTGTGCAAGCCAGTTGGCTCTGGACAGCTCCTGTGGTTCTTGAAAGACTATTTCTTGGCAGGTTGTGTTTTTCACTCTAATTGAAAGGTTAATCAAATCAGTCATACTTGTATGTTGGCTAAATAAACATACTGTCTTCACTGATCATGAAACAGATGCATTATCACTCATGTTTCCCATGGGGTTCATTTGTTCCATGATCACATTTGGTTTTCCTCAAGTTTCTCTATGCAGTATCTGGCAGCATTTTGGATAGTTTTTGTAAGGAAATTTACCTTGCAGATGCTACTGCATTCACATCTTAACTCTTAACAGCTCTTGGCAAAGGTATTACATATCCTCAGCACTGCTTCACTGTAGAAAACGTGGAGGAAGCCAAGCCTACAAGAGGCTGAGAACTCCTCACAAGCATAAATGCATTATGGAGTGGAGCAGTCTACACTGCTGAGGCTCAAACTGCCAACACATCCAAACCCGTTTTCCCCCTGCCTCCCACCTGCACCAAGCTGCTGTAGCAGGTCTCTTTAGCTCCTAGGACACGGTGGGGCAATATCAGCCTTGGGCCTGATCCTGTGCACAGCTGAGCTGACTCCTGACACCTGTGTCTCTCTGAAAGCACCATTTAAACTTGGGTAGGACAACGCATCTTGGAAGGCAGGCAGAAGACTTGCTGAGTGCATGACAGGTACAAAATATGCATTCAAGTTAAGTTCTGTGTACCACAAAACTGCCAAGCATTCAAAAGCTGCAACAGCTGATAAATGTTTTAAAGGAAAAGGCACTTTTCCTTTAGGAAGGAAAAGGCACAAAATCCTCCTGCCACTTGGTAACAAGTACGATGAAGAAAATCTCTTCATTCAAAGAGATTAAGAGATTCAGATCGTTTCAGTATTACATTCTTAAGTGAGAAAAAGGTGCATTTATTTCTCCAGTAAAAATAGTATTCATGCAATGTATTACGACGTTCTTTAGGGTGGGATTAACTTTGTTTTCTGTGTTCTGAAAGATTCAGATAACTAAACTGCTTTGTTGAACTGTTGAGAGATGTGTCTCTGCAGGGCTCTTTAAGTCAGGTTTCAGAGATTTTCTCTCCCTCCACTGACAGGGAGACCAGACTTGCCAGGATACACATCTGAACAATTTAAGTAATTTGTATCACAACTTACCAACCAACAGTTAACTCCCACTGCAGTCCCTCCTCCTTTTTTACTGTTTTTAAAGTTAAAGCACAAAATCATATCATCAATTTCCAACCTTAGGTTCCACATTACACACTTTTCCTTCATCTGTCTCATAATGAAAAGGAAGCTACACTTCAGAGAGCTGAACATCACACTAAGAATAAACACAGAACCCTGCCATAAGTAAATAGCATTTGTGAAAAAGTACCATGGTAACCAAAGTGCAACATTCTCATTTATCCCACTTTGCCACCTTACAAAAGTCACAATGGTAGAAATGTTACCATTCCTGTGATCCTCAGGTAGGCCCTCTCTGCTCGCAAAAGAAGAGCCAAGCACAGGAGCAGCTCAGGACACGGACACAGCTGAGGAACCAGAGCCAGCAATGAAAGGCAACAGGCACACAGTGACCTCTGTGGGACCTCGCTCATCGTGACATTTACTACCACTGTGTTCTTACAGCAGCAATTTGTCATTCACTTAAGCACTCTGTTCAACCAAGGCACTGGGAGAAAGGCAACAGAATCAGTGAATCAAGCACCAGCTGGATTTACACTTAAAGCCACAGCACAAAAGAGATTTGAAATCAATAATTTCCCTGATGTGGGAGTGCAGATACTCACTTGCCTATACAGCATCAGAGCTGAATTGTCTTGATGATCAGAAAGAAAATAAATGCTTTTAGTATCACTTTTTCATCTGCTGGAATCTAAACCGATAAAAATGGTCAAATCAGTTTATTAGAACTGTGTGTTTTAGGAAATACCACTGAATATAGATTCAGGAGACTGGTTTTTTAATATTTATTTAGTAAAACTCACTATACAAACAGAAAGTTATCACAACAGTGGAATATGCAGGGTTATAGTTTCTCCTTCAAGCAGCTTCTCTGCTTCAGTAAAAACACATATATACATTTACAATTATTTCCCTTTAAAGCACTGGGATTCATATATTAAAACATACCTGGTAAAATAAGCTTAAAATAATTTCACATTGCTTGGAAAAAGATTTGAGTAATTTACTCTTACCAGAGTGCCATTGTTGCACAGTATTCAAAAAAATGAACGACCACTAAAATATAGAGTAAAACATTTAAAAGTACATTTATTTCAAATGTGGGCAAAATATCAATATAAAAGAAAATAGAGTATAAGAAATAAAAATAAAGTACAAAACATTTTCATCTTCGACATCCATAATTTAATAGATAGTAAGCCCTTCTATTTTTACATCCAAATTACACTTTTGGCTGAAGTACCATAATTTATTTCAAAATGCTTAAAAATGGGCTCATCATACCTAAAATGGGCTCTTTCAAAATGGTAGTATAATACAAAACATAGTAAATTATGTTTCAGCATAATAAAATTACACATCCTAAAAAAGATGCAGTTTATTTTTGCTTTCCTGCTTTAAACTGCTCATCATCCCTAGGAAAACAGCTGGAAAACAGCATCCACAGGAAGTTCTAGTAGCTTTGTACAATGGCTGAACTGCTAGATATAATGCTCCAAGGATTCCAGAGCAGTAAGGCATTTTACTATCCATCAAGTAAATTTATATGTAAGTTTGTTAAGGAAGAACAACTGTAAGAAATGACAGCAAAATACAAGTTCTATAAAAAAAATGCATAAAGACACAGAGGCGTTACTGGTCCCTCCACTGCATTTATCAAACAGGGCCTACAGTCTTCAAAAAAGCTGCTTCCCTCATCTGAAAGTAACTTGTGTCAAATATTTCCCTTAGTGGCAAGTTCTTTTCCCATTGCCTAATATTCTACTATTTACTAATATTTACTACTCTTTTGTGACCACCATGCCTTCCTTCTCCTTTGCAGTATTTCCCATCAAAAAGTAATTCCATGTTGAATTTAAGCTACTTTCCTAGGTGTTAAACTACCAGCCTACCAAGCAAACATTACATATTAATTCCTAATTAAGAAAAACTTTTAAAAACCATACTCCCCTAAGCAGCAAAATGTCTTTACACAAAAAGGATATGATTCATAATCCAGTGTTTGAGTAAGCACTCCAGTCAGGACAAACTCAGCATTGTGGACATCTGGAAATATCAAAATTCATACAGTTCACACCCTACACAGAAATTCTGCCTCATTCTGCAGAATGACACACCTGACACTGCTCCTGGCACTGTTACTAAATACAGCACTTCTTGGGGCTCTACACTAAAGTGAGAATAACTAAAGTGAAAACCCCTAACTCCCTTGTTAAATACTGAGATGGTGCCCTGGTAGCTGGTACAGGACTGTGCTCTGAAATTAGGATGAGAATAATGCTGGTAATGCACTGACGTTTCAGTTGTTGCTAAATTCAAAAACTTATGGTGCTCTGCTTATAAAATAACTCTTAGATATATCCAGCAAACAGCTGGCTTGGATTTCTCCATAGTCTGCAGGATAGTCCATGTACTCCTCTATTAGTATCTGAAAACTTCAAAAGATCTCTGTATCTGTATAATAATAATAACTGGGAAATAGAAAAAAAAATCTTAGTAACAGTTATACTGTTCAATCACAACAAAAGCTTATACCTACCTATGCCTCGTGCAAAATATTCTCGACATAAATGAAGGTCATTTTCACAGGAAATCAAGATTATCTCTGGCAAACTCTAAAGGAAAGAAAGTAATGATTAGCTCAGAAGAACATGGCAAGGTATTATAAATAAATTTTACAAAGCAACACTCAACACACTTTATTCTGCTTATGCTCCATGAGTTTTCGAAAAGAAGGTTGTTTAGATAATACTTTTCCTCCTGCACACTCCACAATAGCTTTCATGGTGGAAAGACTGGGACAAATTCCAGGTGTAATGTAAAAATATTTTCCCTAAAAAGAGAAAAGGAAGAACAAGAAAAAGCATTATTATGTTAACTGATTTCTGCAACACATGAAGTTTTAATGTCATGTGACACTTCTTTTATACAGCAGGGCAGGCTTTGTAAACTGGGGTTGGGCTTATGGACAGATTCATCAGTTGATGAGATGTCCTTAATTACTGCTGATGTTTCCCCTGGAGGGGCAAATGCACAATTTTGATGAATTTGAACAGTTCAGGTGTGCCAATTTCCACATCTGTAAAGTAACAACTGCAGCTTGGTAAGACACATAAGAACAATGCTCCTCACTTCTTTGAGCACAGGGACATCTCAAGTGTTACAAAAAGAACTTTTATCTTATAATCAACACCAAATTTATTACTTCCTGATAAAAAATATTCTACTAATTGACTGAGATTGGTGACCAAATCACAAAGTAGATTATCTCTCTTTATCAGCTAGGGAAAAAAAACCAGAAAACATCTTGCTATTTAATCTGCAAAACTGAGAGCAAAATGTAGCATTTAGACATAATAGAAGACATAGATCCTTATTCATTACAGGTAGAAAAAATACTTATTTTAGGTGGTTTACCCCCAAACAGTCTGCAATTCAATTAGGCTGAAGAATCTTCAGCAACTCAGATATCCAGATGCCTCTCTGCACTGTAATGTAATTTTAACCAGAGGCATGAAAAAAACTTGCACCATCCTAGCAAACAGCTGAGTGGAAATGCAGTGGAGATTCACAATAGAATTCCCTGAGGCTGAAGGGCAAACTCACCCTCAGACTCCCATTTTTATGGGCAAGTGCTCTGACTATGAGGCTGGTGTAAAAAAGAAAAGAGAGAACAAAGAAAAGAAGTGGCTTTTTACAAGTAACAGAGCAATGTTCTAAATTTTGGAAGTGAACAAATATACTGAGACTGTTTGGTTATCATCTACAGGATCCAGTCATTCGGAGGGTTTATATCCACCCCAATGCTTAGGCAGAAAACAGACATAAAATGAAAATTGACAACAAATGTTTCATGTTATATGCCAGCTTGCTCTACTGCTTTCAGCTATAAACCTGTGGTCCCAATGATGGAAAAACTAGGTTGAAAACTCCCAAGTATTTAAATGCTGTGATAAACTGCATACCTTGAACAGTGGAGCTACTTGTGCTCTCTTTAGAGACTCCTCTAAACTAAAGCAGAAAAGAACCTCAGCTTCAGCATCTCTGAGCACAAAGTTCTGCTCATCTGAAAAAGAAAGACTGATGATGTGGCACACAAAACACAGACATTCCCATGGCCCAGGAGGGAATCTGAGCAGAATATCTTGGTGGCAGAGTAGCTCTGAATGGCAGATACCTTCTAGAATTAAACAGGATTAAAACTTCCCTCTTCATTAGGCTTCTTACACAGATGACTACCAAATACTTGGAGAATTAAACTATGTTTTACACTTCCATACCTAACAACAATCACTGTCTTATCAAGTGCCTTTTTCTAACTTATCAGAGCTACTTGCAAATTTTTATTTTTTGATTCTCTGCAAAGGAGAATGATCAAGCAGAAGGATTAAGTTTAAATTCAAATTACTGTGACCACGTATGGGAGCCCAGAAACTCTCTTCAAGTCCTCATACAGTATTAACAGAAAGAACTTTCCATCTGTTCCATTTGTCCTGTTATTCACCCATTTTTTTCTTTTTTTATTAGGGATGGAATTTCAGTCTTTATCTTTCCAAAAAAGCTATGTCAAACACATTTCTAACTCCAATTTAATCCAAAACCCCTAAGTCTAAAAAACAAAACCAAAAAATTATACAGAGAACAAATTGTTCTTTCCAAGGACAATTCTGACAACTTGCAAGGGACAGTGTTAATACTCTTCCAAGGGACAAAAGAAACAATTAAGACAATTTTTGTAAACAACTGCCACATTTTCCATCATTTCAGCAGGTACAAAACTGAAACCAGCCCATTAGCTACAAATCAACCTAATTTCAGTAAATAAGTAAAGTACTTCAAGTACTAGATCACAACAGTCATCTTAAATCCCCCTATTTTTTTCATCTTCTAAGGGTTTTCAAATTTATCAGTTTCTCAGTTCACTGATGCTCAAATAAGGAAATTACCTTCTTGGGATTTTTAGAAATATTTGCTGGTTTATTAATTAATGATCCATAAATTCAAATCTTTATAGTGGTTAGCCAGCGATGTTATACATTTTCTTCTTACAATCACATAAAATGCAAAAAACAATTCTAAACCAAATAATCACCCTTTCAGAAAGGGTGAATTAAAAAATAATGCACTCACAGGTAAAAATCTACAAAATGACTACCCAAGAAAAAAATAAAATACTTAACAATATCCAATCATTTAATGACCCTAACACAAACTTTTTAAACGTGTTTTTCTTTCATTTAAGGGGAAAAAAACTGTATTAAAACAAAGGAAAACTAAAGGAAACAAAATAATTCTGCTGAAAGAGAACTTGATTTAAAAAAAACCAAACAATTCTTATGACAGCTTTGCTTAAGCATACTAAGACAACCTTCTAACTCAAGTGGAATACAAACTAGCTGCTAATATCATTATTTAAAAACTTTGCAAATTACTCTTCAAAAAATGTGAACGATGACAACAGGATTTGCTGTAGAATTAAAATTTCTGTTTTCAAAAGCTGAACTCTACTGAAGTCAGAAGACAAAAGAAAAAATTGTATTTAAACATGTTTATCAATGCACCTTTATTTTACTATAGGAATTGATACTAATTTAACTTACCAACAAATTTCTGGCATTTGAAACACTCCTCTAACCACTCTGGAGTTACTATGTGCTTGACTACAGAAATTGCTGTCAGGAACTTGACAGTTCGGGTCACTTTACTGGCAATTAGGTGGGTACATTTCTGGGCAGAGTCCGCT
This sequence comes from Lonchura striata, assembly GCF_050655825.1. Lineage (NCBI taxonomy): Eukaryota > Metazoa > Chordata > Aves > Passeriformes > Estrildidae > Lonchura > Lonchura striata. The sequence continues at coordinate 7,953,941 of NC_140704.1, forward strand.
ACCTCACCTCCAAGGATATACAGTTTCTGAAAGTTGTACAAAACACAAACCAGAATGCAACGGTTGTTAAAAAATGGAGGAAAAAAATAAGCTAAATATTGTATCATCACATCAAATAAAACTAAGCTCCTAATGAAATAGTAAATGTAGATTTCTATGTTACAGTGATTCCTCTACTCAAGTTGATTAATTTTGACAGAATTTACAGCCACTGAAAATCTAAGTATTTCCAGACATAAATATCATCTGGCAAGACTGAAAACAATTTCCTGCTTCTGCAGTTTTTAGATTTTGGGTTGAGCTTTTTTTAAGCAAGGAACTACCTGTGAGATAGAACTAAATTTTTTTTTTCAGTGAAACATGATATAAAATTTTAAGTTAGCAATAATAAGAATTTATAATAATTTCCCTATTTTCTATGGAAGGTGCAGTACACACTGTAGCTACAACAAACTTAATTTTTATAGGCTTGTCTTTAAAGAGAAAAGCATCTCATGAAAAACACATATTATTCCACATGCATTTTTGATGATACTGAGCAACTATTCCCTTTTCCTTGGTTTAAGCCACCAAACTCAAACTAGCTCCTCACAGCTGCTATCTTATCAATTAAGCCACTCATTATCTGAAGGAATGAGCAACACAATGAATGAGCTGGTGAGGCACATCAGATTACCACAGGTGTTAGAGATAAAGAGTGCCCCCCTCATAAAAATTTCAAGGATGAAAAAATATTTGGACAGCTTTATTAACTATGCACCCTGGATTTCTGATTAAGACAAAAATTTTGCACGAATAAATAAAACCCACACCAATATCTATAAGCATAAATATTTAACAGTTCTTATTGCATGAATGCTTGGGAGTCCCAAAGCAAGAAGGCCTAAAGGTTACTTGGGTTAGAAGGTCTAAGAGGTCTCTGGCAGCCCTGTGCACTCCACTGCTCTGATAATGATGAGCACATAGGACAGACAGGGACAGTGCTTTTAGCTCTTCTCTACCATGCTCTGATGGTTTGCATAAAGATGATGCACAAAAATATTATTCAGTGACACATCTCCACTATTTACTTCCTTCCTGGTAACAAACACCCTGTGAACAGGACATAGTACCCCTCTGAAAGGCAAAGGCTGCTTTTCTATGCCCACCTCAAGCACTTCTGCCTGAGTGCAGACCTTGCAAGACTTCCACTCTGATGTGGAAGTGTCCCTTTGGCCATACAGGTACAAAGATTACTCCTCCATCTCAAGAAGATGAGGAGTATCCAGCTCCTGTTAGGGATCCAAACTCTGCAGAGTTTTGATAGCATCAGTGCTGCCAGGTTTCAGTCAACTTCAGAAGCTTTGAGGCTGAAGTTGATTGTTTTAATTTGTGAGACATAGCTGTTACCAAAACAGTCTCTGTATAATAAACCTGATACCAACAGGACAGACAACAAGTGTATCTCATTTATGAGATACACTGAAAAACATTTTATATCCCAAAATATTCAATATCAAGCTTCAAATACACACAGTGCAAAAAAAAAAAAATAATCTGAAGCTAAACCACTTTAGAAACAAGTATAGGTGTAATAAAGAAAATATTTTGTATTTTTGAGGATATCAAAGTGCGTATTTCTAAGAAATGTAGTAGACTCAAATAAGGCCTCATTTACTTCTCATTATCTGAATGTTATAAATGATGTACATTTAAGTTTCAGTACAGCTTTATTAGGGAACAGAACAAAACCTCCATAAGAACTTCTCACACCTGCCATAAGCTTTGTCATCAGCTGTCTCTGAAGCATTTGGCACTACAGACAACAACCCCACTAGAAGAATACTGGGTCTTATCCAGAACAACCATCACTATTTTTCTTACCTAATTTTGGTCATGAAATTTGCTGATTTTCAAACAAATGTGGAAAGGGCTTTCTTGCTTTTTAAAGCAGCCCTACAGAAAGAGAAAGCAAGTAGCACAGTAGTGTAAAGTAGTTAACTGAAGGAGAACAGCTACCAAATAAAACTAATTTCATAAAAACCTATCCTAACCTCAGGGCTGGTAAGTACTGTTTTTTATCCACTAGGTATATGCTTATCAAGTCTTAGCAAAAATTAAACATCCATTAAAAAACTGTCAGATGTTTCAATGTAGTTCACAAGAGATAAGCCTGAAAGTCACCTTAATGTACTGTTGCACTTGCATAGGTTCAAATCCTGTGAAGAGCACCATTGGTGTCAGCTCAGGGGTGAGTTTTTTAGTAGGTGGCGGCAGGTCTTCAATCCTACAGAATATGGGAAATACAAAATGTGACATTTGGGCCCAAGGCTGCAGAACTGTAATCCTAAAATAGGACATGAACACTTTTGCAAGTTTCAACGATGGAACGACCCACATGAATGAGAATTAGGCACAACTTTTTCTGAAAAAAAAATCACCATGGAGAGAACACAACATTCTCTTTCTGCACTCTCCCAGCTCTCTTACTACATCACTCTCTTAGCTATTGTTTTGTTCCTGCCAGCTGAGGAACCAGCAACATCCAAAACCCACTGAGAGTTATTCCATTGAGCAGGGCACAGGATGGTGCAGGCTGATGGGCAGCTGACACTTCTGAGGAACAATCAATCAAAGACTACAGGCATTGACTCCCTGCTGTTCTTACCTTGCTCTTTTGGAAGACGGCTGAAGACTGGATTCATTCTGCTTTGGTTTCAAAGGCAACCTCACACCCTGAAATCAGACCAGTTACATGTTTAGATCTGAATTAAACAGGGAAATCAGCTTCTATCCTGAATTAATCACAAATGAAAAATACACACTGCTGAATACATGAGGCACCTACTACTGACACAAAGAGCCTAACAGCAAAGCTGAGCATCACCCAAAGCTTCTCCACAAACTTAGGTAACCCTGAAAGTGCACACCAAATAAAATATTGTGGGACCTTTTTCCTTTAAATAACACTGCTAATTATCAATGGAAATGGAATTAAATGAGAAGGAGACTGAAAAGCCTGTCCATTTGTTAAGTACATGAAGACCACAATATTCTTCCTGGTGATAAATTCATGGAATGTAATATCCCAGAAAATACAGTTTAAACTCAAGTTCCCTAACTACATAAACAGAAGCTGGATATAAAGTGCCACCTCCACAGTACCAAATCAGACTCTAGAGTATGTGCCCAAGGGTGATCAGATGTAGGTTTTAGGCTCTGCTTGGTCTGAGTAACTTGAAACCACAGCTCCCAGGCTCAGGAGTGCATGACATCTATTTCTTTTTAACCTTCAATGCCTTAAATTTAATGAAAAATGCTAGAGGCACATGAACAGAAAGACAGGCAGCATTGTACCAGCCTTGCTGTGAGAATGTTCCTTTGGGAAGAACAAGCCACAGGGGTTTGTTCCCTGCTTTCAGACCAAGCATTTTTATGCTAGACAGCCCATAGTATGAGCAGCTGCAAAGAAAAGTGCACACATTCACATTTTGATAGACATTTCAACTATGAAAATGCAAGACATAAATGGCACCAACAGCATCTGACAAGACAGCTGTCCTCAGAAGAAGACCCCAAGCCCCAAGACAAATAGAAATGCCTGCTGCAAAGGCAGTGAAGTACCTTGTCTTCCCTGTCACTTCCACATGGCCTGCATTTTCTATTACCAAACCATATTCCTGTGTGGATACATGGAGGACAGCTGGACTAGACTGGTTCCTGAAGCTCCTTTCAATCTAAGTCACAAAATTCCCACCTCACATGGGCAAGAAGGGTCCCCATATAAATACAGAAGGGCAGGTACTAAATTACCCACCCATCCCCTGAGGTCTCCATTTGCTACACAAGACAAAACATGGACAAAAACCTGGTGGGACAGACCAACACAAAAAATGTAACCGGTTTTAAGATGAGCTCAACTGCTGTGTGGATGGCAAAGGGTGGTGGCAAGAAAATCAAAATTGAATTAGTTAAAAGCTGTTTTAAATACTAATACTGCTTCTTCTCAAGGACTTTTTTATTTTGTAACAGCAGAATGTTTTCCATCTTCAGGAAAATACAAAGACAACTAATTTTTAAAAGCATTTTGTTTTCTAAAAGCAAGTTTCCTACAGGCCCATGAAACAAATCCACAAGGGTCTGTAAGAAGAATGTTTCAAACTCATGGTCAGGAAAAGAGCTGAACAGTAGTCAAGGGACAGTGCCCTGAATACCCATTTAAAATATTGCGACAAATTACACTTTGAGAGTTACTAAGTAGCTCTTTTCTGAAAAGTTTACAAAGCAACTGAGATACAAGTGATCCAAGCACAAGGGGCAAGGCAAAACATTTTTGTGCAATACAAAATGTTATCTGAAAGTCACCTGTAGTACAGGTTTACCTACATCAAGACATACTGTGAAAAATTATCAAGTATAAATCTGAAACAGGAAGAAAATTTACAATACAAAAACACAAGATAGGTGTAAGAACTAACATGAAAACTGCAGCTTATTCTGAATATGCAGAAAACCCTTAATGACTAAATTTACTTCACTTGTATGTTTTTTTAAAGGTACAATTTTTCATTGTTCATTCCTGCTGATATTTCAGGGTTATCAACTACACTTTTTAGTATGCATGGTATATTTTTAAATCTTAAAATACATGGTATATATACCCCTGGTTTTAGTTCTTAGTATATATCAGAGAGATGGTATGAAGTAGTTCCACCCTTAATTTACATTATGTATCATATGTAAAATTCAGTCAATATTCTAACAGAATTCCTATTGATTTTGGGTGTTTGATCTTAAAAACCCTTATTTGATCTCATCTACAAAGTGTTAAGTACTGATTTAAAAAGTACTACACCCTTTCTGAAGGTCTGATGTAGAAATTGAAGAATGAAACATCTAGCCAAAGGTGTGTCAACAGTAACTTAATTTTCTGTATCTCACTAAAATTCCTTAACTCTGTAAAAAGATTATTTCTCAGATTCTTTAAAATAAAATAGAACATTAACAAAAAGTACAACCAGGAGCTTCAGCAGAGGCAAGAAGTGATCTTATCAAATATATACAATAATTCAACATACCATTAGAAGTTCTGGCGACACCTTTAACGGGACTCTCCAAGCATCTAGGGAATGGAGAACAGAACAAAATGACACCAGTGTCAAATTATTCATACCAGAGGAAACATGCTCCTACTGATGAAACAGGCACACCAAAATGCTGCACAACAGAGGGCTTTGTGATTCTTACCCAGCAGGTTGAGCACCAGGTGCTGGCTGGGAGAGAGTGGGTCCTGGAGGTTGAAGACGGTGTAGCGGCTGTGCTGGATCTGCCGCAGCGCCTCGAAGTTGCCCAGCAGGATGTCACAGAGCCACTGCGCGTTCACGCACGGGATCCGCCACTCCTTGGCCTTCTCGTACTTCAACCCGCTGGCCCTTGATGGGCAGAGAAGAAAAATATTTTGTATTGCAAAGAAATCAGTAAAAATAGCAATTTCTAATAATAAATCTAAATATCAGTGTTTTTTATTGGTCTATTGTTTGTTTTAACTGTAACAGAGGAGATACTCCAAAAAATGCTTTTGTTCTACATGTCGGAACAAGCCAGTCAGGGGAGAACTTCTGCTGCAAATGGAATCTTTAGACCTGGATTTAAATTTTCCCTCCTCCAACGTTTTAGAACAGTTATTTAAAAAAGGTATTTTATTTATGGATGATCTAAGAGCACCACTTAAGAATACTATAAAATAGGAAAGTTAGAAATGACTTCTGTTTTGCCTGTGTTCAGAAGGCCAAATTTATCACTTAATATGTGCTGTAATTTAGTTCAAGTTACAACATCACTAAGTTTATTGTTATCAAACTGCAGAACTGATTACAATGAACACTCTTATAATGAGCCATATGTAGCACCTCAGTTCAGAGCAGCACTACTGGGAAGAGGTTGCTGAGATGCTGAGAAAGCAAGGACTTACTCTTTACAGATGAGAACTGTATTGCTGCGACACAGGTAGCCCGTGTATTTGGCACCTGCTAGGTAGGCCATAAGCTTGAGGTCATCTCTGTCACTATCAACAAATCCTGTCACAGAGATTATCTGCAGGCAGAAAGACAGTTTTAAGTAACAGAACATTGATGGTACTTACAAAATATTCCCATGCAAAGTATTTTTCCATGGCTAATTTTTTACATTACAATGAAATGCACAGCATGGTGTATAAAGCATTCAATTAAAGCATGGCTTGTAGGATACAAACAGTACAATTTTAAAATTATTTGTTTATACATAAAAATTTCAAGTTTCTAGCAGTAGCTCTGACTCAGGAAGAATCATTTTCATTCTTCTGGTCAGCTTTTTCTTATTTACAGAGACCACAGCATTATTATGGATGAGCTCAGAGCTAATTTGCTTCTCACAGGTCTGCCATTTCCTTCTGCTGCACACAAAAAATAGAGGCATGCACACAAAAAATGCTTACACATACTTGCTATACTCTAAAAATCTGAGAACTGTGCTCTACTCTGCAATGTAGACAAATAAACTGTGCCAGCTGATCACAGAACTGTAATTCTACATCTTCCATTATTATCTTTAATATCCTGACAGCTTTTTGCTTTTGCCATTCTCACCTTTTCTTTAGGGAAAGGCAACAGTACTTCTGTTTAAAACTGTGTTTATTACATTGCAGATTACATTTACTATTAACCACTGAGTACACACACGATTTTCCCAAATATGTATTTCTTTTTATATCAGTCAGGACAGGCTATTAGCAAGGCCATCATTCCATATGTCTGCATCCAGCACAAAGAAATCCAATGCCAAGACATACTTTGGCATCTTGGTTTACACAGCATAGTACATTTCAAGATGCCTCTCAATGAACTGAAGTTTTTCAATTCCACAAAATTCCACTTTCACAGCTCCTCAATGCACAGGCAATGAACTGTGACCTCCTATCCTCTGATTAGCAGCACAGGCTTCCTTTTTAGGTATCTGATAAGCACTGACTAAGAAAAACCCTCAAAAATCCTCTCAAAATCCTGGGTTATGGTAAGGAAGCACATGCTGTTAGATGTGCTGCTGCTCTGCTACTATAAACTGTGCAGCCTGGATTGCTGCTACCTTGCTATGTGTAAGTCAAGCAATCTTTGCCTCTCAGTGTCACAGAGTAACTCAAAAAGGCAGGTGTTACTCCTCACCACTCTGAACTCGGAGAGACTTGCAAAGCACTGAGAAACACCTGGCAGCAGCAGCACCACATCAACACAACACCTTAAGATTAACAGAAGCTTTTCTTCCAAGGCAAAACAAATGTGTAATGCTCTGTTTCTAGCCCTGTTTTAATACTGCTCATGGAATGAAGCAAGCAATGAAACCAGCATTCTTCCAAAGTAAACTTTTCCTTCTTACATGTTGAGAACATGGCTTTCCTCCTGGTGGAAATGCCACTGGAAAATGAAGGGCTCGATGAGGTGGGACCATCTTCTTTTTCTTCAAGATTGCATTCAGCCAGTGTGCTGTAATACATCTCTTCCTTTCTCTTAAAGCCTAGGAATACAGGCACAAACAGCTTTTACAACCCAAAATATTTTTAAAGCTTTTTCTACAAATCAAACCTTGGATTTTAATTGTTTTTCTCTATATTTTAGACTTCTTTCTCATAGCATCTTCCTTGGTGCTCTCTGGAACAAGTCTACTACAGGCACTATGAAAGTTTGTACCCCAAAGAAACACAAATCATAATAAACATGTAATGAGAAACTTTACATTTGCTGTCTAAGCATGAAGCCCACAATGCAAAGGCCTGCCTTTGCAGTGATAAAATGAAAGCAGGCACCAGTGCAGGCTCACCTGAGCATACATGTTACTGACTTGGCTTTCACAGAGAAGGTGAGTACATCTGCTCGTGAGGGTTGGGTCCACTGTCCCACCATGTGCTTGAATGATCTGGTAAGAGAGTAAATACAGAACTTCTACGAAATAAGAATTTTTACATTACATTAAGAAACAAAAAGTCTGAAATGAAAGTCCACCCTTTAGGACACTGTCACCATTAGCACCACTTCACTGAAAAGTTACCCCCCAAAACTAGGTTTGTTATCTAGCTTTAGAACAATTTTGAAAACAAAAAATAAAATTAAATATGCAGCTTTTCACTGAACAAAAAGTCTATTTTTTAGAAGAAATGGAAAAAAAATGAAATAAAGATATATAAACAAATATAACCCTTCTCATGTCTTTAATTTTTTGCAGTATAACTGTTAAACAATTTTTTTATGAACTATTCAATTCTATCTCAGCAATAAACACAAGTGCTGTTAAAAATGTCAACAGCTTACTTGATTATGCAAAATTGTAGGGAAAATTCAACTATAAAATCCATCAGAAGTTTCTGAAGAACATCAAAGTCCTCTTATTTAGGAAAGGATACAATCAGATTTTTCTGAAAAATAGAAGTTGGCAAAAAAATAGAAACACTCTATTCTTCCATCTTATTCACTCAGGTGGATACCTCACAGGCTACTAAATGCCAAAATTATATGTAAAAAAGAATGTTTTTACACAACCAAGTTAAAGCTAGACAGCGATGCTATATTACATTTGCTGTACTACAGCTGCCTGATTAAAGCATAAATAACTGGGAAATAGTTAAGGCTTATTTAGATCATGTTCTGATTGAACACTTAATTCAACCAGGCTGCACACCTGAAGTATTTCTATTTCTATTACTTTTTCTGGTCAGCAGCAGTTGAATAATTTTGTTTTAGTTCGTAACAGAAGAATTACACAAAAGAATGCCTAAAGAAGAGTGAACAGTGCTGAGGTACTTCCAATGGTTTCTTCTAGAATTTAGGGACTATGACATTATATTATAGTTTTTTAGAAATACTGCACAATCTTACCCGTTTCCAGGTCGCTAACAGCTGCTTGTCAGACATCTGCTCTGGGTAATCAGCAATTGCAAAGACACAGCCCAGTAGGAAATACTCTTCTGGAACTGAAATAGTTTGGCACATAAAAAACAATTAAATACTTAAAAGTGTGAAGAGTTCATCTCAGAACACATTTGCTACACTGACCTCCTCCTATTACCAGGTTATAAACCTCCTAGGTGTACTTCCCTTGGAAAAAGTAGGATCCAAAATTTCAAAGCTGAAAGCCTTAAAGGCACAGCTCAACCCAGAGTCTGATTTTGTTAAGGGTAGTTTTTTTTTCTCCTGGAAGAAGAGGGGCTAAAGGGGCAAAAGGAAGGGTCACAAAAAAGAAAACATAAGACCACTTCCTCTTTTACAGAGATCATCTATGAACAGCCAGAACAATCAAAAAGCTTTCAGTTCAACTACAATTCAAAGCAAGGTGTGACAATTTTCTGATACTGAACTGTCAATAATTGACCAGTATTTCCAAAATTGTAGCTGTTCCTCTCCCAAAGGAAAAAAAGTTTTAAAAATATTCTGCTATGGATTTACTAACACTGTTCTGAAAGTATAGGTTGTATGCTTGTCATATCAACTGTATATTTGAAAAGACAATGTCCTCAGCACTCTCATGCTTTTCAGATTGCTGGATCATCATTAGCTATTATTTAATTATTTGCCTAAAAATCAGTAAAACCAGTTCTGAGCCGTGAGTGGCTTTTCTTACAATCCCATCCTGTAAACACAGCATTACTTCTTGGTATTCCACCCCAATTCATGTCATTAGCTACTTTTTTCCAGGATCAGAAGGCAGTAATTACTAACTTTCCACTGCTGGATCGTGCCCAAAAAGCGGCTGCTGCTGCAGTTGCTGCTGTTGCTGCTGGTGGTGTTGTGGCTGCTGGGCTGCAACTGGAAGCTGTAGTGCTTGAGGTGTCTGAGTTAAGTGCTGTGCTGCCTGATTCTGCATTTGCTGTTGCTGATGCTGCTGGTGCAGTCGCTGCAAGTGCTGCTGCTGTAGTTGCTGCTGCTGATGTTGCAGCTGTTGCTGTTGCAACTGTTGCTGTTGCAGGTTCTGCTGCTGCAGCTGTTGTAGCTGTTGCTGCTGCTGCTGCAGCTGTTGCAGCTGCTGTTGCAGCACATGCTGCTGCTGGAACTGGAGCGGCTGCGGAGGGCGGTGCAGCTGCTGCTGCGCGTGGAGCGGCTGCTGCGGGAACTGGAGCTGCTGCTGGGAGAACTGGTGCTGCTGATGGACTTGCTGCTGCTGCTGCTGGGGAAACTGGTGAGGCTGCTGCTGTTGGAAAGACTGCTGGGAGATCTGGGGTTGCTGCTGTTGCTGCTGGAGCTGCATAAGTTGCTGAGGTTGAAGGTGTAAGAGAGGATGGTGCTGTTGCTGCTGTGCTTGATGTGACTGCTGCAATAAATGTGTCTCTGGTGTTAGTTTCACTTGACTAAACAGCACCACATTTGGATGTCCCTGTTGGCTATGATTTACTTGTTGGTCTAAACTTTTTGTAGGTGCTGAAAGTGATTGTAATATCTAGAAAACAAAGATTATTTTTGTGACTTTTTGGTTGTCATTCAGTTTTAAAAATATCTAAAGAACTACTGGGAAAATACAATTCCTACAAGAAAAGAACCCTACACCCTAAATACCTTGTGAGCTAAACAAAAATCTTTAACTGCCTAATAGCAGAATGAAAAGACAGGACTTACACAAAGAAGTGTGGAGCTGCATGTGACTCCTAATAAACAGCAATGCACACTTTACTTAAATTTAAGATTAAAGCCCATCCCTGTATTATTAATAATTTCTCCAACAGCATTATGACAACACTACGTTAATAATTACATTGATCAACTGCAATATTAATTTTAACATCCCACAGGCCCATTAAATTCAGTTCCATAGTCCTATTTTCACTTACAAATTGCTAATGATACCTTCATTAATTAGTGCTGTTTGAAACACTTATTCTCTTTTGAACCAATTCAGGAATATATAGCTTGTTTTTTAATCTCAATACCAAAAAACAAAACATCAATCTGCTGAGCACAAACGGTTTCTTGAGGAAAAAAAGCCCAAAACAACCTAACCTCCCTACTTAAGAATACTAGATTTTAGTTTTATAGAGAGTGCTGAAGTAATCTGGAATTTGATTTTATTTTTAAAGGTATAACTCACTGTTAAGAGAAAAATCATTTCACACTAAGCAGACACAAGTTAGGAAGCAAATTTTTATGCATCAGAAAAAGGAAAATTAGGAAAAATTCTAATAGATTAGGATGAGTCCTACATATTAATTAAAATATTTTAATATCAACTACCTATTACAAATGAGAAGGAGCAATAGGAAATTCTAGACTTGCCATTCATGAAGTCTTTTAAACATGAAATCAGCTTTGATGAATCCTGCAAAGCTTGTTTCCTTCACCCTCACTACTTCAACACAGTGTCACTCTCAGTGACGACATGCGTGTGAGAGAGGAATCAAAGCCCATCACCAGAACACAAAGCCAATTACTGTATCCTCTCAACCATCCATCAACTCTCCATCAGAGGTGGCTCAAGTGTTTTCACAATGCACATCAAAACATCTCAGGTGTCACCTAAATAATTCTGATTATTATTCTGTGCTGGTATCGCACACATGTGCAGCCATGACTATCAATGCATCACCCATCACTCATGTCTTGGCAGCACCACAGTAGAAACATTCAATAACTAAAAATAACACATACAAAAAACGTTTCCATGGCTTGGTGTGAGGAGCTTCTCTCCACAACAAGTAGCAAAAGCCAAAATTACAGAAGCTTCAAGACATGCATTTCAAAATACAGGGATAAAATCTTCAAAATCATTCTATGGCTATATCCAGAAAGTAACTATGTATCTGTAAGCACCTGATGATAGATTTTGATACTTGGTAGAAAATCAGAGGTTCAAACTAAACACTAACTTTGCAAGAATGTTCACTAAGATTTGAACTCATTATTCAGGGCAGAAAGTAAAAGCGAAGTTATAGGGGGAAAAGGTAGAACTGGTATTCCTCCCTCTAGGAAGCAGATTCGCAATTCTAAGATGCAGAGGCTTTCTGCACATGCTGGAGCTGGCCCAGTAGCCTGCTTGGTACAGCCCTTGCACATCACAATCCAGCCCCTGCTCCAGCAGATTTTGGGTGAACAGAGACAAGCCAAAGCACACAACCACCCTGTAGCTCTGGAAATATTGCTGACAGAAATTCTTCCACAGGGACGCCACTGATGTGTATTTGACAGCACAGTGACTGGGCTGGAGAGCATATGGTAGCCAACTTACCCACGCTGGCCAACTGAGCAAATGGTTGGCAGTTCTACTCAGGCCTTGCCCAGAAGTCTGAGCCCTTAAACAATTTAAAGCACTGAGAAGAGGAATCTAATCAGATTTCAAATAAAGCCTGTATTTCCATTTAATATTCAGATGTCATATAACCAGCACAGAATCAACATTTCTGAGTGACTCCACGCTGTGTGTTTTAAGTATTGGCTGGAAGCCTCTATACTACTCTGGCACCTTTCAAAGTTTTACCATCAGATGAACATGAAGAAAGGCACCAATGCAATTATTTAAGTAAAAGAAATGCCTAACATTTACCAGCACCTACTTTACTCACGCTCCCTTCCCACAAACATTTAAGAATTTCAATGCTGCAGGTGCAGCATGCTCACTTGCTTTTTATTTTCCTGTAGAAATACATTCAACACAAGAGCTGCAATTATTTCAACCATACAAGTGGCATAAGAAAGTGTAAATTAGGACTTCTCCATTATAATATGCCCAGCAGAACAATGCAGTATAGAACTGAACCTACTGTGGGAACAATCAATTCCACAATTTCATGTGTTTATAGCATAAACAATTCCTTGCACTGACTGAGAACCTAGAAGGATAGGAAACCAGGTTTCCTAAACTAGCAAAATAATTCTAAATTAATATTTTTCCCTCTCTTACCAAGAAGTCTTTACTGAAAATTTAAACCATGCTATAGTTATACATAACTTTACTCTTCCAAATGTTTATTCCAAATGCATTATGTGAACCTGCCAGAAATTAAGTAACTTATTACGGCGAAATTACGAATTTGGCTACAATTTTAAGTAGTAAAGGGAAGTATTAACTTTGGGTATTTTAGGAACAGCAAAAGGAAACTGAAGTTCTTGGACACTATAGCTCCTAAGAAAAAGTCCAATAGCTTATAAATTAAAAATCCAACACTTACATGTGCTACATTTGATGGTCTATTAATCTGCTGAATATCAGCACTATTAGTAATATTCCTTAACGTCCGCACGGCTGGACTCCACGTGGCCATCATTTCCTGGCGGTCAGAACTCTGGGCACCTTGGACTGAAGCCATGAGGTTGCCTCTCATATCAGGAGGCAAAATGTTACCTGGCACTGGTGGGACATTGGCACACAAATTAATCAACCCGGAGTCCTTCCCTTGAGGCAACCTACGCTTTGCTGCAGATGCCTGTGGGACTTCAGCTGGTGTCCAGTTCAAATTCCTTTCTTGCTTTTCCGGAGAGGAATCAGAAGAATCATCGAACATCAGTTCCCCTTTTGCCTTATCAGCAGAAGTAGATTTTGGTGAAAAAGCTTGATCACCCAAAGGTGATCCTTCTCGAGAAGATGCTGGGCTTGATAATTTTTCATCAGTACTAGCTTCATTTTGTGAATCTTGTTCTTCATTTTCTGCTTCTGCTTCTTCTTCCTCTTCCTCCTCCTCCTCCTCTTCCTCCTCATATATAATTAAACGAGGATGATAAGGAGTCTCTTCTTTTTTACACTTATCAGCTATACAATCCAGTACCCAGTCTGGGGTCACAATTTTAATGCTGTCCCGTTTATAAGCACATTCATATTTTTCCTGGGGGGCAAAAAAAAAAATATTTAAAGACAAAACCAATCCCAAGTAAGTTCTCTGAGATAAGGGCTAGAGCATGGAGAGGGAGATTACAAGGACACTGTCCAATACCAGAGACTGATCTCGCCCAGATCCAACAGGATTTATACTGTGCAGAACCACAGGTTCCAATAGATTAAAACAAAAAAAAAAAAAACAAATTCCCCACATTTACACTATAAAGGACTCAGAAGGCACAACTGCAGAAGATGAATGTCTTCACTTGCAAAATTCTTCTTTAATCCAATCACTGAAATATTCCAACCCAGCAGTGAGGAATGGCATGGTCAATACTAAAATGCATGTGATTTTAGGAGGACATTAAGGCAAGTCTAAATACAGTTTATGTTTTATCCACTATAAAAAAAAAGTAAAAAAAAACCCAGTCCCATTATGAAAAAGCATTTGGAGAAAAAGACAGAATTTCATAATGAAGTAGAGACAAATATTTAAAAATTGATCACTGAAGAAAAGCACTTCAGCAAGAATACAATTTAAATCTTAAACCTTCACTGTTTCCTTTCCTAATAGAAAAGACACGGAATCAGTGTCCTATTTATTCAAATATCCTCTTTAATGGAAACCCCTCACATACATCAAAACAGTATAGAAAAAAAACTTTCTTTTGACAATTTGAAACTTTTTTCAGGATACAATATTTAGAAAAGATTGAGCTGGTATTTTCTTTTATGTCAAACAACATAAATTAACAAGGAGCACATTCAGAGGAAATTAATATTGTGATTCTCTGAAGTTATTTCCCGCAATGAAACTGTCATTCATACAAAATAAAGACATTGGAGTTGAAATCAAGTTTATTTGCCAACACAAGATTTTATTATTTCCTTCTGGTGAGAATTATTAATAATCTTGTTTTATCATCCTGTATCTAGTCAGAACAATCATGTAAGTTTTCCTAGGGACAGAACTGTTCTCATTACAAACTGCTGCAGCTTCCCTTGTAGTGTATCAGACCAGCAGGACTGGAAGCAATGCGTAATAATCCCATAAAATTGTTCCCATTCAATGATTATGTGCATTAAAATATTTGTATCCTACAGAGAGAGAATGCTAAAACCTCCTTAAGTTTCTTAACTGGCAAGCTAAAGACAACATCCTTTGCTGTAAAAAGCTTATTATTTACTTTTTTAGTAAGCTATTAAGGTATGATTCTTAATGCATTTCATTGGTCCATTTCATTTCAAAGTTTTGCCCAAGACTTATATTTTCTTGTGATGAAAGAGATAACTAGAACAGTGTTCAATACACCCTTCTAAGCAGTCCACAGAAGCATTATCAAACATTTAATAAAAACCCACAAAACCAAAAACCAACAGACATACACATTCACAAAAAAGAACCCAGCCCTACAAAGGTTCCTACATCTTAAAAAAGGAAAAGCATTCCTTTCCCATAGCCACACTTTCTCTTCTCTCAGTGCCAGCCCATTTTTTATTCTTCAATATTTCAATTTTGTCCTTTGTTTTTCTTCACTGATTCTGTATCTGTGGATTTATAATATAATCACAATCACTAATGACTGTGACATATCAAAATTAGGCTAAGACAAACAAGATAAAGAATAAAATTCTTTATTCAAACTGGAATTCAAATAGCAGTGTGAAATTGGACATTTTTTAAATTAATCAAGCTTAAAGCCATGCATAAAATAAGCGCAAACTGAATAGCTGTGATGCCTAATTTTGCTGAATTTAGTTGTTAATCAACAGTGTTAAGAATTCTAACTTCAGGCAGATGGAAAATTTTTGACTATTTGAAAGCAAATGAGAGCTACAAGAAGAATTGTACATGTAATAAACTCTTACCCCCTTTGGCTCAGGCACAATCAAGTGAGTACATTTCTTATTGAGGCTCAGCTGGCAATTCCCTCCATAAAAAGTAATCAAAGCCCACAGCATACTTCGGTCTTCAGATGAAACCTAAAAGGAAGGCAGAAAATCCTTTTAGCTCTGTGCACCCAGCTGTCTTCAGCTGGAAGAATTTTAGTAATACACAGCACACCATTTACAAGGCTGGCTAATGTATTACCTGTAACTTTTAAATACCAAATTAGCAGGGAAGTAAGAGAGACAGAGAAAACAAATAGGAAAAAAAAAGTCATAGTACAACAGAAAAACTGGTATCTCTCCTCAAAAAGAAGCAAACATCCCACATATAATGCACATTGGAGTAGACTGAAATATGGTTCATTTCTTACCTGAGAGAGACAAGCAGTGACTCCAAAAAAGATCTGACATGATTCTGGAGAAAAGCCATTTACACTGGAAAGCAGGTGTCAAGGATGCAAAATAATTAGATTAATTTCCTTCTAATGTCCCTCAGGAAACTCAACAGTCTATGCAGTATTTCTCAGATAATACCAAGTATGTGACCAATCAAAAACTTTCATCTTTGAAAGTACATTGTCTGTTTACAATTAAAGTTTATGCATCAAGAAAGGAAACCTGATGTACAAACAGAATCAGAACACCTGCAATATTATGATCAGTTTTGGTAACACTCTAAACCAGAACTGACCTGGGAAAGAGATGGACCAGACTTCTGCAACTTGCCCCTCTTTTCCACACTTTCATATGATCTTGTGTTTAAGACCCATGCACATTTCTCAGAAAAAAATTACTACAGAAACAAGTGTACATTGTGTCACCTGCAGACACTGGGATTTTTTAAATGAAACAAAATTGTTTTCCCCAGGTGCACCAGCAACATACATGTTTTGAAGCCCAGAAGAGACAGCACACAGTAAGCTAATGACAAAGCCAAAAGCATTTTAAAATGTAAGAATAAATTACTGCCAGAACCCAGAATACCTCAAGAAGTTCGCCTGATGAAGATCCTAAATTGTTCTCCATTTCATCCAAGGTAGAAATTCAGTACTGGATCTTTCAAAAGCGTACATGTGTCTAATCCCTGCCTGAGTACCTACTGGTAGCACATAAAGCGGAGACAGTCAGTATTTAACTTTTAAGAGGTCTATCAGTTTGCCTGGAGCTTGCACACTCTAAAGAACAGGAGTGAAAGAGACTCTTTTTAAAGTTACAAGCAGCATAACATAAAACAAAACAGAGGGAATACAGAAAAACTCACTTTTCTTCCTGCCATCAACAAAAGCTCAGAAGGGCTCTGACTCTCTTTTATCTATACAAGACCATTGAAAAGCACACCCTCCTCACTCTTGCTTTTGCTGCAAAATAAATTGCCAGCCCTCTTTATGGCATTATAGCCACGGTTTTCACACATGAAAACTCTTTTTCCTTCTTCACAGAGTCTGCTTCCAGATTCATTTTTCTGCTACTTCCCTTCCACTACAGGTTAGTCAGACTTTGCACACGTCAGTGAGCAGAGCACAGGAGAACACTCTACTGTATTAAGTTCCCTCTGGTGAAAACAACTTCCACTAAGAAACAGACAAAATTACTGTGCTTTTACATTGCATTACATCTTTCTGTATTAAACTTTACCTTTAGCAACTGACAGGCAAATGCCCATCAAATAAGCACTAGAATTGGTAAGGCAACATAAAATCCTTAAGGCTCTTATTAGATCCATATGTCTAACTGACACAAGATGTTTCTAGGACTTGGTTCTTCAGAAATTCAATGACCACTTTGAGCATTACCAAATTAAAACATAAACTAAAGACAAAAAATGCAGAATCTCAAACTTCTGCCTAAACTGGGTCCAAAAGCAATCAGCTATTCCTATTAATAATTAAGCTATTCCTATTAATGACTGTATTTTTTTCATTAAGGCAGTACCTAAATCCTAATAAAAGGCCAGATGCCACTGCACTAGAAGTCATAAAGAGACTGAGACAGGACAAAATGAAGTAAAGACTTTAACAACTCATTTTGTCAGCACAATAAAGTTCAGAGTAAAACCTAAACCCACCATGTACTAAAGACATGAAGTGCTAGACAGTCAAAGGTCCAAGAACACATTTATTGCTCACAGGTGCACAAAACTTCCTTCTTCCATGCAACTGAAGAACAAGTCACTACTGAGACCTGGTCTTTTCATTTGGCCATTCCAATGTTCCCACAATAAAGACTTCCTGAGCAATAGCCATTGAGAGCTTCATTCCCACATTTATAGCTACAATTCAGTTATGGACTGCACCATTCTGTTGTTTCATCTGTTTATTTCTCTTCTGGGTATCCAATAATGTCAGCTCTTAGAGAATCCTTTTAAAAAACCCTGGTTACACATAGAATAAAAATTTTTTAATAGTGCAACTTCTTCATGTGAAAGAACATCAATAATGAAATATTAAGTTATTTAAGCCTGAAAATGTAGCTCATACCAAGTTGGGTTTTTTTTTGTGAACACTCTTTATGAACAGGGAGAAGGTTTAGAGAAGTGTAACATAAACAACTAAACACTCATCCTTATGATGAAAGTACAATAAATACATTTATTACGTCCAGACACAAATGACCAAAATCACTAGCCTAGACCACATCACAGAAACACAGCAAGTTGCAAGGGCACACACTTAAACTATTGGGTATAAAACAGGAATTCTGAATCTCTGAAGCACATTAAGGCCTGAATTCCCAGTATGAACACCTGGATTCTTGCACCTACCACCTCTTGTTTTCTATTTGATAATAGATATCCTCTAAGTGCCTATGAACCATAAAATAGGCAAAGGGACAGGAATAAAGAAGACAAAGAAGCTTCAAGCACACTGCAGCATTGGCAGGCAAAACACAAGAGACCATTTTAGAAGTTTAAGCAGTACCTATTTGAAACAGTCTTGAATCCAGTCTTGAATTCAATGGTATCCATTTTAACATAATTTCTAGAATTTTGGCCTTAAAAGGATACGGCAGAAGAGCTCCACAGCGAACAGACAAGATCACCCAGGAAGGCTGAAAAAAACCAGAAACCACCAGACATTAAAATCCTTGGTCTACATGCACAAAATATGAATTACCTTCCAAGTTCATGCTATAGCTAGTTTTAATACACACTTCCTAGCTTCGGAAGTCTATCTAAATCTAATCCTACACTTATCTCCAAGGAGTGAAGAACCATAGCCTTACACAGAATGAGTTTTCGAACGACAGAACAGTGCTGGCTGATAAATAGGGATGGCCCCTCTCCGACAGTGCTCTGGGACAGAAGGGCTCAAAGGGACACAGGGTGGTGGCAGTGAATGGAGGAGATGTAGGACACTGGTCCCAGTGCAGTAGATAAGGAAGAATGGGCAAAGAGTGACATCACATTCAGTATGGAATTACTTTTCCTCAAAAGACAAACAAAATAATATATTGTGGCAACTATGGTTATGGTGTCCCAGTTTTTGTTTTCCTCCTTCCCTTATAAAGGATAATACAAAAAATAGTTACAACCACTTAACTTCTAACTACTCAATCCCAAGGGGAAAAAAAAAAAGGATCTTTTCCTCCCTTAAGTTTTTAATCTTCCTTTTTCCCAATAACCAGCTACTTTGGTGCCTCTGACTTCCAGTCCCTTTAATACTTAGTCTGATTTTCTTGATTACAGATCATGCTGTGATGTTTTCAGGTCAAGCCAAGTGACATTAGTGAAAGATTTGCTCTCCTCCAGCAAATGAGTTGGCAGTTATGAAGCAAATTAAATTATTTAAGTGGCATTAGAAAGCAGGAAGTGCTCTCTACAATGCTGATGTCCTTCCTTCCCATGAAAATGGCAGCATTTCCTTGTTTATGAAGTTAAAATTACACCAGAAACCACTTCAGAGAAAGGGAACTAAAAATTAACCAGCACACCCAGTATAACCATAAGGGTCCCTAGCCAAACATTTCATTTTTTAGCGTTAATTCACAGTTCTACACTGTCAGGTGCACTCTCATGACAAAACCTATCAAAATTCTCTACTGCCACCTGTATCCATATGGATAAAATAACCCAAAATCATGTACTCAAAGGTATTAGTAACAAAATTCTAGTGTTTATTTCTTCCAAACTCTCTCAATACTTCCAGAGTGACAAGTTCACATATTCAAAGATGAAGCTCAGAGTTTTTCACTGAAAAATACCCTGCTATTGGAAGATAGTAACAAAATACTGGTAATTCCAGTGTAAGAAAGAAAGAAAAAGACTAAAAAAAAAACCTTAAAAACTAAAATAAGGAGGAAAAAACCCCTAATTTTCTACAAGTTCCTATAGTCCATAATTAGCAGAGTACATATATGCAAAATCAACAAAATCATTTTACACTTTGCCAATTTTATGTGTTTTAAAAAAACCTTCAGCAATCTAATACTTATTCTAAATTGAGGCTTTCCACTGGCAAAAGCTTGCAAGAACCTTTCCTTCAGAATACTTCTAAAGCAGAACTAACAGGACATCATATCACAGATGACTGAAAGAAAAATCTGAAAAAAAGACCAAAGCAGAACACTAAAAAAAAACCCCCACCACTGACAGATACAGAGCAACAAGCAGAAGGAGAGAACAGAACTGTAACAGAAGTCTGCAAGTCAGGATAAAAGTTTGTGTTACAAAAATGTAAGATTTTTAAAGACATGCTTTATTTGGTCACCAGCCAAAGATGAATATTTTGTTACAAGAATGAAGCATCTATGCTTCATAATACTAAATACTTTGACAATATCATGGATGAGTCACTCACCTTTACCACAGGGAGATCAAAAACTTCTCGAGATTCTCCAACTTCTGGATTGTCCCCATCTTCTGAAATAATATGGGAGGCCAGTGCATTGTAAGAAACTTCCTTTGCTTTCCCAGCTTTCAGAAGTTGGATAACCTAAAGCCAAAAGAAGACAGGGAGAATCAACAATTTTTAGCAACTTTTATTTGAGAAAAACATTACTGCAAGAAGACACTAACACAGGGTGGATGAATGAATATGACCTTTCTTGGCTGTCCTCCTGTAGGTGGCCAGAACTTTTCCTAAAGTTACCAAACACATTTAAAAAACTGACTTCCAAAGGTTTACACCTCTTCTATATTTTCATCATTGCATCGCAAGAGCTACTTTCCAAAATAATTGATGATGGGGTAGGAACTGGGAAAATTTCAAGTTTTTTTCCAGAACATGAATGCCTCAAAAAATATATTAAAACTATTTTCCTTCATGCAGGGAACAAAAGCTCTTCTAAGTGTTTGTTTTTTCATAGGGTAGTTCTCGAAGTGTTTGAATATACTTTAAAATAAGAGGTTAAATTCTAAGGACTAAGTGATTTTGTGAAATACAGAAGAAAAAAAAAAAAAGTAGGACTCATGCTCTCTATGTTAGTACCTTCAGAAGCTGGAACTGCAGTGCCTCACTCCACTGCTCTGCCCTGAGAATGCAAAACAACTCCCAACTACCAAAGCACATCTCACTCATAATTTGCAAGGCCCAAATAGCAGATTCTGCTTCAAGAGCTCAGTGTTCTCTCAGCTCTGCTGTAGAGATCTGTGTGATGAAGATCCCTGTGCCCCAAAAAACCAGGACTTTCATTTAAACCAAGAAGGTAACAGAGAAGGTAGTGGGGTATAGAGGGAAGAGAAAATGTTTTAAAACATTATGGTCTAAAAGAGTTCAGAAGTTAAAAATGCCATCCATTTATGACTACTGTTTCATTCCCTTTTATTATTCAGAAATAATTATTTAGAATAAAATTGGTAAGACTTTCATCTTCCAAAACCTGTCAGGGACAGATGTCTGCCCCTGCAAACCTGCTGGGGACATTCCCTTCAAAACAGAATGCTCTGCCAACAACAGTAAACAGCAGAGAGCAAGGCAATGCATTCATCAAACAAAGTATTAATTAATTCATTGTTCCTTAAGCAATTACTCCCTACCCTGTACACTCACCAGGATAAAGAAATACTGAAAAAGAGACTCTAAAATATAGCATCAAGCTATTTTATAAAGCATTTCTGCCAAGCAGAAAAACAGGGAAAGAAAAATCGCCACTTACTGAGGAGGCACCTCCTGACAGAAGTACCTGACTTTAAAACTCCATTTAAGAAAACAAAAGTTAAATTTTTTTCTGCAATATATGAATCTTACCAAAAGAACTACTCTAAAATAACCAAGAAAATTGATCATGAGCTTGCTGTTCTTCTCACCACTGCCAGAAACAGGAGTGAACGTTTCCATTTTGCATATCAATCCCCTAAATCATGATATACCTTCCTTCATGAAATCCAGTTAACCGTAAAGAACCACAGGATGCTATCATTCCAAAAGGAGACGCTAAATCCAAATAAAGCACGTTTGAAAACAAAAGGTATTTAGGAACAGTCTCAGCACATGAGCTCCTTGTCTCACACAGCTCTCCCTGAGTTACAATCCCATTAGACTGCTCATTCAGGGGAAGGCTAAAAAAAGGAGTGAACGTCATGAAAACTGAGAGCCCAAATCTGACAGCATCAGAAAGTAGCTATGAATAATGTGCTAAAAGTATGATATAAATGTGATACATAATAATGCACTTGATTATTTTATGTTTCATGAAAAAAGAGTCATCCTAATTTAGGTCCCGTAAACTTCAAAACTCCACTTAAAATACACAACTTCTACAGATTAAGTAGTGCCTGGACTGAAAAGTTGTGTTGGCACAATTAAAGAACTCATTTACATTTATATCAACCATATACCTGTAACTAGAAAACATAATGCTGAAAAGCCTTAATATGAACACATAATTTAAAAATACCTAAAATTTTTTTTTTTTTTTTTTTTTTTTTTTTTGTGAGGGGAGGAATAAAAATTTTATCTTTCTCTCCCACTAAAATCTGGGTTGGAAGAAACAAGAGGAATAGTTCAAAATTAAGAAGTAAGGCAATGGGCATATAAAAATAAATTAAACAAGATAACCAAAACCAAATATCCTGTTCAAAGACCTTGTGCTGCGTTGCATTACTTTTTATTTCTTTCTGAAGCAAATATTGATTTTAACTGGTGTTTCCAAAACATGATGGTTTGGGATTTTATATTTGAGGAAAGCAGAAAGAGCATTTATTAAAAGAAAAAGAGGAGCTGACATCTTCTCATCACCCTCAGTAAGGTGTGAGGAGCAAAATGTACCCAATGGAGTGGAATGGGTTTGGAGCTGAGAGCCAACCTAACTCCTTCATGTGCCAGAGAACACCTTGGCACAACTCCAGACTTTTGCTTCCCTTCCAATTTATGCTGCACATGCTTTAATGTAGGTATGCAGTTATTCACCTGAAAAAAAATTACTTTTTTTCTTCTTACTCTTGAATCTGTTTTGATTAGCATGCTCACTTGTGCTAGGTGTTTTAATATTTATTACAGTAACTGGTTTTCTGTGAAACTATTTAGAAATTTAAGTTGATCAAAGTGTGCTCCTTCCCAGAAGATGAAGGAGGAAATTTTCTGCAAAATCAAGCTGGCATCCACCTGTATGTGAAGCAGTAAAAAGTGCCAAAGATATTTGTAACTTTTTTATTTGTCATGGGACAAATTTCACTCTAAGAACTGATTGAGTTTGGTTTACAATTTCTGTATTCTGTCTTGGCTCAAAACACACCTGATAAATGCTCCTCATACTCAGGTGTCCCAGGGTACCACAGAGGACACCCACAGGAGGGTGTCCTGGTCTCAGCAAGGATAAAGTTAATTTATTCTCTGTAGCTGCCATGGTTCTGTGTTTTGGATTCAGAAGGGAAATAATGTTGGTAACACACTGATGTTTTGGTTTTTCCTAAGTTGTGTTTATCCTAAGGACTACTTTTTTGTGATTTCCTCTGCCAGTAAGGAGTTATAAAAAAGGCTGGGAGGGAGTACAGCCTGGACAGGTGACCCAAACTGGCCAACCACACCAAAGCAAGTCATGCCCACTATATAAACTGGGGGAGTTACCCATAAGAAGGGCTGATCTGGGGTCAGGAATGATGTCTGGCATCAGTCAGTGCACGGTGAGCAACTGTATTGTGCCTCACTTGCTTAAGGTTTCCTTTATTTCCCTTTTTCTTAGCATTATTATTTACCATTACCATTGTTTTCAATTATTTACCATTACCTGGTTTTCAATTATTAAGCTGCTTTTATATCTCAACCTGTAAGTTTAATTTTTGAATGTCCTCCCCATTACACTGCTCAGGGGTGGGGGTGAGAGAGCAGCTGTGCTGTGCTTAGTTGCCAGCTGGGCTGAAGCCGGTACAGAGGGTTCTCCCAGGAGCTGGCCCCGAGCTCAGCCCAGCCCAGCTCCTCACTCTGACCGGGCTCAGCCTCCAAGCCAGGCAGAGGAACATTCAATGCACCAAATTTGGAGCATATCAAAGCTCTATGACAATGACTCTGACTGCAAAGAACAATAAAATTTAGCATGAGAAAGAAAACCAATTTAAGAGAATGCTTGTCTATTTGCTCTATGGGAAATCTGCTAATTGTCCTCCCATGTCAACACATGACTAAAACAGGCTTTTCAAGACACTACTCTAATGACAAATTATGTACAACAGTGCTACAGGATTTTTGCACTCACCCTCATACACATAATACTAACTGCTGCTGTAGGGTTTTTTGGTAAGTACAGGAATCTGTTACTTGAGTGCTAAGCCACTATTAAAAATTTTATCTCTAAAGACCTAATGCCTAAAGAACTAAGTTTTATATCTAGAAACCTGTCTAAAGAAGTTTTCATCCTGTTAACCGTATTCTTCCTAGACTGTATTTATTTTAGCACAATAGGAATGAAATCCATCTGAACAGGCCAGTAACTGTGCCTCCAGGACACAGCTAGTGAGCGTCAGGACAGGATGATAAAGGAAACCAACACTGAACTAAGACTTTACTACAGCAACTACCAGAGAGGCAAAGAACTTTAACTTCAGCGTGAAGCAGGCAGTAACCTGCTTGCAGGAAGCCGCTGTCCTAAACCTCCGCAGGTTGCATTTCAAGCATCTAATTGGACAAGCCACAAAACTTTGTTTCAACCACCTTCTCCCACCACGGGTGTTACTCACGGCCAGGCCACCTGCATTGCCCAGGGCATTACCCCAGGGCACGGCGAGAGGGGCGGGCGGCCCCCGGCCTAACCCACAGCAGCCCCGCAGCGGCGGCCCCGGGGCGGTAGCGGGGCCGGGCTCGGGGCCGCGCCAAGGCGGGAAGGTCTGTGTGGGAGGGCAGAGCCAGCCCGGCCCGCCGTGACCAGCCTTCCCCACGGCCCGTCCCTGCGTACCCGTACGGAACCGGGCACAGGGAGGGGCCGGGCCTGCGGAGCGCTCGAATCGGAGGAGCGCCGGCCGCTGCCCCCGCTGCCCGCCCGGCCCGGCCCGGCTCAGCACAGGAAGTCCCTCCGCCCGCTCCTCCTCCGCTCAGGCGGCTCCGGCGGGGCCTGCGCGGCGGGGCCGCCGCTCCCATGGCGGCGGCAGCGGCGCTTCCCGCGGGCACAGCCGGGATCGGGGCCGGGATCGGGGCCGGGATCTGGACCGGCCGCCTCCCCTCCCCCCCTCAGCCATCCCGCCCGGTCCCTCAGGCGCGCGCTCCCCCCGCTCCCGCCCTTTCCCCGTGAGGCGGCGCGAGCCTCGAGCCCGCGCGCGGTAGCCGGACGGTTCCACTGTGCCCCCCCAACGTCGGGATGGGGGGGGAGACGAAAGGGAAGGCGGGAATGATAAGAAGGGATGACCCGGTACCTTGGGGTCGATGTCTCCCACCACGAAGAACTTGACGTCTTTGAACATCTCCTCCGGGACTTTCAGCTCCTCCTCGTCGTCCGCCAACATGGTCCCGGACGGCAGCAGCGGGCGCTCCCCCCCTGCCCGCTATTCCCCGCGCTCACCGTGCGAAACCCGCCGGGGCCCGGGTCTCTCCCGTCCCCCTCCCCCCGCAGAGCCGCCGAACCGCGCGAGCAAGGCGCGCGCTGCGGGACACACCATCCCCCACCGGGACGTAGGGGGGGTGGAAGGGGGAGGGGAGAGCCGCCCCCGCAAAGCGGCTCCCCCCGCCCGATCAGCCACCACGGCTGCTGCAGGGCCGCGCCCGCCTCTGATCCACAGGCGCTATCCCTGCTCCTCCCTCTTTCCCCGAACCGGACCGGCAGGCAGCATCCGGGTCCGCAGCTCCCCCCGCGCGGGATGCAATGGACTCGCCCCGAACGACAGAGGCGGGCAGCGGGGATACCCGGCCCCGCCCATTGGCGGGGGAGGGAAGGCAACCACCCCTGGCCCCGCCCCCGGGGCGCCCAGGCCCCGCCCTCGGCCCCGCCGTGAGGGGACGCGGGCGATGGCGGCGCGGCCCCTCGCAGCCAGCGCCCGCCAATGCGTGGGTCTGTTCCACCGGCCAGCTCATGTGTGAACCTACCGACTGCTCCCGAAATCAGAGCTACGGTGCGAAAAGGCCTCTAAGGTCATCGAGCCCCACCGAAATAAAGTATTTTCCCTCAGAAACTGCAAAGCATCCATCTACGTTGATAGTGAAGCGTTCCCACCTAGAGGGGGATGTGTCTTACCTATTTTAGGTAACAGAAAACAATTATTATTACTTTCTATAGGTTGGAGTCAACAGAAAGAAACGAGCACTTTCAGAGCCTGCTTCATGTCATATATTTTAAACAGTGCTGCATTGACAAGGATGTTTAAAATACAAATATTAGATAATATATCATTTTATCTATATAATAAGCACTCAGCTTTCCAAAAGAGTTTTGAACATCCTCGTAATACTTTGAAGTGGACAATGACTCCCTCCCACACTCAGAGCAATGTTAAGAGATGGCATTGAAAGACTTAGTGAAATAAAAATACAGGGCACCTGTAAAAATAAAAATACTGTTTCCCTCCTGCCTGCAAGGCCTGTCTCACTTCCCCAGGAGGAAACTATTTTTCTTACCTATGTGATTCTTGAAACCATGGTAGAAACATAAATTGGTTTACCAGTCATTTATTTACTTTTACTGGACAATATTTTACTGGTTATAGGCTTCACCCAAATCCCCTGGATCTCCACATGACATCGTCTCCTTTCTATTCCAACTATGTAAGAAATACCCAACCTATCACCTGTTCTTTTTCTACTCCAGAATGAACACTTGGTTGAAAGTTTTAAATGTTTTCCCTACCTCCCAATCAAATTTACTTTATAAAGCGAAAATCAAACCAAAACATCCTTAACTTTTATATGGTACACTTTTTTGTTATGGGGCAGGAAAAAAAGTAGAAATAACCATCTGCTTTTAAACACATTTTCACTTTCTTTCAACAATTCATTTTCTCATCTTACTTCCTATCTTTTCTAATAATCCTTGTTTAGATTAATTTTCTTCTGTGCCATGTATGTCTTGGACTGCCTTTGAAAAGACTTCTCTGAGCTCTGCTTTCCTTTATAGCCATGTCCAGCCTTTGCTTTCTTAGTTCCATAATTTTCACTCTTTCCAACTCCGTCTTTGATCCATTTTCACTTCTTCACATTAAACTGAACCACTTTGACCAAAATCCTGCAGCAATATATATTTCATATTCTCCTTAATCTATCAGATTTCATTAACACTACTGCTTCCTGAGTTTCCTTTCCTGTTGGATTTCATTGTCTCTGTAATAATCTGCATCTTCCAGCACTGGTAATTTTCACTTCTTTTCTTTGACAGATATAGCTATCTCTCAGGTTTCTACTCCACGTTCTTCTCTGAGTTCTTTCCTCTTCCTGATGTCATTCTTTACTTAGATTCATCTTTCTCAGTGTGATCACTGAGAAATTTCCCTTTCCCACAGGAATACTTTCCTTATATCTAAGTCCCTACACTATCACATATTCCTGCTCCACACAAAGAAAACCAAAGATTTCTCCTCCAAGGGTTTGTCCTCTTGATTTCCCTTCTCTGCCTATTTTCTTTGTTACTCTAATGAGTTCCTCCAGCCCTCCTGTCCTTTGGGTTTTCCAGAGTCACATAATTTTCGGGTTTTTGAAAAACTCTTAAGATTACAAGTATTTCAAAACAGGAGTTTTGAAATTATGCTAATACTGGCAGAAAACATAATGCAAACAACCTGCACACATTTTTCAAACTTTCAGCTGCAGTTGCAGCTATTGCAGCATTGGGTGGGACCACCTTGGATCTTCATTTGCTCAGCTAGTCAAATCAGAAGAATATGAGATGGATTTTCCATTTTAAATCACAGCAATTTTGAAATTCTCCTGAAATAGAAGGTCGGATTAATGTGTCAAATCATTGAAATTCATTGCAAAATCAATTTTTCACAAATAAAGAGTACCCATTCATAAAGGTAAGTGTAATTATCCTTAAGGGTAAATAATTGTTTTTAATGGTTAATAATATTATGGTAAAAAGCCAAGAATAAAGTGTGGTTCCATCCACAGTATGGAAGTGTAATGAAATGTGAAAAAAAAAGAAAGGTTAAGAATTAACTATAATAGGGTTACCAGAAGAAAACTGTTTTATGAATTTGATCCTGTATAGCATAGAGAAAGTTGTTGTTGCCTACCTGGGACATGGGACATGGACTTTTGGGTCTGTCCTCCTCTTCCTGACTGGAGTAAAAATAACTTTGCTGAGGCAAAGTCCCTCCCCAAAATGAATAAGCACTGGGAGCAGCTCCTGGACAGAGCCCCAGAGCTGGTGAAAGCAGAACTTCGAAAATCCTGCCCAACTCAGGAGCAGATGCCAGGCAGCACAGCCAAAGCAGGGGAGTTTCCATTCTGTGCCATGAAACAATGCACAGCAACAACCCTACAGAAAACCTGCCTGCTAGCAGTTTAAAGAGTTCTAATGGCCCCAGTAAGAAATTCTGTAGATCTCAGTACTGGATTGCACAGAGAGGCTGTTGTATTATCATCAGTGCTACTAAAAATATAGCTTTCTTTATTCAAAATTTGTCTTCAAAATGATCACTCCCAGACAAAAAGACTACTCTCATGAGTCACAAGTTTTTCCCTTTAAGTACCTTCTAAGTAAGCAGTGGAATTAAATTAATGAACATATTTTTTTACTTCTTTATGTATTTCATGAGTCACCTGTCAAGAAATTATTTAAATTCTAGTAATTAGACTATTTCTAACAAAAATTAATAGCTCTGGTTTTGCATCACGTGTATGATCTTGTTTCCAGGCCATAAGAGCAGAAAACAAGATGGAAAAAGTATGTTTTTGAACACGAAAAATATGTTATTGAAGAAGAAAAATATCCCCTGAATTTGCCAGAAATAAATTCTGGCTTCTGCTCACAGGTCAGCACACAGAACTAAGTCAAATCACTGGGCTGGTCTCACTGCCCAGGTGCAGAGCAAAGTGCTTGCCTGTATTTAGCCTCAAATGGATTTGTCAGGTTATGAGATAAAGCTCATCTGCACGAGCTGAGTGACAGTGGAAGGAGGGAGAGCCCAGCTCCTCTGCCAGCTGCTTCCAGCCCATCCCAGGGACCATCAGCCCACCAAGGGTCCTTCTCCACAAGCCAGATGGGCACAGGGGCAGACAGGTGGGTGGGAACCTGTCGGACAATACTCTTTTCCTGATGGGACAACTGAGAGGCATTTTAGCATAGCATTTCTAAATCAACTTCTTATCAATTCTAAATCAATTTCTTATCTCAAGGTTTACAGATGGATGCTGTGTGAGCCTTCTGCCACGCCCTAAGAACTCTCTACAAATCCATCTCCCACAGGAACCCAAGCCAAGGTACCACACAGGGCCTGAAAATTGTCCACAGAGGGTGAGCAGGGTAAGGCCATCGGTGCTGTCCCTGTTGCTCTGAGCTGATGTCACACGGGCCATGTACATGTTGTATGTCATCACCAGAAGTCCACAAGGATGTGAGCAGTCCATTATCTGTGCCAGAAACACTCCTCTGATCTCTAAACTACAAGAGCTCTGTACAGAGAACTTCATGAGCATGTTTCCAGAAGAACTATGATCTCAATTTTGTATTGTGTGTTGCTTGCACGAGGTGAAAGCCCACCAAGCTGACAAGATTTGTGCATGCTTACATAAATGCCTTATTTGTGTGCACAAATGATTATATGAAAAATTCATACGCACCTACAATATCATATTTAGGTGTAATTGCTTGTGAAAAAAACAACAGCTTGATTTTTTTATCTTATTAATTAAATTTGAATCTTAGATTAAATTGTATATTTGTTTTACTCCTGTGAGCAGAAGGCTTTCTGAGTCCTTTGTTAATAATACATACTTGTTTGGTAGCAGCTGGGTCTCTAGATGTTACTTTTCCAACAAAATATATTTTCACAAAGTAAGCAGGGTTTTACAGAAGCTGATGTTAGTTTCAGTGTGCCTGGAAAGTTGTTGAAAATCTCTAAAGGCATGCTGCTTGCATCATCTCCATTCCCATTTCTTAATGTGAATAAAATCTGCTTTTTAATCAGAATCAAAATGTGCAAAACAGGTACACAGAGGGCTCTATTTTGGCTTGAGCTGTCTATGCATTTTTCCTCTTTCCTTCAGTGGGACTGCTTGCAACGGCAAATATGATTTATAATTAAAAACTTTCTTATTATCTGTACAGCAACGCTGAATCCTAAAAGGCTCCCTTGGAACTGGTAGTTTCATTTTTGATTCTCTTCTAATTCCAGAACTGCACTGAGAATCCCTTGTCATTTGCCTGACAGTTTTCTTTTTTAATATAATAGTTACAACTTTTTTTGCAAGTGCCAAGTAGCAAGTTCTACCTTTACTATAACTGAGCATAAAGGAGCAGAGGGGAAAATATTTTGATTAGCACAACTTAATGTAAGGATAATTTTGTCAGAAGTGAGACATAGTGGTAAAAGAGAGGATATAGTCCTTTGTTACCTGCTTAGGAATGTGAAAGGTTCATTCACCTTTACAAATAAATTGTTTCTGTCTTTCCCTCAGACTGCCAATAACCACCTCTATATAAGTTACATATAATTAATACGTAAAATTACATACATACTTACTTATATATACACATATATAAAACATTATAGCACTTTCTTAATGAGTTTTGGACCTGATTGTATTGGAGAGGAATATTGAATTGTATTGCACCAGGAAAGAAGAATGCAAGTCTTCCCAGTGCTCTGAGAAAGAACAAATAATTTGCCACAAATAAAATGTGATACTATAATTTATAGACTCCATTCTTTGCACCTCAAGAGGAGTCCTTGCTTCTGCTCCAGCTAAGGTACCTACCAATTTCTGTGTATTATCTGAGTTCAAGAAAAAAATGTTGGTGAAATATGGTGAGTAATTATCCCTGTAGCCCTTCTTTGTAGCTTGTCAAGATTAACATCATTTACAGGCTTTCCATTGGGGTAAATTAGTATCAGCAAAACAATAGAGAATGCAAATTTTCCTTTGAGCCTGGGCTTTCATTCATGCAAGCTTGAAAAAAGCTAATGAAACATGAAGTAACCAAATTGAATTCTTCTAGAAATGAGCAAATTATTTGTGCCAAATCCTTTTTTTTGTTATTCAAATAACACTAACACTAACACTTGTATTTATTTTTACATTATTTATTACATAAATGCAGAAAAAGGCAACTAAAGTTGGTAGCATTGCAGAGCATATTACAGAACAATGTGAAGAGTGAGCCTGGGTACTGCTCTGAGATGATCTCAGAATTCATTTATGGCTTTGTGCTTTTGAGTAGAGTGAAAACCCTAAATTTGTGCTGATAAAACATTGACATCCCATCTCTCTCTTTCTGTATGTTGTCCAGATAGTTAAATATTCCCTTTACTCATCCAGAAAGAGGAATGGCCAGATGACCCTTGCCTGAGGACGCATCTCTGTGCTCACAAAGAAGCTCCAGTGTCCCAGGGGTGACCTGTGCTGATCTTTCTGGGACAGCCCATGAAGAGTGGCTGGTTTTACACAGCTTCTCCTGACTCAGGTACGCCAGTGCTGGCTGGAGCAGGCAGTGACTCAGGGCTCCACTCTGGAGCAGAGACAGAGGGCAGCAGCTGCACCAGCCCACCTGTGCCACCAGGGAAATCCAGACCAGGGGGTCTCAGTGCTAAAACCTATTGAAAAATATTTCAGTGCTGATGTATTTTTACAGCAACTGCATCATCTTCAGAGCAGTTCATCCAACTTACAAAGTGTAAGGCCAGAAGGCCACTTAGATTAACTTTCCACATGGAGCACTGCGAGCATAATTGAATATTCCATTATTTGTCCCTAAAAGCAGCCCCAGCCTGGGAGCTTTGTAGCCTTCCCAAATGCTGAAGCTTAGAGAAGTATTTTCAGGGTGGCTGAAAGACAGGTGCCTGCACATCTTTAAATGCAGACACAGGTAGACAAATTATCTGCCTGTGATACAGTCCAAACAAAGAAGATGAACGTATTTGTCACATGTTTGTGGCTGCAGCTTTGGGAAGCTCTCTGCTTAGACATTGATGTGACTGCACTATGCAGACAACTAGTTATTGTTGCTGGATTGAACTCCCACTTTCCTTTTCTGTAGAAGGAGCCCGATTTCTATTTCTCACATAATTTCAAATGAAATGAAGAACTTAAAATGGCATTCTTGAAAAATGTGTTCCAACGGCATTCTTATAACAGCCTCAAGGCCAGAAGAAAGCAGTCAGTCTTCCAGTCAGTTTTCCTTATAATTTGTCCTTAAATTTCACCCCAAATACTCCTGCTCTGAGCTAAGGTAATATTGAATTCTAATCTGAAGACATCAAGAGATTAATCCACTGCTGCTCGAAGCTGATCTTAAATCTTAAAAGGACCTCGGTGCCACCTTAATTAATTAGAGATTGAGTATGGCACACAGGAAACATTATGAAATGAGACATTTGTTATTTAAGTACCTAATTGTCTGCCACTCTTGAATGCAAAAAAAAAGTTATTGATTTGATATCTAGAATATGTCTATTATCTTGATTTCAACTATTGAGTACTATGCAGGAGTTGGGATTCAGATAAACAGGTGTCACTGTCAGGACTTTCTCATTACAGCCTCAGCTGAGGACAAATGCAGGTAAACTGCTTTCATTCTTAGACTAGTTCTGGCTCTAATACTCTTTTTTGGCTTACAGGAGGCTTTCAGGGGAATAAAGGCTCTGTAAGCCTCCAAATGTTTTGGTTAGGTGAAAGACGTGTTCTGTGATATATGCTAGAGACCCTGCAATAGGAGCAGATAGATCCCTGAACCAGGAAAGCCTAAAATCCATTCCTGTCTCCAGGTCTAACTCCTCTGTGAACTGCCTGAGGACAAGGACGGTTTAAGTTCACAGTGTGGCTCCTTCAGTGTCAGGTAAGGTCTGTCACCTCTGCCTTATCTCTGATACCTCTACAGCCCAGTCAGATATGGTTAAAAATACCCAGGAATTGGGAAAACAGGACAAGTGCCATACCACACAAAAGAGACTGTGATCACACTGAACCACTTCAAGACACCAGGCTATAAAGAAGTGGTTTCTTTTTACTTTGACCTATTACAGACAAAATTCTTACTTCCCCTGTTTGCTTAAAGCACCATCCTCCTTATCAAAAGACCTCCACCTTCATCACTGAGCCTTCTGCCACATTCATGTCAATGTTGGTCATTTTTAATCTTTGACACTGTGGCAGATACTCACAGATACCTGCTTAATCTTTGAAAAGCCACCAAAAGATCTCTGGGTTTATTTAAAGCTGGCTATATTCCCTATGTAATCCCTCAGGATCCCAGGACTTCCCACATCTGAATTGTCAATGTTGCAAATGGAAGAAGAAATCATGGCATGAGGCAGCAAGTGCCAAAGCTGCAATGATCTTCCTTCAGGGAGTCAATTACATTTGCTGTTTGCCTTATGGCACACGTAGGTGATTACTGTGTGAGGGCCAGGGCGCATTTGTTTAGTGTATCCTTGAACTCATTACATTTTCCACTCATCTTGCTAGAGCCTTATCTTCAATTACACTCCTTTCCACATGCCCCAAGCTGTTATTTCTTATAAGACCAACCTGACCCTCTTGTATCCAAAATGTCACTGAATTAAATCAAATTTTTATACTTTTCAAATTGAACAGTTATCTCTCGATGCACATAACAAACAGATAATGAGATCTGCATTTTATTAGACACAGTGGAGCTCACTGATGTTTAACTATTAGGCAGAACCATTTTGCTGCTCAGTTACAATTACATTTTTCTCTGTGGCTGGATAGCTGTCAATTGATTTAATTCATTCTAAATGTGTAGTATAGTATTTTCCTCAGTGCTGTCTATGTTCAGAGAACTGGATACACTTCTACACTTTTTTCCTAAAAGGGAGGGTAATTCCCTGTAGTTACATTTCTCTACAGTCTAATCTTTTTGCCTTCAAATTTTGTGAAAATTTTCCCATGCTTTGCCTCTGAGTCAGGGATACTTCAAAATCCCATTCATAACTTTAAGCATATCCTCAAACTCTGCTCATTTGAATAGGAATAAAGCACATACTTGAAATTAAACACTCTTGAATCAGGATGGGTTCCTGAAATAAGTCCAGCTTTAAAAGGATCCACTGGCCATGTTCCAAAGGCTGATATACCCACCTCAAGCTGTAGTGCCCTGCACATCCTGTGCTGTATCGTACATGCTCATAATTTATGATTCACATGGTGCTTATAATCATGAAATAACAGCATCAAAGTGGGATCTAATCAATGCAAATATTTAGGTCCATCCCCGGCCACAAGAAGATCTGCCCTCCCAGAAGAGCCCAGCTTCCATGTGACTCTCCTGCATGCTGGGAGCCAACTGACACAGTCATAAATAAACAGGGTGGTAAACATCAGAAAGTTACACACCCTCTCTGGTTCTGTGTGCTGACCCCTGCTCTGGCTCAGTGCAAAGGAAGGGACACATGCAGAGAGGTTGGCCCAACCCTCTTTGCATTTTAAACCGACAAGAACAGAAGGATATATGTCATCTTTTACTGTATCTAAATGTTTGGAGAGTAATTTCTCATAATAGGGTGCCTTGATTGCTTACTGAACATACCTTGGAGAGTGGTCTTGCTTTTGTACAGCAAAAGCATGTCTCTCTTCACTTGAAATGATAAAGAATGTAAGAGATAGTAGAGGAGTATTGTTATCCAGCTAAAGAAAAGAAAGCTTGTTTCAGATAGGGATGTCTTTCTGAGATTTACTAAGCAGTCCACAGGATTTAGATATCTACATTTTAGACGTCTCAGTTTAATATAAAAAAATCTTATTACATTTCAGAATAATAATTCTCCTTGAAATGAATTGGAGAGATTCATCTAGAGCCGTAGAGTGCTTCAGAAAATCTATTTCCTTACCTATTTCACTGACATTCACAGAAATCAGCTGCCATAATTTTTTATAATAAATGCTAGACATATGGATGGCTAACTCTGTTTGCACAGCCTCAGCCTGTACAGTAAACTTCACTCTGCAGACCAGTCCAGCTGGTTGTTTGTGGGTAATTGTTTGCAAGATGCACCCTTAGGAAGCTGCTGTGGCTCTCCATGGCCTGTGGTGCTCTTTTGTAACACTTGTCATTAATCTAAGGCTGCAATGTGGTGTTTAATGTGGCAGGCATCTCACTGGGCAGGAGGGATTACCTGGGACAAGGACATCAGGATTTATGGTTCCTTGCAGTCACAGCTGTCATAAAACCAGAAAACCTCCTGGAAATGAAGAACAGGGACGGTGGAGAGACCGTTTGTCTTTGTGCAACTTCCTCACAACGTGTCAAGCCCAGGACTCCACTTGCAGTCTCCCATCCAGACGTGGCCATACTGCAGAAGGGATGATGGCAGGAGAAGGACTGAGCACCTGCAGCCAGACTGGCTGGAGTGATACCAAAACTGAGGGATGGGAAGCACATGTCTGCGTGGGCAGCTCTGCAAGACTGAGACTACTGCTAGGAGTCAAAGCAAGGGACAGGAGGTGTCATATGTGTGAATGTTGGATGGAAGGCTTTAAAACATGAAAATGTTGGTGGGGTTTGGGGTTTTATTCCGTTGAATTCTTGGTTCTGGTTACGCAGTTGCATTTATAACCCTAGCCAAGTCAGTTGCTAGTGGTGATGTAGTAAAAGCTGCTTATATTAACTACTCTAGTGCTCAGGAAAATAAAGAATGGAGAGACAGGAGCATACAATGAAGATGCTGAAATGTTGAGAGGAGGAAGGACACTGAGAGTCTGCCCAGAAAGTTCTGAAGTTGTATCAGGTCAGATGAGGAGTCCTTTTAAAAACCACAGGCTTTATTTCCAAAATGAGATTCTGATTTTAACTACATGAGCCACCTTCTGTGCAGATGACTTTAATGAACATAAAGCATTAAGTGTGCTCCTATCAGACCCTGAATAATTCAGTAGTGTCAACATGGAAGATTTTTTACTAAATTTACACCAAAATCCTGATAAAATCAGGAAAAAAGCTTCAGTCAAAATCTGAAAGCAGAAGATAACCAGAGAAGAGGTGGAAAAATTAACTACAAAAGATGAGCTTACAGGAGCCACCAGCTGACCAAGTCCAAGCAGGTCCCTTGCCTCAGGTCAATATCTTCAGGGACAAGAATTACCTCATCCACTCCATCTACCTGGAGGTACCTGAAGAAAGGGAGGGGATGGCTCTGAAAGAAAAGGAGAAACTCACAGGTGGAAGATGCCAGCAGCCCCCTCCAAGCCTGGTGGCTTCACTGTGTGACAAGGCATGGGTGGGCACACAGCTGTACCCCAGGGTGGCTCAGAGATGCTGGCCTCAGCCCCTCTTGCTGAATAGGTTTCCCCACCACCAGCTCTTGCGTGAGAATGTTCCCAGTGTCACACATCATATCCCCAAAGTGGGAGCTGAGCATGAAGCACAGGGAGATGCTGCAGCTCACACACCACTGGGCCACCAGCTCTGAGCTACAATCTACCAACCTTGACTCACAGATCAGCAGCCAGAAGAAAAACATGCTGTTTTTAATAAAATGCAGTGCTAGACAATTAAGAAAGGTCTGGCAACATTTTGCTGTTATAGCAGAGAATACTGGTTGTTAAAAATAATGATGCTACTAATAAAAAACCTTGTGAAAAACAGAGAGACATTTTGACACGTTTATACAATCCCTTCCATCCCAAGGGTTCAGAAAATTTTATAGTAGTAGCAAGTAGATTGCTTGATCAGGTGCTTGGTGTGGTAGAAGGGACCAAACCAAGATATTTCTAAAATGATACTGTCAAATTCTATGAGAGAAATTATGTTTGGGGACAATTAAAAATGGTTACCTTTGTTCAAATAGCTGGAAATTTTGCTGTCATGCCCATGATCCAGGGGCAAGCTCTTTATCAGCCTACAGAACACATCTGAAAGTGCTTTTCTTGCAGAGACATGGGAGCAGACTCATTTTAGCTGCAGACAGAAAGTGAGCGGTCACAACCTGCCACTGGACTTTTTCAAACTTGTAAATAGTTCCTCTCATTTGTATGAACCTCTCACTCACCCAGCAACATAGATATGAAATATAAATAAGCAAAATTCCACAGCTTTCGTATTTTCTCTAATGACCTGCCATCTTGTATGGCTTGAAAATACTGGGAATTTATCTTATTTAAATTAAGACCTCTTCTGCTGACCTGAATGACCTGGACAGGCTGGGGCATGGAAACATCCAGCTCCACTGAATAATCAGGGGGAAGAAAATATTCCACTGCTGGAAAGAAGCATAATGTGACTATGAATCTGAGACACTCATTTGGAATCCTAGCTGAGAAAGCTGTACAACTATCCCAGTGCTTCCTTTGGCAGGTAGGGATGTGGCTGTCGCTCTTCAGGGATCTTCAGGGAAGAAGGCAGCAAACAAAGGTCTATAAGGAAATCAGGCTGTTGGAGTGGGAGAAAAGACATGCCTTGAGCATGGGATCAGTGGATAATTTTTGCACCTATTACCAACTAATTACAATTACAAAACTAGTCCTGGATGTTAAAGTGAGAGGAGGTTTGGGAATAAGGTACTCCAGCCAATGGAAGAGGGTTGCCCAGTGGGCATGGAAACACACTGACAAGGAGCCCAAGGGAATGTAACAGGGATGAAAGTAGGTATAGGAAAAAAAGTTGAAGAACTTCTGGCTCAGAAAACTGTTGAGAGTGATTTATATTCTTAATGTGGTAAACAGGTCCTGAAGTGTTTTGTCTCTTAGCTCGAAAGAACATTTCTAGACTATGCATGGATTTATATAAATAAAGGTTCAGAAACCTGCCACCTGCAAGGCAGCAGAAAGGTAACGTGGAAAACACCAAACAGAAAAACTCATGTTCAGCCTCACACTATAGCAGCCTTCCCTATAGCTTCACACCTATGCAAATTATCTGTCACCATGCATAAAGCTCAAGATAAACAAAGCTCTTCCACAACTTGGCATATGGAAAAAGGGTCTGAACTGAAATGGTAATTGAGTTTTAGAGACCCATCCATTTGCTGTCATCGTGCCATCTGTCTCCCTGGCAGAGTCCTGACAGCTTGCATTGGCAGCTTTGATTGCCAAAGCTCATGTATTAAGTTAGATTTACCTAGTCTTCCCACGCACAGTTTCTTATTTTTCTATGGCACTGCTATTCTAGATGATTCACAGAACTGCAGGATACCCTGTACTCCCAGAAGCATAATACATTTTGATATTTTTAAACCTTTTCTTTTTTTAATCAGAAATATGGATCATTTTCTGTTGTGGCTTATAAGCCACCTGTAGACACCAAGTCCACTAGAGTCAAGAGAGAGTCTTACTTCTCAGGGACTGACCACGGATAACAGAGATCACAGGTGCTGGTGTATGTATGTGTGAAGTATTTGCTACCACCAGAGTAATAAATGAAAACTGCAGATGCCCTGTGAGGGCAGGACCCCCGAGGCAGGCTCCAAGTTATTGCATTACTGTCATAACTGCTCACTGCAAAGCACCTTGGACTAAAAGCCAATATGATGCCTAGCATAACTCTGCTGGTTCCCCTGAAATTACACAGATGATTAATGATGCCCCTTAAGGTATGAAAGAAGAGATAAAATTATTTACATTTAATTTCTTTACCCAGAATGGAACTTTTAACTGTGTCAGTGAATGATGTGGGAGTTGCCCTCAGACTTTATTAAGTTGCATTCCAGCTGGCCCTCTGACCATGAACAGGTTTTTTCACTAGGCAAGAACAAAGGGTTTAATTCCAGCAGCAGTTAATTCATGCTGGGCAGAAGACAGAAAAGCACTCCTGGCAGTCCATTTACCGAGACATACACAGCAGTGCAAGGTACCAGAGTCCATCCTGCCTTTAGGCCAAAGGAATTGTGGCCACATTCAAAAGACACAAGACTGAGACACCACTGACTTCACATTAGAGAGGACCACGCTCTAGGCAAGGCAAGAGGCTGCTCTGTTGAACAGCTTTTGTTCTTGTTCTGCTTTGTTCCTGTTGCAGAATTAAACATCACCTTAGTTATGTCACTGAAATCATTGTCCTGGTTTTGACTCGACACAGTAATTTTCTTTTAGTAGCTGGTACAGGGCTGTGCTTTGAATTTAGGATGAGAATGTTGGTAACACACTGATGTTTTAGTTGTTGCTAAGCAGTGCTTACCCTAAGGACTTCTCAGCTTCCTGTGCTCTGCCATCAGACAAGTGCACAAGGAGCTGGGAGGGAGCACGGCCAGGACAGCTCATCCCAACTGGCCAGAGGGATATTCCACACCACAGAACATCGTGCCCAGTGTACAGACTGGAGTGACTTGGCTGAGGGCACTGATTGCTGCTCAGGGCAGGGCTGGGCATCCATCAGCAGGTGTTGAGCAATTGTGTCTCTTGAATTTCATTCCCCTCTTTCTCTCTTTTTTTTCAGTAGTATTATTATTGTTGTTTCAATTATT
Organism: Lonchura striata; assembly: GCF_050655825.1. Lineage (NCBI taxonomy): Eukaryota > Metazoa > Chordata > Aves > Passeriformes > Estrildidae > Lonchura > Lonchura striata. Next base: position 7,993,557 of record NC_140704.1, read on the forward strand.
AAACTGTTCCTATTTCAATCCATGAGGTCCACATTTTTCCCCCAGGTCTCTTGGGAGGGGAGCAAGTGGCTTCAAGGGATGACAGTCATTCAGTTGGTGGCTTCCTAAATAAAGCTTACATGCCCTAAACTGGATTAGACCTACCTGAGGAATAGTTTTCCAGTCATACAAATAAAAAGCCAACAGGACTTCAACTAATTGTTTTCATTTCTTTCCCAAGACAGAAAGAATTGTCAAAGTTCTTCATAAGCATCCAAACCAAGGGAACCCAAACAGGAACAGGTTGGTAAACAGGTCACTCAGTGGGACACTGTGGGTGTGTGGGGCACTCAGGTCCCCCTTGTTCTTGCTCCAAGGTACTCCCACAATCCTACTGAATCTCCTAGTAACACACAACAGGATTAATCTCTGCTTCTCAGTCAGAGAATTGGTTCACTTTGAAGTGAGTAATTACGTGTTACTGGGAGAGAAAGGCTGACTCCAACTCTGGCCCTTGGCTGGCATGTGAGAAAAACTCAAGAAAGTCCAAGCTCGAGTAAATATGTGATTATTAACCAGCTGCAGCACCAGAAACCCAAGAGAGAGCTGCCCAGGGCAGTCAGCTGCATGGCTGTGGAAATGTTTACGTGAGCTGTGAGGCATCATGAGCCAAGCTCGTAGCCATGATACAGCCATAGCTCAATCATGAGCCTTGATGCTTTGAACCTTGGTTGCCTTGGTTGGAACTAGATGATCTTTAATTTCCCTTCCAACCCAGACTATTCTATGATTCTATGCCCTGGTTTCAGAAGACTAGAGTGACAGCAGAGCTGAGGATGGGCTCTGAGGGTATGAGAACAACCTCTCAGTCTGTGCATTCTCACTGTGGTCATGTTTGACCATTTTGCAATAGGAGGGGAGTGGGTGGCCTGCAATGTGCTAAAAAGCATGGCTGGGTGTGGTGTGAAACTGGACCGAGGCTGGTTGAAAGTTAAATGCAATTCAAGTGATGAATACCTGAGGCTTAGAAATTGCTGTGACAAGATGCAACACTTACTGAGCAGTCTGGCTGGCAACTGAGCACAGCTTTCAGTAGTGGTGTATATACACAGTGAGAATATGTGTTCCTTTAATCCTTGTATAACCTAGCAGCTCCACCTACTCTGGAGACTGCAATTCTCATTGATTCATTGAGCATGCCCAGCAAAAATTCCTCCTGAGCCTTCTCCTCTCCCTTTTCTGCCAGTTATAAGGGCAGGGGTTCAAAAGATCTCCATAGAGATTAACAACATAAATCCATTCACCCTTTTCCCAGGAGCAGCTAATAGTTGGATGTGCATTTAGGCAGTGGCACTGATTACATTGTGAATTCCCTCCTAGCCTCCAACCATCTGATACATATTTTGAATTGGAAGGTACCTCCAATAAATGGCATTTAGTAGCAAGCATAATTTAATGTTTTTACTGGAGTGGATGCTGCTAAACCCAGGGAAGTCCTGTCACTTCTTATACCTCTGGCTCCATCAGCGAAGATGTGAGGTAATACTGACTTTGTAACATAGGTCTTTTTCTCAGAGACTTTCACAGATGTGATCATTCCACAAGCATTATCCACTTGCTAAAGATCTTTGCCTTCTGCTCACTTAATATCAACAGTTCTGAGAAAATGAATGGTCTTACTAATCTGTGTAAAGTAAATAGCATTGTGTCCTTAAAACAACAACATTTTGTCCTTAAAAACAACAATATTTAGTCACTTCCAGAATCCGGTGCATTCAGCCAACACACCTAAAGGATGCAGGATCAGAATTGTGGAATTATGCAGGCTGGAAGGGACCTCTGGAGATCACCTGGTCCAAACCCCACTGAAGAGGGGATAACTCCAAAGTCAGATCAGGTCATTCACAGTGATGTCCAGCTGAATATTGGACATTGCTAAGGTTGGAGATTTCACAGCTGCTTTAAGTGATTTCAGACCATTCTCCAGGTCAATATTTATTTCTTAGTTTCTAACTAGAATTTAGAATCACAGAATGATTTAGGCAGAAAGGAACCCAAGACATCATCTTGTTCCAACCACTCTTTCCACTAGACCAGAGCCCCATCCAACCTGTCCTTGAACACTTTCAGGTATGGGGCATCCACAGCTTCTCTGAGCAACCTGTTCCAGTGTCTCACCACCCTCACAGGAATTAATTTCTTCCAATTTAATGCTAGCCTAATCCAATCTAAACCTACCCTCCATCATCCTAATGCTACCTCTTGTTCTATCATTCCATGCCCTTTTAAAAAGTCTCTCTCCAGCTCTCTTGAAGCCCCTTTAGGTGCTGCAAAGTGCTACATGGCCTCCCCAGAGCTTTCTCTTCTCCAGGCTGAACAACCCTCACTCTCCCAGCCTGCCTTCACAGCAGAGGTGCTCCAGTGCCTGGGTAATCTCCATGACCCTCCTCTGCTGGATTTCTCCAACAGCTCCATGTCCTTCTCACACTGGGGCCCCAGAGCTGGATACAGCAGTGCAGGTGGGGTCCCACACAGCTGGAGCAGAGAGGCAGAATTCTCTCTCCAGCTGCTGGTCACGCTGCCTGTGGAGCAGCCCAGGACATGGGTGGCTTTCTGGGCTGCCTGTGCACATTGCCAGCTCATGTTGAGCTCCTCATCAACCAACACTCCCAAGTCAGCAGCTGATGTTGTGACTCCCGCTCATTGCATCCCCTCTGATCGCTGTGCACCTCTAAGGAGAGTTTGCTTTTACCTTTTCTATGCCCACCCCTGAGGTAACTGGAGACAGCAGTAAGATTTTCCCCTTAAATTTCTCTTTTTAGGAGTGAAAAGCTCATTTCTTTTTGTCTTTAGACATCATACATGAGTCTGCTCATCACCTTGATTACCTATGACTGGACTTCTCCTGGTGAGGAACTCCAAAGAGGACATGAAATTCCCAGGTTTGTTGGATAGAGGGAAATGGTTATAACCCCAAACCTGATGGGCACAATCTTGCTCATATAGGCCAGGATGCTCCAGCTCCAGGATGTGTCCAAGAGACTCATCAGGTCCTGTCAATAAAATTCTCTGCCCCATCAGTCCCCAACCTGTACAGGTCTTTTCCATCCCAGGTGCAGACCTTTGTATTTCCATAGACATATTTTTATATTTGTCTACATTATGTATTTCCCTTCACTCCTCAACTGACCCATTCAGCTCCAGCATCTGCCAATACATATTTTTTAAAGTCAAATAAATAAAATAATGAATGTATTAATGATTTTTCATGAGAACATAATCTAGTTTTACTTCTTTAGATTTAATACATTTAATTTTCATCTCTCTTTAAATATAATTTTTGTCTATTTGTTGCTGAAACAAAGAATAATAATATATTTTCAGGAGCACATATTTTATAATTTGTGGTTGATTCTATTAATTCTGGGTCATAGGTTTTTTTCTGGGAAGAGCCCACACAACAAAAAGCTCTCAGCCTTGGAACTGCTAAGTGTTTTGATCAATATAATGACAGTCAATGATGTTTTGCACCTTACAAACCAAGAATTTTAAATCAAGAGGCTTTATGAAAGGCTGCAAACCCTATTTGTCCTTTGAGTTGTAAGTAAAGGACCTACTCGTTCCAAAATTGTCAGTATTCTTGTGTATAAAAGATAAAATAATAATTTCTCCCCCCAAAAGATGGCAGTTTGTTTCCAAAAGGATGATATAGTCTCTAAGGCTGCATTTGTTCCAGTACTACAATAGGATCCCTGGTTCTGAGAAAGAGTAGCACAGCACTGAATCAATTCATATGGGGAAAATCCCATCCCACTAGAACAGGTCCTGGACCTGTTTTGGATATGCTGCTTTGCATTTCCCTTGGTAGCACGGAGGAACAAGCAGCAGCAATGGAAAATATCTTGTTCATTACCCTTTGTTATTGTTACTTGCTGTTTTCATTAAAAATTCCAGAGAGATTCAGGAGAGGCAGAAGGAAGCACCAGTTTGGCTTTACCCTCCGTATACCACGGCTATGGAATGCATGGGGCACTCTCTGAACAGCTCTGTCTGTGTCTTCTCCCCAACTCTCTCAAACTGCAGTTCACCAGCAAATGTCATTGTCACTTGATCTTAACATAAATGTCCTTCCTTCCTTCCTTCAGCCCCAAGAGATGCAAACGGTGAGCCCCACGTTAGTGCCTGTGGTTTCTCACCTCACACGTCTGACCCAATAGCTCTTTGGTCCTGTTATCTCAGGACTGGCTGGAGGAGCAGAGTGCCAGTGCCAGCACCAGTGCAGCCCTGCCTGGATGCCATCCAAGGCTTGTGGGCTGGAGCTGGCTGGCATCTCTGCATGGAGCTGGGGCATAGGGAATCCTGCTTGATGGGGTTAGATTCTGACTTCTGCTATGAAGCCCAGAATCCCACTACTCATAACAATTACTGTGCTAAAAACCAGGGGAAATGCTCACACATTTCATTAATGGCTAATGTTATTAAATAGACAGCTACTGAGAGCAGTCAAGTGAATTATTATCTCTAATAAAAGCCCCGACAATTGCTAACAAGTTAGGAAATAGCAGCACAGAAGTTCGCAAAGAAATAATCCCCTGCCACATTACCCCTGCACAGAATAACCAGGGTTACTAACAGGTTTCCTGGGTGCAGACCGTAGCCTATGTGGGAGCAAGGAAATTCCCGCGGCGCCTCACTAACACATTTTTAGAGGAGCCCAGGGACAATTTCCCAGGGATGCTAACTTTCTGCGGCTGGCACGGAATACGCCCGGAGGGGGCGAAACCACCCCGAGACAAAGCCGGGGCTGATTCCCGCACGGTGCGGGCAGGGGATGGGCAGCGGGCAGGGCAAGGACAGCGGGCAGCGGGCTGGGGCAGGGGCCGGGGGCGGGCAGGGGATGGGCAGCGGGCAGGGACAGCGGGCAGGGGCAGGGGCCGGCGGCTGCGCCCTCCCGCTCGGCCCGGGGCCGGTCCCGACCCGCGCACGGACATGACTAAGCAGCGCCTCTCCCTCCGCGCCGCTCCCGCCGGGGCTGCCCGCTCCGCACCCGCGCACGCCGCGGACTCACCTGCCCGCCCCGGCCCCGCCAGCCCGCGGCGCGGCTCCTCCGCCGGGGCCGCCGCTCCTGCGCCCCGCTCCTCCGCTCCGCGCCGCCAGCGCCGCCCGCTCCGCCGCTCCGCGCCGCCCCGCAGCCACCCCGCTCCCGCCGCGCACCCCCCGCGCCCGCGGAGCCGCCGCCTCCCGCCGGGGGCCGCCGCCAGCCGCGGCTGACGCAGGGCTGTTCCTGCCGGGGATGAAGCCCCCGGCGGCCGCCAGCCCGGAGCCCCCGCGCCCGGCGGCGCTCGGGGCGGCCGGGGACCCCCCGCGCCCGCGGTAGGGCGGCGCTTCCCCGCTCCCGGCGCGGGCGGCGCAGCGCCTCCCGCCGCCGCCGCAGCCCGGAGGAGCCCCGCAGCCCCGGCATGGAGCGCCCGCTCAACCTCAGCTGCCTCGCCGATACGACGCCGGACAGCGGCAACAGGAGCGGGTCCTCCGCCGGCCCCGAGGGCGGCCAGGCCCAGCTCTCCGTCTTCAGCGTGTTGGTTCTCACCCTGTTGGTCATGCTGGTGGTGGCCACGTTCCTCTGGAACGGGCTGGTCCTGGCCACCATCCTCCGCGTGCGCAGTTTCCACCGGGTGCCCCACAACCTGGTGGCCTCCATGGCCGTCTCTGATGTGATGGTGGCAGCCCTCGTCATGCCCCTCAGCTTGGTGCACGAGTTGTCCGGGCGGCGGTGGCGGCTGGGCCGGTCGCTCTGCCAGGTGTGGATCTCCTTCGATGTGCTGTGCTGCACTGCCAGCATCTGGAACGTCACGGCCATTGCCCTCGACCGCTACTGGTCCATCACCCGTCACCTGGAGTACACGCTCCGCACCCGGCGCCGCATCTCCAACATCATGATTGCCCTCACCTGGGCGCTCTCCGCCTTCATCTCTCTGGCCCCGCTGCTCTTTGGCTGGGGAGAGACTTATTCAGAGGACAGTGAAGAGTGCCAAGTCAGCCAGGAGCCTTCCTACACTATCTTCTCCACCTTTGGGGCTTTCTACCTGCCCCTCTGCGTGGTGCTCTTCGTGTACTGGAAGATCTACAGGGCTGCCAAGTTTCGAATCGGATCGCGCAAGAGCAATTCCATCACCCCCATTACACCAGAAGCAGTGGAGGTAGGTCAGCTTGGTTGTGTTTTGCCCGGGTCAAGCACTGGCAGCAAGCAAGCCTTTGTAAAAGTGGGGCAAACTTAAACCAAAAGTGTGCAAGTGAACAGTGATCCACCAAAGCCCTGTGGATCCTGGAGGCATCCAAGGGAAGGCTGACTGCAAAGCTTGCAAACCCAGTCTGTCGGCTCCTTCCGAGCCCCCAGCTGTGAGCACTCAAGGTGTAGCAAAGCAACTTTGGGACATATTGCGAGCCTGAGCTGCACGTGGGTGAGCAGTGACTCACAGATGTCCCCCATGGAATGCTGAATCAGTGCTCGCCAGCATGAGTAAGGGGTCACTGTCCCTCCCCTGGGGACTCAAGGGGACAGGGGATGGATGGGCAGTTGTGTCTGCTGGGGATGATGCCCTGGCAACCAGCTGTGGCTTTGGGGACACTGTGAATTTACCCAGACAGAAAGCACTTGTGCTGCAGAATGTCCTTGGAAATCTTTCCTAATCATGACTGCATCATGTCAGCTCATCCCAGGCACGGTGACTCTGCACTGTAAAGATTTCTTTCAGGGAAGAAGCAAATGTTTGCCAATTTTCTTTCCTCTCCTACCAAGAACTCTTAAACTCAATGGGTTTAGAGAAAGTAAGCAGACTTCTGTGCACAGCATGTGGGTGTGTGCCTACTCTGCTGATCAGATTGTAAGTGAGGAAGTAATCTTATTGTGCTGTTGTGTGAGCAACCCCAGGTACCCTCAGTACTCTCTCTCATTTCTAATCTCACTTGAAATAGTCTCCATCACCCAGAAGAGGTTGTACAGCCACCTTGCCCTCAGTTAGGGTGTGATGTGTGTGGCCTGTGTTTCCCCTGGAGCCCTGGCCCTCGCTTGCACTGTTGGGCTTTGTACCTGCTGTGTGGGACCGCCTGACTGGGGTACATATGGTGCAACTTGTGTTTGTGTTTGGCAGGTGAAAGAAGCTGCCCAGCAGCCACAGATGGTCTTCACTGTCCGTCACGCCACTGTTACGTTCCAGACGGATGGAGAGACGTGGAGAGAGCAGAAGGAAAAGAAAGCTGCCCTCATGGTGGGCATCCTTATTGGGGTCTTCGTGCTCTGCTGGATCCCCTTCTTCATCACAGAGCTCATCAACCCACTCTGCTCATGTGACATCCCACCCATTTGGAAGAGCATTTTTCTATGGCTGGGCTATTCAAATTCCTTTTTTAATCCACTCATCTACACTGCTTTCAACAAAAACTACAACAATGCCTTCAGGAACCTGTTCTTTAAGCAGTAGTGAGCAGAAAAAAGCTTTCCTGCTGCCCCAGGAAGCTGATTTTAAGTGTCAATGATTCTGACCAATTTCCTGAGGAAGTTCAAAGCCACAGATACTGAGGTGATGCTAAAAATGCATTACCATAGGTCGTATGTCCCAGAAACAGTCCCAGTCCCTAGGCAGGCTCTCCATCCCAGCCTTTAGCTGCTGTTTTTCCTGCAAGTAGCATGTAAGGGCTTCTCCTGCCAGCAGCCTGGCATCCTCACGCCACTGCCCTGCTGTGTTCCTTCTGCCTCCCCAGTGACTCTGTACGGTGGCACCAAAGGTGCAGAGGAGTCCACTGGCAAAGAAACGTTGGTTTGGCCACTGCTGCTATCTCCCAGCATTAATCACCTTTGTCCCATGTGCAGAGCTGGGACCCTATAACATCAGGAGGCTTTGTGATTACATATGAGAGTACATATTTTATGGCTTGGCTGGAAACATGGTTTATCTTGTCTTTCACTGGTAAAGACTGCAAAGTGTTTGTTTTTTGGGAAATAAAACCCTTGGTTAAGGGTTAAGTGCAGACTACAAGTACCAAGTTTTTCTCACATACTTTGGGAATGGCAAATTGTGAGTGTTTGCTTTTGGATTCTATGTAGCAGGTTGCTTTTGTTTTGTTTTTTTTTAAAACAAATTTTTTGTGAAAGCTTAATGCATGGTGTATGCTGGAATGAGAGAGAATGCATGGGAAACTTGCCTCTCGCTCCCCAGCTGCTACGTGTGAGCATCTGCCTCAGACCTTTATGTTCAGAAATACCAGCTGTAAATGCTAATCTTCGTGCCTGTTGTTTCCCATTTTAAAACATTAATGTATTTTGAGCAGCTGTGGGCAGATTTCCTGTAGTTTCAGGGGATGCAAGGGGTGTATTTCGAGTTACCTTTCAATGAGGAGCTGTGTTTTACTATTTCTGAATGCAATCCAGAACTTGAAACCAAAGCAAAAACCCCACTTTGTTTCCATGAGCACTGGTTTACAGGTGAAGGGCAGTTAATGACAGGTGATATTTCTTTCTGGAAGCATAATCAAACCATGGAGCTTCTCTTCTGCAAGGACCAGACCTCAATATTTATTTTTTTGCCCACCTGTCCTTCTCTCCCCATCCCTTTAAGGCTTCATCCTGAGTGGTTGTTACTGCTCTGTTGCTTCCCTGCCTTTCCATATTGCCAACTTAATTATGATAGTTGGCATTTCACTCCTAGAATTAAAGTTACACACTTCATACTGCCCTACTGAAGGACTGACAGGTCTGCAGATAAAGGAAAGTATTAGTTTTAACTTGGTTCTGGGACAGCCACTGAAATCAGACCACAATTTAAATGGTGAAAAAGTACAAGACGAAAATCAGAACTACCCGATTCCATATCTCAAGAAGAGATAAAAGGGAAAGATGTCAATAAATGATGGTAAAGCTCCCTGGGGTTGGGTAGTATTAATTTCTATCTGTAGATTGTGAGACATCAGATGTTAAAATTGTCACTGGTCCTTTAAACCAGTCAGAAATCCTGGCAGAGTTGGCAATAAAAGCTGTTTTTCTTTTGCTGTGTCTCGGCAGGTGAAAATGGAAGCAGAGGTCAAGGTGCTATTAAAATGTTGCAGCCCTTTCAGGACCAGTTAGACAAATATCCATCAGCACTGACATGGATGTAGTTGATCCTGCATTTTGGCAAGAAGAGAAATAGGATAGCCCTTGACATCTTCCTTAATACCATCCTATAATAGTCTGTTAGAAATATTGGGTAAAACCTTGCCCTCATTGAAAGCAAAGAAGAAAATTTTCAGTGATTTAAAATTAATCAGATTTTTATGTGGCATGTCTAGTAAAAGCATATTTTTAATGTTAATTAATTCAAGGAGAAGATGGGTGGGACAGGAGTAATCTTCTAACTCCCATGAAAGAGGCTCTGACCTTCCCCCTAACCGTGGGCCAATCTTTCCAACTAGTAAAGAGCATTTTCTTTCTTTGTTACATAAAATATTATTAGTGACATCTCAGATGTATCAAAAATTGTAATAAACTCTTTATCTGCTTTTTTTTACTGGATATATAAAGATTGTGCTGCTTTCTCTGAACAGTCCATCACTGATGTTGAGTTGTTCCATTTAAAAGCTGCTGATTTTGTTGTGCCAAGGGTTGTTTAGCCAAAAATGACTTGGAAAAAATGCTTCCATGTTCAAGCTGAAACTTAGCTAAGCTTGGTGGTGCCTGAAAGTAGAAGACTACTTCTTAGGCTCCCAGAGTCTTTAAACTGTAAAGCATGGATTACCTGGGAAGTTGGACCTTAGATCCCCATTTTCACACTTAACATCATGTCTGCACAACCCCAAATCCCAGCTGTGTCCATGCCATTTTTATTTGCTCTTTGATGAGTATTGCAGATTCTCTTGTCTCTGTTCTGTAGGGTCCTTGTGCAGGGTGTGGAATCAGCTGCAAACTCAAGTTGATGTCCATTGTGAGCAGGCAAAAGTTAAACTGAAATCAGTGGGAAATTCCCTACTTTAGTTGCAGTTGGGTGCTGGGGTGAAGCTGCCTTTCATTACACCCTCTGTTTATTCATGCTGTGCCTTAAACAGTGACAGGGAGACAGGAGATCATTTTGAAGTGACACTAGGTAATTCCAATTTGCCTGTAGTCATGAGTATTCCACCACCCTGGTGTAAATTACACTTACATTTATTTGACAGGCCACATCTGATACAATCATTTTCTGGAAAGAAACAGCTTCCAGTTGGTCATAAGATTTGTTCTTTTAAATCTTGACAAAATTAGCAGCTTTTGTGTTGTCCAATTCCTGCAGCTCATACTTGAGACCCAACACCATGAGCTTTCATTCTGAAGATCATTCCTGCAATGCAATATGACCAGGCAGGGAAAATATCTTTATTCTAGAAGTTGCACTGCAGAATCGTACTGAAACATGCCACAATGATCTCAGCACAGGGAAGTGGCACAAAGAGACCTGGACATCTGATCCAGGCTCTGAGGCTTTTTACAAACCTCTCATTATTCAAACACAGATGCTGAGTGGGCTCCCAGAGATGCAAATCATGTTTGAAGACATAGGCAACCACAGCTTCAAAGGAGGCATCTTGTACCTTCTTGTTCCCATTTATACACAGAATCAGTGGTGTGAAGAGATCTGCCTCACCAAGGCTTTGTGAGGATTAATTACTAAATGTTTATCATGTACCAGGAAGGTGGAGCACTCTGGTTTGAATGCTGAGCAGCATTATAAATTGAGCTTCTATTTAATTCCTAGGAAGAACGTTATTACCCACTATTACTGATTTTTGTAGGCAGTTTAATGGCTATATAATGATTCCAGAACAGATTTAACTAACCTGCTCCCACTTACAATTAATTTAGCTCCCTCTCAATGCCCTGACAATCCAAGGAACATCTGTATGGGAGCTGGTTAGCGAGGGCAGTGTGTGCTGAATTCCAGCTGCTGCTGAGCGTCTCCTCGCCATGCTGAGCACGTGCTGTCAGGGCTCAAGGAGCAGCAGCTTACTGGGCAGTCTGCTCTGGGTTCTTTTTACTTTTTAGAGAAGAAAGAAAAGGTCATTGAAGAATGTCCACAGATTACATGACAGCTTGTCTAACCACCTTCCTCCTGTTGGGCTCTCTTCTTGACATCGCAGGTGACTCACGACATGCACTGGCCCTACACAGCCAGAGGTGAGGCACACATGACTTCATCCCCTGGTAATTTTTCAGGGATTTTCAAAAAAATTACTGCTAGGAGATGTTTCCTTTGGACTGGCAGCAGCAGCTGAAAGTGGGAGTTTCCTGGAAGTAGAATTGCAGGTAATTAAAGAAATTTCACCTGACAAAGGTAATTAATGACTACTCCTTCCAGCGATCGCAGCGGTGAGGTGTGACTGACAAAGTGTCAAAGTGATTTTTGCAAGGCAGTGGTTTGAGCTCTTGGACCCCTTTTTTTACCATCACTGGTAGAGCATCACCCTGAGGCTCCACCAAAGTCATGGGGAACATGATACAGGCACCATGAATGCTCCATGTAAGAACAGTGGGGTGAAACATCCATGACAAAATTAGCATCCCCACTGGGATACATCCTGGCATGAAAATCATGACATTGCCAGCATTTCATCGAATTTAGGACATGGCCACAGAGCTCTTTAAGCCCTCATTATTTCTAGTTACACAGAGGTGCTGAGGAAGTTGCAGAAGATTGGAAAAGAGCTGGCACTGTGCCAGTATTTTAAAAAGGCAAATTTAGAGAGCCAAGAATTTCTAAGACAAATGCTGTTACTGATTTACAGCTTGAAATTGATTCTTGGCAAAAGAAGTAGAGGAGCTGATAAATGACTCGGTGAATAAAAAATTACAGGAAATATAATTAAAATAAATCACATTGATGTTTTTGATTGCAGCACATGGTTCATTGCTGATGGCGATATAAAGTATTCCCTCAATAATGAATCCGACTTGACAACATTCAATGCCTCCATTAAAAATTGAAAAAGAAACCAATATGAGGTTCAAACTGTCCAATAATTGCTAGTTACTTATGGACTGAGTAAGGTGTAAATACAGAAAATGAGGTCACTTCTACAGAGAAGCAATAAAAACTGGCTGGGAGCATTTCAACCTGGCATGAGGGAAAGGCAAGTGTCCAGGAGCAGCAGGATGGGGCCCTGGTTGCAGGGGGAGAGACAAGGCTGTGATGGGGTGCATCAGGAGCTGAACATATGGGACTTTTCAGCATTTCAGGAACAGCCAGGCTTATTTCTTGCCTGTGTATGGGCTGTGTCCAGCTGTGGGTTTTATTCTGGTCATTGGAGGAGAGGCTGTGATTTCAGTTCATCACCTTTTTGCTCCTCCCTCTTCCTCACGAGTGCCAAGCTGTCAGCCTCAGCATTGCCATTCTGTGCCATTTTCCATGCTAGCCAAATCAAATAGTGTCCCTAATCATCCTCAAAAGCAAGACAGATGGGCCCTTTCTCTGGATCTCCCAGAGCATTGTTGTTGTTCTCTGTCTATCCATTTCAGCTTCTGTGCTGCTGAAGCCCCACTGCTGCTGGTGGATGGGAGCAAAAAAAGGCTGGGTGCAGCTCCAGGGGTTCTCCTTGGAGCAGGCACTGCCCCACCAATGCTCTCTGACAGGAACTAAGATGGGGAAAAATAAACTGGAGCCATATCCTCCCCTTAGTTTTCTGCTGGAACCAGTCCCAACAAAATTTCCTAATCAGCTTCTAGTCCCTGCCCTGCTTCTGGTGAGACCAAACGTGGCCAGGCAGCCACTAGCACAGATCTGGTCATCTCTGCAGGAAGGAGAAAGAGAGGGGTAAAAAACCTTCCACTGCAGTTCTAATTGCAGGAAAAACACTCCCCAGCCCTGACTTCCATCCTGGGAGAGCACACAAATCCACGTGGCTGGAATATCCACTCTGCCCAGTTCAGTTCCTTCCAACTGGTAGCTGCAGAGGCTGGACACCTCAGGATCATTTCAAACTGCCTGCTGCTCACCAGGTCCTAAGTCTGTGCAGGTGTTGGAAACTGCATTTTTCATCACTTCAGGGCTGAAGCCTGAGGTCAGTTTTTTTTCCTTGTGCCTTTCCATCCCCAAATCCTGGTTAAGCACAGGACCCACCAGCCTCAGTTGCCGGTACAGAAGAGGGCAGCCTTTCAAAATTAGCATCTCTGCTGGTGAAAAAGACGTCCTTGTCTCTGGGCTCAAGATGCCAAATCTATAGCTGAGGTGCCACAAAGCCCTAAGATCTGCTTCTTCTTGCCCAATTCAATGTTTGGATCACCTGGTTCTTTACAAGACACCAGGATGGGCAGTCCCAAAGCTTAAACCATGCCCAGTCAGGTTCACCTTGCTAAAGTCCCACCTTTTCACATATCCCACCTTTTCACTGCACCCCTGTGGTGCTGTTCTGGAACTCTGGTTATTAGGAAATCATTCACAAATTGCCCAGGATGCTGCCTCTACAACATCTCCCTGGCATGACACAGCTCAACCAAACAGGGCTGTTTCCAACCCAAAAGAACCTGTGTCACATAGACCATGGTAAAAATTAATGTGATCACCTTCTAGATGTGCTAATAGCCTGATATCCTTCCACAAGCTACCTGTGCTGCTGTCAGGCAGACTTTAGAGGGGAAAAGCAGAGCCCATGGTCACGTATTTTCACAGCTTGAGTGGAGACCTGCCTTTGAAGAGGGGGAGGAATCATTTTGATGCGTTGCCAAATGGCTCTTTCGGTGGGCACCGGAGCATATGGAGCCTCTCTCGCAATTGCTGCAGTTCTGTGATGTTTTTTCTCTCCTCAGCTGCTCACCTGATGCCAAAGTTTCCAGGTGCATTAAGGCAGGATGCTCCTGCCGTGCGTCTTGGACCTTCCACCTGCCCATCACGGCGCTGGGGTGAATATTAAACAGACAGCAGATGCAAAGTGCAAGCACACTTGCTGGCCCAAGGGGTTACTCAATATCTGGAATTTGAATGGGAAAAAGAAACAGAGAACCCATGGTTCTCTGGTAATTAAGCTTTCCTGAGACTTTTAAAAAGGAGGCAGGTAGATGCTGAGAAGAGTTGGTGCAGCTTCTCTGCTTCCCACAGCTTTGCAGCACAAACCTCAGCCTTACAGGGAATTTCAGAGCATGTTACTTTGACTAAAGCCCTCAGGCTACTTTATAAGCTGTTAATAGTTGCCAACCAAAATGAGTGTCAGAGTTCCTTCTTATTAAAGTGAGCATTTAAGGCACCTGGAGAACACTGGAAGTAGCATAAACCCTATAAATTCTTTCTGAAACCATCACATCGGCCAATGCTTGCATGCAGAACATAGCAAATAACTTTTAAATTAAATTTATTTGACAGCAAATATGCTGCTTCTCATCAAATCAGCTTTTCCACAACAGTTACTCACACATGTCCAAGACACCACATACCTACCCACGGTGTGTGCACTACACCACCTTCCCCTGGTGATTCCACAGTTGGAATGCAGGGATTGTGTCCTGGATTCCCCAGCAGGAGGTGCAAGGCAGCACCTCCTGCCCCTCCCTGGTCATCTGGCTTTCAGGGTACCCTGGATGAGGACATGGTATGTCTGGGTGTGGAGCAGCTGGGCTGTTTTTCAGACCCCTGTTCCTCATCTTCTGTCTGGCAGCCCCAGCTGAGCAGCTGCTCCCACTCCACACCTTTTCCTGGCTCCCTTCTTGCTCTTGGAGATGCCCTGAGGAGTTCTTCCATAGCTTGGTGGAGCCGTTTACCCTCTGTAGAGCCCTGGTGGTGCTCCCAGAGTCAGAGCAGCTCTTCAAGGTCCCACGGAGAAGGCAAACTGAATAAACCTGATAAACTGAATGAGTCATGAAGCCCCAGATTAAACGGGGTGATAAAACGCTGGTGGGCTGCACTGGCATCCCTCTGGACACCAGTGGGTATCCAGGTGTGGGTACCAGGTGTGGTATCCCTCTGGATACCAGTGGGCTTGGGCACTTCGAAACCATAATGTAGGTGTGATCCTTACTGAGGGGGATGCTGAGGGGAAAGGGAATTATCTCAGAGCCGTTCTCTGGGTCGCTGTTAAGGAAGAGGCATTGATTTCTTTCGGCACCCCCATTCTTCGGGCAGGGCCGGCACACGCAGCAGGACCCGAGAGATGGAAAGCTGCGCTCCCAGCCCTGCTCGCACTGACCGTGCGCTCCTGCACAAGCCCAGAGCCGGCCGGAGAGAGGAGAGGCGGCTCTGGGGGCGCGGAGAGGGCAAGGAGAGAGAGGAGAGAGAGGAGAGAGAGGAGAGAGAGGAGAGAGAGGAGAGAGAGGAGAGAGAGGAGAGAGAGGAGAGAGAGGAGAGAGAGGAGAGAGAGGAGAGAGAGGAGAGAGAGGAGAGAGCCACGGGCGCTGTCCCGCAGGACGGGAGCCGGGGCCGCCGGGGCAGCCGGAGCTGCGGGCGGAGCGGGATGGAGCGGAGCGGAGAGGGATGGAGCGGGATGGAGAGGGATGGAGCGGGGATGGAGCGGGGATGGAGCGGGATGGAGCGGGATGGAGCGGGATGGAGCGGAGCGGAGCGGGGCGGAGCGGGAGGGAGCGGGATGGAGCGGGATGGATCGGGATGGAGCGGGGATGGAGCGGAGCGGAGTGGGGCGGAGCGGGAGGGAGCGGGATGGAGCGGGATGGAGCGGAGCGGGATGGAGCCGGATGGAGCGGAGCGCTCTGCCCGCCCCAGCGGAAGCCTCGGCGGCAGCACAGCCAGGTGAGGCTCCCACAGCAGGCAGGGCACGCAAAAAGCTCCATCTGGCCCGCTCATCTTCTTGCTCCTCCGCGGCAAGATCGGTCTGCTCGGCAAGCCGTGAGCTGAGCGTGCTCCGATCCGCTCCAGGGTGGGCAGAAAGAGATGGATTGTTGCTCGCTTCCTTCTGCCAGGCAGGGGGGAAAGGGAGCAACAGCCTTTTTGGGTTCCCAGATGTAGTCCTGAGATATGGCAGGATGCTGAGAGACTTCTTTTTTTATTGTTATTTGAATGATGCACCTAGATAACCTGGATAACACAAACTTTAGTGCTGGCAGCAGGAGGAAAAGAAAAATGCACTCTATTGCTGAGCAGGTCCCCTCCAGCTTTGTGAGGTGCAAAATGAGCAGTGTGTTCATGTTGTTCAGCACTTGGATGCTCAGCTTCACACAGTCCCTTGTAAGTGGAAAACATCTTTCTTGCTTACCCTGCACAGCTGCTGTAACAGCCCTCTGAACCACAGCGGTGGTCACAAGCCTGACAGAGTTCAAGAAGTGTTTGGACAATACTCCCAGGCATGTGGTGTGACTCTTGGGCTTGGTTCTTTGTGAGGCCAGGAGCTGGACTCGGTGAACCCTGTGGGTCCCTTCCAACTCATCATATTCTGTGATTGTGTAAAATCCTTCCTCTGCCTCTTCTAATTGCTCTGAATTTTGAGATGCCCCAGAGTAGAATTAGCACTGCACATTTCCAGACTTTCTTTATCCATCCTTGCATCCTCTAATACTCCTACTCCTGGCAAAGGCACAGCTACCCAGCCTGGCTCTGGCTGCTGGAGTCCCAATTGGGGTATGTCTTCACCAAAAAGACGTGAAAACCAGAATTACCCACATTGTAGGATGATGCTGTTTCTGAGGAATGACTGATTTATTTTATGGGGCCAGGATACAACTTTTTTATGCACAAATGTCCTTGGGAGACTTTATAGACACAGGTGAGTATGGGATCCTTTGCTCTCCAAGCAGAGCAGCACAGAAGACGTGGGAACACACACACAGCAATTTCCCACATTAATTGCTTTGAGTTTTTCCCACCAAGCATACAGCACTGCATACCTAAACATACCAGGAAAACATGTTCTCTTTAGGAACAATGATCAGCCCACACACACTGGAAAATATCAACACAAACAAACACTTTTCCTATAAAACATACACACAAAAAATCACTTGTGCATTTCTTTTTCAAATCACAGAATTATAGCATGGTTTGTGCTGGAAGAGACCTTAAGGATCATATAGTTCCAAGCCCCTTGCCATTGGCAGGGACAATTCCCACTATGCCCCATCCACCCTGGCTTTGAAAACCTCCAGAGATGGGGAAATGGTCACACTGCATCCACCATTGTAGCTGGTTTTTGGTTATTTTTCTCCTGACTAGAAATACTGAATGAACATGTGAAGGACAAAATGTTAATTACTAAACCCTCTTTCAGATCAAGGATAAAAGGAAAGGTGAAACAAAGGTAAAATGATTTTCACCAAGGAAAATTCTGATAGCTTGTTGAATTTTTCTATTGCATCAATTATCTGTGATTTGAGGAGATAAAACATTTCCTGAGCTCTTCCTGGAGGAGATTAGCAGAATGTTTTGGTAATCCCTCTGATCCCGCAGGAATGAGTGCTATTTTATTAATCATTATGCATGAAGGGTTGATATTATAGACAGAGTTCTAGACTTAAGAAATAGGACCAAGAGTTCGCAGAGTGGCTGAGGTTGGGTGGAAGTCACCTGGTTCTCTCCCTGCTCAAGCAGGGCCACCTGGAGCTGTTACCCAGGGCCTTATCCAGATGGCATTTGGATGTCCCCAAGGATGGAGACTCCACACCTGCTCTGGGCAACCTGTAGAAGTGCTCAGACACCCTCAGCAAAAACATGTTTCCTGATGTTCAGAGGGGACTACCTGTGTTTTCATTTGCCCCATTGCCTCTGGCCCTGTCACTGGGTGTGGGAATCCAGGGCTTCCCCCTGGCTGCCCTGGAAGGTCTGGGACCCTGGCAGGGGGTCAGGAACCCCCCTGGACAGAGCCCCCAGAGACACTGGCTGTGATCTTTGTCCATGGAAAAGAGTTTTCAATCTTACAGGATGAATTACCAGCTCTGAGTGTTTGATATAAGTAATAATTAAGTGTGGCACGGGTGCAAAAGTAAAATTTTAGGATTCTAACAAGGGTTCCAAAGGGGACAAGATGGAGGAAATTGGGTGTGTCTTGTCCTTTTTCTCCTTCTTCATGCCCTCCATGTCTCACTGTGGTGTTGGCATTTTTCTGTTGGTTCAGGCTGGGGACACACTGTCCAACATAGGTGACAGATATTGGCACGTTATTGTAAATCCAGCCCAGGGAGTTTCTGGTATTTAATGTTTGTCACATCCCACTGAGGGCAGAGCCCCACACGCTGCCCTGCAGGACAGAGCTGGGCAGGGCAGCAGAACATGTGAGAGATAAACAGAATAAACAACCTTGAAACCAGCACAGACCAATTATGGCTTCTGCTTTGGCAGCGGGGCTGAAAGACAGAGACTTTCTACAATGTCAGAATCACCAATACCACAGATTCCAACAACTGGGCACCACTGGATCTTTTTGAATGGTCTTTAGCTGTGTACTAAGAGGACAGAAAATCTTGCAGGGGCTTCATTTATTTAGACTGCAATATGACAGACAGCTTTATCTCTTCACTTTCACATCCTTGCCTGCAATTAAATGAAGTGTATTGTTCCTGTGTCTGATTGCATGTGGGAGGCAGGGATGTAGTCTCTACTCTGACTTACAGTGTTCTAGGAATTAATGACAAAATTTTCTATATTTCTTTTTAAATAGAGAAAAAAAGTTGTCTTCTTTTACTTATTGCCTTGAGGGATCGTCACGAGAATTCTTGTACCTACATGTCTCACAAGTATTTAAAGTAGTAAAACATGTAATAGCCTCTTTTTTCCTTCTTCTTTTTCTTCCTTTAGAAAAAAACCTGTGTGAGTTGCGTGGAAGTTGTTTGGTGGTGTGTGGGTGTATTATGTCTGTGTCTAACTCGCCAGGGGGAAGCTAATGAAGAACGAGGAGTTTTGCCTACAACTTCAACACCTCTTCTCCAATCACTCATTTGACTGGCATTTCGGGGGAAAAAGTGGTTTGGGGATTACAGAGAAGTCAGGAGTGTGGAGGTGACAGACAGTGACGTTCAGCTGTGGCTGACGTGGCAGCACACCTCTGCACTTGCTGCTGTAAGGCTCATCTGTCTGGGGGGTGACAAGCTGCCAGTCTGCTGCTCTGTACTCAGACTCCTCTTCCTCTCCATGCCCCGTGGGATCAAAAATGCCCAACCACCCCCATGCAGTGCCAAGGAGGCAGCCCCATGTGCCTGGCAGCTGTGGGGCACCTTCACTCACAGCTCTGTGGGTCTCGTACTGGCTTCTGGAAGTGAAGGAAATTTGGTCAGACTGGAAGAGTTTTTGGCAGCTCCTTGCTGTTCTTGTTGCTCGGTACTTCTGCTTGAGACAGTTAAAATGGGCTTTGCAAAGAGGCAGAGCCCAGGTGTGGGAAGAGGGGTTATCATTTGAGGGTAATACAGCACATCACAGGTGTGAAAAGCACTCCACAAACCTGTTAGTTAGAGGGTCTGGGAAATAGAAGCATCTCTTCACTTAAGATGAAACGCTGATGATATAAGCCATGGTTCTGAGAAAAGCTCAGGAATTAATGATGTGGGTTCCTTTTTATTTGATGAAATGAGAAAGTGCACAGTGGGACTTTCTTCTTTAGCCCAATAACTTGTTACCCAAACACCACCTTGGAGCTGGTTAGTGAAATCCACGCACAATAGCAGATCTACTACAGAAAATGGAGGAATGTATATTTTTTTAACAAGTTTACAAAGAAGCACAGTTTTTACAGGTTTTTATCATGTTTACAAAGAAACACTGTTTATTTGACTACTGGCCATTCTTTGTAAATAAGAACATGAATGTCCAAAGGCAAAAATATTGATGCTGTTTCAAGTGCTGGCTCCTGTGCTCTCCACAGGAAATCACTCTCTTGCAGTTGGTATTACACACCAAAAGCTTTACCACTGGTAACTGCAAACGTTACACTTATTTTCAATCCTGGGACAAAGCATCAGGCTGAACTTCTAACCCACAGATTCACACCAAAAGCACCCACACTAAAGATGCCAGAGCTACTGCTTTTTAGTCCTTCAATATTCAGTGGAAATGGATGCTGGATTCGCCAGTGGATTTTTGAGAAGGTGCTCAAAAAGTGTAACATGGATGCACCTGGGTAGCAGCAGCACTTCAAAACATACCTGTTACTGATGAGTTTTTAACAGGAACCATGTGGTTCTTATTTGGTTTTTCAAAATCCTTCAGGCAAACAGCAAGAAGTCACCACTCAGATAAGTGTTGTTCTCTTGGTAGAACTTTGCATTTCTTAATTATTGTCAGGTTATTCCCAAGCAATTCTGTTCTGCAAGAAAGTAGGAGATGCCTGGCTTGAGCAAGGACCATCTCACTGCCCGTGCTGTGCTCTGAAGGCACAACACTGTCCCTTGGGTTGGTGCTGCTCTCGTGGTGCTGCCCTGCCTTTGCCCCCAGCCCAACCCTGACCTGCCTGGCCTCACCTCATCCCTGTCCCCATTCCCACAGAGGTGCCCAGAATCACTGAGCTGCTGCTGAAGGCACTTGCTTGGGAATGCTTGAAAGAGGGGAGAGGTTGTTCCTCGCTTTCCATGAGGTTAATACATAAAATATTTATATGTAGCTTCAAGTGCCAGGTTTCTGGCCACAACTTGCTCTTCAGAAGGTTCCTGGAGGTCCTGCTGTGGTAAGCACATTTTTCTCTCTCTCAGGATTTTTTATAAAGGTGTATAGAGAGAAATAAAAGAGAAAATAATTTTTATTTCTGCTTTTTGGTTTTTTTCCATGTGGAATGTGTTTGGAGAATTGTTTACTTGGAGTGATTGCTTGATTGGGTCATGGTGGATTGTTTGAGCCTGATGGCCAATCTGATCCACCTGTGTCTGGACTCTCAAGAGAGGGTCATGAGTTGTGAGTTAGAGATATAGTTAGAACAAGTAGGTTTGTAGTTTTTAGTATCTTCCTTTATGTAGCATATTAATGTATTTTAGCATAATTATGATAAAGAAATCATTCAGCCTTCTGAATTGAGTCAGACACCATCATCTCTTCCCATCAGGTTTGCCTACGTTCACAACACTCTGGCCTTTGACATGGGCTGCTCCCCTGAGCTCCCTTCCACTGCTGCTGAACCAGACATGGATACCCCAGAAAATCCTGGGCACCAGCCCACGTTTGAGCATTGCAGATAGATGCCCAAGGCACTCAGGCAGTGTGGATCTTGCCTTTGATCTGTGCACACACACCCCATCCCCTTTATCTTTTACTACCTGCTGTAAAATCCTTCCCTCCAAAGCGCTGTGATCCCAGCTCAGGTTTTTCGCTGCTCCCCAGCTGCAGATTCCAAAAGGATTTATGGGAGGTGCAAGATGAAAGAAAGGCTGAGAGGAAGAGCTCTCAGTGCAGTTTCTGGTGAGCGGGGTGGGACTGGCAGTGCTGGAGAACAAAACACTTTTGGCATTTGCAGCTCAGGTCTCCATGGAGTGACAGCTGGGAACTCCCCTGCCAGAGCTCCCCGTGCTGCAACCTCTCCCAGGGCTGCCTCACTCCTGAGGCAGACCCCCAGGAAAGGGGCACAGCAACGCCACAGAGTAATGGAAGTGCTGAGTTCCTGCTGCCCAAAGGTCGCAGCTGGCACTCTGTGCCTCTCTGAAGCACATGCTGCCATCGAGCAGTGACATCTCAGTGCAGGGCAGGGTCACTCTTGCAAGATGTTTTCTGCCCTGCACTTTGCAAGTTGGAAGTGATGCTCCAGCAAGCTCTGCAGTCTTACAGAATATGAATTGCCCTCTTTTGACTCACTTATCAGATGACCTTTTGTATTTCTGAAGACAATTTTTGCACATTAACTATGTTGCTCATCTGCATGGGAAGCACTGTTTGGCTGAACAAAGCAGCAAAACAAGAAGAGCTCTGAGCATGGCTGGTCCCACACTCCTACTCCATGGGCTGCTCTGGGATCATCATTCCACATTTTATTATATGTATTCCCCAAAGCCTTTTAAAATGGGGGAAAATTGAAAAAGTTGGCAATGGGCAACTGAAAGAGGGAAGCTGTAAGGGTTGACAAGATTTTTCCCCTTGAAACAGAGAGGAGGGCACTGAATCCATCCCAGGGAGAGAAGTGGTGGCTTTGTGGGATGCAAATTCATTGTCAGTGCATGATCCCAGCTTGGATTCTCACCCTGGTGAAGCCTGGTCCTACTCACACTTCAGACAGAAACAGCAGACACAGAGTGAGTGAGTCCAAATGCCAGGGCACCTGAAAGCTTCGAGATGTAGGGGCTCCTCATCCAAGCTTGGAAATGTTTGTTTTACACCCATATATACATTGTGAGGGGGCACAGCTCTGGAGGTAGCCCTGCAGGATGGTCATGGTGAATGGTGGAGGAGAGGTGAGAGCTTCGGTCAGATGCTGTGCCAGATTCTCTTGAAATCAGCACACCACAAAATGCTCTGCTGTGAAAAGTCAGGAAAATGTAGTCAGAGCTCCTGGAATGGTCTCTGGTTTCTGAGGCTAAAACAGCAGAAAAGAAATATTGGCAGCAGTGACAGGTGCACTAGAAAGTTGTTCTGAAGTCAATATTTACATTTTCAAAAAGCAGAAAAAGACATAATTTGGAGGGACCTGAATACTTGGGCTCATCTTTTCAAAGCATCTTAGAAAGGATTTTAATTTCTCTGAGATCTCAAAGCATTATCCAGATATCAGAGATATGGGTGCAAAAACCATGTCCTGCCATTTTGTAAGTCCAACTGGAGAGGTGCTGGGACAAGAAAACAGCCCTGTGTGGGCAGTCAGAGCAGAGCAGCTCTGCAGCAGGTAAAGCAACTGTGGACATTGCTTGTGCAAGAACCTTCAAACATCACCTTTGGGCTGAATGGAAAAGGAAGTCACCATGAAGGCTCATGAAAAGAGACTTTCTTAGGAGAAAAGCTGGAGAGGTTAAGTGAGTTTGCAGCAGTTTTAGTTGAGGTTCTGAGTTCAGAACTCTGCTGGGGGCACGCCTTGAGTGCTGTGTCCAGCCCTGACCCCTCAGTTTGGGAAAGACATTGAGACACTGGAGTACATCCAGAGGAGGCAACGAGGCTGGAGAGGGGCTGGGAACACAAACCCTGTGAAGAATGAGGGAGCTGTGGGTGCTCAGCCTGGAGAAAAGGAGACTCAAAGGTGACCTTATCACTCTCTACAGCTCCTGAAAGGTGGCTGTGCTCAGCTGGGATTTGGTCTCTTTCTCCAGGCAGCACTGACAGAACCAGAGGACACAGCCTCAAGCTTCACCAAGGGAAATATAGGTTGGATATTAGGAAAAAAATTTTTCACTGGAAGAGTGATAAAGTTCTGGAACGGTCTGACTGGGGAGGTGGTGGAGTCACCATCTTTGGATGTGTTTAAGAAAAGCCTGGATGTGGCACTGGGTGCCAGGGTTTAGTTGAGATGTTGGGGCTGGGTTGGACTCAATGATCTTGAAGGTCTCTTCCAACCTGGTCATTCTGTGAATTCAGAATTCAGTGCTGAGTTTGTTGCTGCTCTGGGCTGGTGCTGGGTTTCAGTGGGACACAAGCTGAAGTCTTGGTATGGAGACAAATCACAGCACGTGCTGCTGTGGTAGCACTGAACTGTTTGCATCTCCTCAAATTATACAAAGTGGAATCACTAAAGTCACCATTTCATCCCAGCAAGTAATGCCCAAATGTAGCACCATGGAGCAGCACATTCCCAGCTCCTGAGTGCCTGTATTACCCTCCCTGGTGTGTCTCCCATGATTGTTTGCATGCCACAAGATCTGAGTTTGGATGAGAGATCCACTGCTGGGCTGTGATTTGGAAGCTGTGTTCTCATGTCAAGAGATGAAGTGGGTAGAGGAAAAAAATCTCCTCCCTGAGGAACTCACAGGAGCTTCATGAGGCTCTTGCCATCACTTTCCTGTAGGAAACCATGGATCAGAGCTTCTCCCACTACCTGCTTTCCATCCTTCTGTTTCCTGTCTCACATGGACACTTGGACAATAGGGACTCTTCTCAGCAGGGACCAAAGTGAAATTTAGCCTCATGCAAAGAAGCTAAATTTTTCCAAAGCTATTAACGGTGGGAAGAGCTAACCAAGCAGCTTACCACTACTTGGAAGCAAAAATCTGGGTTTTTTTCTGAAAGATTTTGTCCAGAAGTAGCAGAAGACTGAGGCTGATGAAAAAAACAAGGGTGGAAACCTATAGAAATTATAATTAGAGGGCACCTTATGGTATGGTGCCAACAGCCACTCAGAGATATGGGATTATTTCTGCAGCTTCTGCCTGAGTTTTGAATTTATCTGCCTCAAATACTTCGATCCCCCCTCCTCCTCATGTTTAAAAATTACTGCCCTGAAGCCAAAATCTGAGATGCTGACATTAACATTAATGCAGCCTCAGACTTCCAGCCTGCTAATCCAAAAAAAACCCCACAGTAAACCACTCTCTTGATCCAAATGGTCAATGATAGGCACTGAGAAAACTGTAGTGAGTACAAGAAGTGCCCAGAGGCATGTTAATGGCAGGAGAAAAAAAACACACATTACATCAGTATTTGGATTTGGATAGTGCTTGAGCCTGGCATTAAAGACCTGAAAACTTCCAGGATCTCACCCACCCTTAGAACATCACTTCAAGGCTTAGAACAAACCCCTTAGTCCTCAAACTTTTCCTTATCCTGGTAGGAAAGTTACAGAAGTGATACTAATATAAATCCAGACATCAGAATGCAGATTGCTGCCAAAATTTAGCTGTGCTTAAGAAAATTATCAGCAAAAAATCCAACTCAAAGATTTGGGGATGCTCATTGTGGAGCAGGAGCCAAGGAAACTTGTTTACAGCTTGCTCTGCATTTAGAACAATTAATTATTGAGCCTTGGCTGCACTTCCAAAAATTACCCAAAGGATGCCTGTCAGGTTGGATTAATCTAAAGTGCCCTGATAGAGTCAGTAACTATCTGAGATATGGATAAAAACTGGCAGGTCAACTCACTAATTTACAAAGAAAACAAAAACAAAAAAAAAGGATAGAAACCCTCTATTGAGTAACAAAGGACCACCTCTTTCCCCCCTCAGCTTCTTCCTGATACCAGACTGAATTCATAACCAAGGAGCTGTATGTGAGATGCTCCCAGAAGTTGTCACCAGTTAGAAAAGAGACAAAAATTATAAATATCTCATTCATCAGATTAGAAATATTCATCAGGTAAGTTACACACACAGTAAAGGAGCCAGAAGCTGAATTTTATGCAAAAGCAAGAAAGTACCTTGATCTGAAATGATTTTTTTTGTATAAATTAGGGAAAAAGTCAAGATGGATGTGTGTGCCAGAAGAAGTATGAACTTCACAGATTCATAGGCCTATCTGGAAATATTCAGCAGCATTCACCTATGTCTTTATCAGAACTAAATCAGACATAATTTCTTGACATTTTGAATTGCATTTTTCTCTGTGCTGCAAACAAAGTGATCACTGATGCCTAAGAAACATCAATGAAAATAGAGACATCAAATATTAAGAAGTCTCTTATTTATGCACTATATCTACAAAAAGAATGCTTTTCTTCAGTTAAGCAGTGAGTTGCTGTTTTAGTCTGTGTCTCCAGGTGTCCTTTCCTGTTCCAATATAAAATCTTCATCACAAAAAGTTTTCCATTTAGGAGATCCTGTCTATACCATCTTTCTCAATACACTGGCAATTATTTTGTTTCCAAGCAAACTCACTTGCAGTTTGTAATGCATTCTAATTCCACAGCATATTTCAGAGAAATTAAACACCAAAGAGATACTCCAGAGTACATTTCAGCCATCTTTTCCCTAAAGTAGTAGTTATTAATGGTAAAAGTTTCTTCTTTCTTAAATTATCATGCTCTAAAATTAACAGCAATAAGCAACTATTTGAGGTGTTTAGAATGCTGCTGATCACATTGAAATTAAAGCCCCAAATTATTTAGTTGAATAGTCAGGGAAGTCACCTTAGAAAGTCAGTCTGGGCCACGCAAGACAGCTGGGTTGATGCTGGTTACACTCTGAGCCAGTACTGGAGCTAAGGAACATTTCAAAACCTCCATTTCTTCTTTTTTCTTTCTTAATCTGAACTTTCAGACCACCACTGTAATGTTTTAGACGAATGGCAAGGCTATCTCCAGGTCCCTGTGAGGAGACCAGCAACCTTGGAGTTATGAAAGTGCATTAATTAGAGTCTGCAGAGGATGAAGAGGATGAAGAGGAACGAGGGGCAGAGTACCTGTGGTGCAGGACAGAGGACACTGGTTCATAACTGACCCTCCTGTGAAAGGTGTGACCTTTAGCTGGGGATCCTGACAAGTGCAGTGGGTGTTGGGAAGCATTTCTGCATTTGGGAGAGGGTGGCTGAGCAGTGGAGCCGGGTGGCAGAGATGCTCAGTTCCCACTGTGGCAGCAGCTCCCCGGCCACAGACAGCAGGCACAGACTTTCCCAGGCATTATCCCAGCTAAAGCTGAGAGAAAATCAAAGAAAAGAATGATAAACAATTCTTATCTCCACTTGCACCTACTTTTGTGCACATGTAGAATATATCATGGAGATTTGTTTACCAAAGGATGATTTCTTAATTGAACACTAGATAGTGTTTAGATTAATTGACCAATTAAGTCAAAACTATATCAAACTAGCTGTAAGAGTTACTAAGTTTCTTAATAAATATAGTATAATATTTATAAAATAATATAATATAAAATAATAGTATAAAATAATAGTACAAACATTATTATTATTATTATTATTTATTCAACCTTCTACAATCATAGAGTCAATACTAATTATTACTTGGCTAAAGCCCTGCAGCAACATCCCACATGTCAGTGTTTAAAAGGCATTTGAAGAATGGCTTTAACAATTTCCTTCAAGCTGGTGAGCCCTGAAAGGGTCAGGCAGTAGGACTGGATGATCCGTAGGTCCCATGTCCTTGGTGCTGTGCTTAGGACCAACACTTTGGTGAAACATAGCCCATGTTTTTCTCTCATCCATCCCATTCCTTACAGGACTGCCCAGGAATGGGACTCCTGCTTGCAAAGTGTCCTGAGATCCACACTCTGCTCCTTTGCCTTTTCACAGCAGCAATTCCCCACACACACCAGCAATCCTGGAGCCATACCATTTCCTGGGATTTTATCTGGATCGTGTGAAAAATGTTTTCTTAAAAAAGAAAAATGGGCTAACAAATCAGTTTTAACACAAACATGACCAAGCAGTGCAAACTGGAGCAGAGCAGCTTGTCAGTGCTGGGGTTTTCAGCCCAAACCCCAGTGCTGGCAGGGGTAGGAAAGGCCCTTCAGAGACACCTCTTGCCTTTCCAGTGGTTTGGTGGCTCTCAGCTGCACTCTGCTTTTGCAAAGCAGCTTCCTAACAGCAACAATCAAATTTGTTGCCTGACAAGGTACAGAAGCAATTCCCACTCCTCATTCTCCTAAAGAGCAATCCTTTTTATAAACACATTTATGATGTCTCTTCTCCATGGTGAGAAATGCACAAAGCTGATCACGGTGCTGTGGCTGAGCTCTCAGAGGAAGGCAGGGCAGTGTTCCTCTGCCTGATCCCACAAGGAAAAACAGCCCCTGTGTCCCCCTGTGGTTGAAAAGACTGTCACAAACACAACCTGGGCCAGGGGGCTCTTCCCACTTCTCCAGGAGCTGTGCCAGGCAGCTTTGCCTCCTGCTCTGCAGGGTCCTTCTCCAGGGAAGCCCTGGGATGCAGCAGCAGGGAGGCAGAAGCTTCAGCTGGAAGGAGCCTTGTGCACTGAGGTTGTGGCCCTGTGTATGTATTGCCTGGCTCTAAGTGATAGTAAAAGGGTTTTAAAATCATGGGGATTTAGGGTTAAAAGGAAAAATAAGCTTAGTAGGGCCTGGAAAAATAAACACCCTAAGCACATGAAGAACTTGTACTTGCTAGAACTGCACCTGTGTAGCTAGTACATGATAAATGATATAATTGTTAGATGTGATGATTGTTTATTAATTAAATATAATTACTGTTTAATCCTAAGGATAATCATGAGAAACTGTGGTCAGCGACCTAAGAAAGATCATGAGAAACTCATGTCAATGTATACAATAGAACAATATAAGTTTAATAATTAATATGTAAGTTATATAACGATGGAATATAAAATATGTTCAGCTCGAAAGCCGTGTCGGAGTCAGATTTGGGTCTGGACCCCTGATTCCCAGAGCTCTCAATAAAAGCACCTGCATATAATCATATCCTGTGATTATGTGTGTTCCTGAACTCTAACATAAGGGCAAGGAAACCTCCACACACCTGCAGCTGAGTTTTCATACTGCCTTGCTTGTGTATTTTCAGCCCACATACACAAGCTCGAGGCAAATGCAGCATTTTCTTTCCCTTTTTTCCCCTGACATCTAAGCAGAATTCCAGTTTGCAGATGGCACATCACACAGCAAGGGCTCATGTTGCCCACACTCCTCTGGCCCACCTGGGGGATGAGAGGTGTCACTGCAGGAGGGGATTGCTGAGACCACCTTCCCAGGCACATGAGACAGCCCCTCCACACCACAGCAGCCCTTTAGCTGGTCCAGTCAGTCCCCACGAAGCATTTTGGAGAGGTTGGATCAGTGTCACAAAGTGAGATCACTCCACACATTACACTCAACTGGTCCTGGTATCCCACTGTTGCTTCAGGGCTGTGATTTCTTGTCCAGAACTGCTCCTAGTAGTAGTTATCTTTTGACAGAAAATGCACAAAATCCTCTGTAGTAAGGAATGTGTGGGTTTTCACATGCTGTCTCCACTTTGTTCACAGTTTGCAGGCAATTTAAAAGAAGCTACTGAAGACACCAAGGCAGGCTCTGCCTGTTATGTGAAAAACTTTTATGAAAAAACCTTGGATAAGATTGGCTGGGGGGTATTTCATAGTGCTGAACATCCATAATTTTAACCAATTATGCTTTAAATAATACCTTTTTTTAACCTGTCATATGAAGCAGTGCCTGAGAATATTCCCAGCACTTCAGAAACCTGGTGCATCATTTAACTCCTCTCTTCTGAATGGCTCTTCCAGAACAGATTGATTCCCCAAATCTGTTTTTTTACAGGGCTGCCTTGAAAGCATTGCAAAGTGCATAAACCTCAGAACAAAATACATGGTAATGCCCATTACTGCTCCCATGCAGCACTGCCCAGCTGCCAGGAGCTCTTCACTTTGTGGTTTAGAAAACACTTCCATGCCACTGACACTTGTAAATAATAGAAACCAGCCGTGTGTTTGCAGCCTGGTGATGTGCACAGGGGTTTTTGTCTGGACCTCAGGGTTCCAGATTTAACTGGTTTTGATGAAGTGAAGTAGCCATTGGAAAGCAGCAAATTTTAATTTGGGAAAACAAGCCGAATTTCAAGCTTACAGCCAGTGAAGGGCTGGAGGATGCTCCTGGCTGTGAATGTTTGCATCTGTCCTCATGCAAGAATCAAACCCACCCAGGAGAGCATGGGCACGTGGCCTTTCAAGGACTGGGAACACAATATATGACTTGAGAAGGATTAAAAAAATGCTAATGGAGATGAAAATGTGGAAGGATTGGGTTGGAAGGAACTTTAGATCATTTCCAACACCTCTGCTGTGGGCAGGGCCACCTTCCACAAGAGCAGGGTGCTCAGAGCCCCATCCAGGCTGACCTAGAACACTGCCAGGGATGGAGCATCCACAGCTTCTCTGGGAAACTGTGCCAGGGCCTCACCACCCTCTGACTGAAGAATTTCTTCTGAACATCTAATCTAAATCTCTTCTCTTTTGTTTTAAAACCATTCCCCCTTGTCCTATCACTCTCTGCCCATGTAAAATCAATGAAGGGAATAAAAGTCTCATTTGTTAAACCAAGCAGACAGTGATCATTTGGAAAATACCCACCACTGCAGCTCAAATCTCCACTTTGGGGAGTACTTTTGGATAATAGCCATTGGATCTGTGACTGTGTTAGTGTCACTGCTATCTCTCCATCAAAATTTCTATTTGCATTGCCTCTCAGATGATCCTGTCAGGTAGAGCTGTGCTGGTTTTGCATGCTGAGACACTGAATCCCCTGCAAAGCACTCAAATCCTGCACATCAAAGCATCCAACAGGCAAATCCAGTTACCTACAACTAGTGTTTCTATAACTAGGTTTTGTAGAAGGTTCAATATGCAGAAAAGGTAGACAATATTTTTCAATGCATAAATTGAGAAGGATTTAGGTGCTTTATGTTTATTTGAAATTCAATAGGCATACTTTGTTATGCTTTATCCATGAGCTTCCCAAATGTGCCAGGAACAATGCGCAGGCTCAGAGCCTTCATTTCAAGGCACTGCAGGCTTTGTTCTGCTCCAAAGGCAGTTTCCCCTCATCCTCTGGATTTACTTCTACTTGCAATGTTAAAAATTTAATACAGAAAAACCAAAACCCAAACTTCTACAGCCTCCAGGGAGTTATATGTCTGTGCTAATGGATAAGAATCTTAAAAGTGACTTAATTTTGTTTGCTGCCATCTGCTTCCCCCCAGTATAATTTTTTTTCTGGCTGAAGCAGCGCAGTACAACTTGTATTGAACAAAGTTGTATCCATGTCAAGGAACATCTCCCAAATTCTGATCAAAATGTGTCTTGGACCTGAGGATCCTCAGCAAGTGCTGGACAACATTTCAAGTGTTTGATGGTAACAGTGGGAGCTCGGCTCCTTCCTTACCCCATTTCTTTTCCCACCAACCTGATTTCACCCACAATCAACACTGAGCTCATGATCCCAGCCCTGCCTCACATACACACAGATCCAAGCACATCCTCTCTTCCCAAAATGCAGCTCCAGCATCTTCTTCTGCAAAAATCTCCCCTGCAAAGCAGCCAGGCCTCATCTAGAAATGCAAATGCCACAGGGCATCTCTCAGACCTTCAGGGCACCTCTCAAACCTTCAGGGCACCTCTCAAACCTTCAGGGCACCTCTCAGACCTCCCATACTGGCCTGAATGAAATCCCCAGAGAGGACTTGCCCAAGCATTTTGCAGGGCCAGGGTCCTTGTTGAATCCCCAAATCTTTTGGAGGGGCAGACCTGTCCCTCAGACTACCTGTGGACACCAGAGGTGGCTGTCCATTGGATTTGTTCACTGACCTCCACAGCTCATCTCATCTCAGAGATGGCTCATCTAGGATACAACACACCTCTGATTATGGAAGAAACCAAATTCCTGTTGTTGTTAACCCACACAGATGGAAATGAGATGCAGAGAGATTATATTTCTACCACCACTATCAGCCCCTTGAGTTCAGTGTCCATCTTTCAGAGAACTGAGGAGTAATTTCAGTTTTTAATTAAATTTTTAATGCGTCCTGGAGAGTCTTTCATTTGTGGTAGCCCATTTTCTTGCCAGTTTTTCCATTGTGCCTGCAGTTAACAGAACTGCCTCCCTAATTTTTTTTTTTTTTCCCATAATCACTTATTTCCCTGGTCTTGCAGGTTGGATTTATGACTTTTACTCAGAATTCCATAATGTCATGAGGCAGCTGAGGATCATTTTTTTCCTCATGCATATTAAACCCAGCTGCACAGGGAGCTCATGCTCCACCAACCTCTTGCTTTCTAGCAAAGGTCAGAGTAAGAAAAGGGAAAGAAACACCTCCTGCTGTGCTTCCTCCAAACTCTGGGACATCCTGTGTTATCCAAATGGGAGTGGGGAGAAGTTGAAGGAAACCTGACCTGAATTCCAGTTGCTGGAGGTCCTTTCCAACCCAAAGTTTTCTCCAGCCCCACAGAACTGCTGTGAATGTCACACCTCTGCCAATGACACCAGCTGGCCCAACTGCATTGCCCAGCCCCTGGGGCATGCTGAGTCTTTTTCTGGTGATGGATTTTTGCTTTCTGTGCTACCCTGCATATCTGTGAGTAAGGCCCAGGTTAGCCAATATTTCCATGCTTTCCTCTGTTCCATTGGAAAGCTCTGTAGCAGGTTGTGGGTCATTTTTTTTTTTTAGTTGGTTTGCTGTTTCCAAAGGTGAGATTTGCTGGTGGGCTCCCAACACGTGCAGATGTTCAGCTTGTGCTGATCATGGAAAGATGCTGCCCAGATGTTTTGTGTTTCAAGGAAAACTGACTCCTCTTGACAGAGACCTGATTTTATCTCCTTTGCAAAGTCTCTGGGCTGTAAATCCCTTTTAACCACACCTGAATTAACCACACCTGAATTTGTGACCTTTTCTATTTCATGCTCTGCCTTGGCTAGCTCACAATTCTCCTTAAAAAGCTGGCTACTCCTGCTGTCTTACCCATGACCTCTCTTTATTAAGAGATGTATACCTGAGGGGTCCTGCATGGGGTGCAAGACAGAAGCAGAGGCACAGTCCCTGACGTCACCACGTTTATACAGAGACATAATCCCGATTTGGGATTTGTGGTTTGGAATTTGGGATTTGAGGTTTGGGATTTGAGGTTTGGGAATTTTGGGATTTTTGGGGTTTGGGATTTTGGATTTGGGGTTTGGGATTTGGGAGTTTCGGGATTTTGGGGGTTTTGGATTTGGGGTTTTTGGGATTTTTGGGGTTTGTGGCTTGGGATTTGGGATCCGGAGCACGGTTTTGCTGAGTGTAGGATGAGCCAACAAGCACAAAGAACTTCACTGCTTCCTGTTCAGCCAGCACCTGGTCCCTAACCCCAGCCTCAGAGGCACACAGGATGGCAGGGGACATTAAAGCTTTCTTTACTACCTGAATTGCTTCTCATCACCCACTCGTTCTCCCTCCTGTACCCTGCTCTGCAAATTTCCTGCCAAACTGCTGGCAGTCCTGAGTAATTTCACATTTGTTTTTATGAATACAAGCTCCTGCTTAAGCATCTGTGACATTGCCTCGCATTAAAAGTGCTGATTAAACATCTCACTTCCAAAGAGGTCTCATCCACCTCAGAGAAAATCACCCCCAGGCCTGTGCTGTACCACTGGAACAGTCAGGGCACAGTGCTCACAGCCTTGGCTTTCCTCCCCAGAGAAGCCCATCATATCTGTTACATCCTGCCTGGATTTGTTCCTTTATTGAGCATCCTTCTTCCACTGAATCCCTTCAGCCACTCTGACACCAGGAGAAAAATTCCAATGAC
Organism: Lonchura striata; assembly: GCF_050655825.1. Classification (NCBI taxonomy): domain Eukaryota; kingdom Metazoa; phylum Chordata; class Aves; order Passeriformes; family Estrildidae; genus Lonchura; species Lonchura striata. The sequence continues at coordinate 8,026,554 of NC_140704.1, forward strand.
GTGAGCAGAGATCAGCAAAGGACAGAACTGGGGTAAAGTTGCAGAATTTCATGCTGTAACCTATGTAACAGCTGTAGCAACTAGAACGTCTCATGGTGATTCCCTTGATGTTAGGAGTCCTACAAGGAAATATCTAGCAAAAAAAAAAAAAAATCCAAAAAAAAACCCCCAAAAAAAACAAACCAAAAAACAAAAACACCACAAAAAAAAATTAAAAAAAAAAAAAAACACCAAAAACAAAACAAAACAAAACAATCCTTGGGCAAAATCTGATTGTTTTTTCCCCTCACAAAAATCATGGACATAGCAGTGAAGTTCCCAACCCCCTCTGCAGTGATTCTTCCCAACACACCTCCACAGCAAAGGAGATCTGTTTGATCTGTTTGCCACCTTACACTGCTCATGGGATGCCCAAAGTAGCAAATAACAGGATGAGAGAAAATGGCCTTAAGTTGTACCAGGGGAGGTTTAGGTTGGATGTTAGGAAAAATTTCTTCACCAAGAATGTTGTCAAGCATTGGAAGAGGCTGCTCAGGGCAGTGGTGGAGTCACCAACCCTGGAAGTGTTCCAAAAATGTGATCATGTGTCACTTAGGGACATGGTTTGGTGGTGGACTTGGCAGTGCTGAGTTAGAGCTTGGACTCTGTGATCTTAAAGGTCTTTTCCAACCTAAACAATTCTATGATTTTAACTTTTACTTCACTGTCACCTACAATCCAACTCACAATACTCAGATCACTTCTGCAAGGAGTTTTCTGTCCTGCCTGGCTGAGGCTGAAAGCACTATTGCAACACTCAATGCAGAGTTTGGGAGCCTCAAAGCCATAATCTCATGCCACTTTGCTGTCATGGTTGCTCCCTTGCATCTCACTTCAGCAACAGAAATCTACAAGACAGAAGGTCAAAGGATAAAAAATTTAATTTCCTGCCCTTCACAGAACAACCTTCCTGCTTACAGTTGAGAAAAAGTTGACCAGATACAACTGGTAAGTCTTATTTTCCCTCTGTCTGATCTTCTTGGTACCATTAATTGTTGTTGAAGTATTTGACCAGCTGACCTCCCACAGTGCTGTGATGACAAAAGTCCTTTCCTTTCCTTTCCTTTCCTTTCCTTTCCTTTCCTTTCCTTTCCTTTCCTTTCCTTTCCTTTCCTTTCCTTTCCTTTCCTTTCCTTTCCTTTCCTTTCCTTTCCTTTCCTTTCCTTTCCTTTCCTTTCCTTTCCTTTCCTTTCCTTTCCCTCTCCTTTCCCCCTCCTTTCCTTTCCCAGCAGGGCTGTGGCATCAGGAAACCTCTGATCACACAAACCCAAGATGTGATTTTTATGCCTGGGTTGCTTTTAAATATTTCCCTTCTCTCTCTTTTCTGTAGGAAGAGCAGCTCCACAACCTGTTGTGCTGATAAGGAAAACAGGGTCTGGACAGTCAACAAGGAAAAGAAATTTCCAGAGGAAAGAGATGGAGGATTTGAGTGGCATTTTACCACTCTGAACACATAAATATTCCTTGTTGAGTCCCATGTGCTGCAGGGATGGCTGAGGGAGGCTCGCCAGAATGGGCAGTGCCTCTGCTGTTGTCACCTGAACCTGTCACCTCCTGCCCACTCACAGGGGAGGCCCTGGGACGTGATGGGGTGAAGGGGGAGCCCAGAGAGGGGTGAGGTTTCTGTTCCACATGAGGATCAGAGGATCCTCAGCTCTGTGTGCAGGACTGCAAATCACCACCACTCTCACAGGACCAGGACTGGCTCCAGGGCCAGGGCTGGAGGGGGTGGCAGTGCTTTGTGAGCAGCTGATGAGGCTGGAGAGAGAATTGGAAGGGAAAATCTCCACTTCATTTTCTAAAATAGAGAGACGAATTTCTTTGCTTTGCAGTGTTCAAAATGTCACCTTTGTATTTTGCAGTTCTAAATGGCATTTCTGAATTTTACTTCGGCTTCATTACAAAACCACCAAGAAATTAATGGGGCTGTTACTTCTCTTCTCTCTGCAGACATTTTTCAGTGTTTCCATTCAACTTTAAATTATTTCTCCTACAAACCCTTGGTGCATCTAATGAACTAGCACACCAAATCGAGATTTGAAGCTGTTCACCACCTGGTCTCTGGGTTTTTGTCATGGCAGGTCTCAGCATGAGACCACAGGATATCAAACTCAGGACTTTCAGGTGTCAGCAGCAGCCCAGTTCCACTCTGAATACAAGTAGTGCCCTTCATAACTATCTCAAGAAGCCAGAAATCATTGCACCAACTTAAAATAAGTTCTAAAATAAAAGCCAGTATATAAATACTTTGAGTCAAGGTCCATCTATATATTCTGGTTCATGATGGGAGACTTAAGCCCAGTGTAATGCTACACACAGACACTGCACTTGAGTGAAATGCAGCAGGTATTCACTAACTTCTATCGATTTTGGCTGTAGGTAGTTTCTCCTTTTGGAATTTTAGGCTGTATTTTGACCTATAAGGTTTTCCTGTATGTCTATTAAGATGAGATTTTTCCAGCTGGGAGAGAGGATACTGCCACTACTCCAAAACCTGGCACTTAATAAACACTAAATGTTATGGGACTTGCAGAAAAAATGCCAACTCTGGACATTGGCTGGGATCTCCTCCCACGGGTTGCTAATACTGCATCTTTTCCAACCTTAATGATTCTGTGAGAGCCAAGCACTGCACAGCTCTGTCAGAAAGCACACAGTGTGTTCAGCTGTGCAGGAAACTCATTCAGCTGAAATACATCCAGCCACTAGTACAAATTTCATCAAGATGGATCTTCTTAACCTCTTAAAACCCTTCTGATATGTTTTAGGAGACTAAAAAGATATTGTGATAATGAGCTGGCTATATGGAGATGATGTCTATATGCCTATATGAAGAGCACCTTGCAGAAAAAAGGGACACATTTCCAGTACCCAGAGAACCTGTGGAAGAGCAAATACAAATATCCACTGAAACTCATCAGGAACTGTCATTCTTGCACTTACAGGTGGAGATCCAGCTCTCTACAATTTCAATGGGGAAATTCAGAATATTAACACAAGCCAGCCTCCTCCTCTATAAACCAAAACCAAACCATGGAAACCAAACCATGGTTGTGACCACAGTGTCCTAGGGATGCTCCATAACCACACACATCCCATAGATTTGGTAACATGAGCTGCAGCCCTGCAAAGCCCTGAGGAAGCACAGACAATGCTGCAGAGAGTCAGCCACTGCAAAAGCTCTCAGAGCTGAAGGAGTTGCCTGGGTTACAGCTCAAAATCACACAAGTGCAAAAAAAGAATGTAGAAAAGAACTCATCAGGTCCAAAAGTCCACAGAACTGGGAAGAAATGGAGATCAAATGCTAAAAGTATGGGGTGAAAAAGCAGTGTTTCAGTTTCCTGCTGCAGAAACCAAGGAATGAGTGATGGCTCAGGAAAAGCAGGCAGAGCACAGCCTTGCTCTGGCCAGGCAGCCTGTGACAAAGGGATGGACACACCCAGATCCTGGTGGGCAGATTCATGCCATGGCTAGGAGGACATTCCAGCAACATGGTAGCTCACACACTCCTACATTTTTCCAGCAAAGTGGACAGTAAGTACAAGGCTCACCCATCCTGCATCCCCAGCTGTGGGTGCTGCATTCAGCACTGACCCCCTCTGCTGCTGCTCCCTCCAGCCAGAAAGGAAAACACCTCCCTGGGGAGCTGAGGCTGCTCCATCCAGCTCCTGAGATTTCTGTGCAGCCACCAAGAGGAATGGTGGCTCACAGTGCTCTGGGGGTTTCCTGCAGAGAGAGCTGCAGGGGGTTGAGCTGTGGATGGAAGGTGGAAAGGAGGCACAAGCCTGGAAGACATCAAAACTGAATTCTCCTGTTAGTCATCACCTGCTCTTCTACCAGCGCATAAAATGCAACTGAAAGTAGCATAGGAGCTGCTCCTCATAAAAAACACCCCAAGCCACTGAGCTCTGTGTCATGTGCTAAATGCCTGGGGGTGGGAAAAAAAGACAATAATCTAAGCAAAACATAAAAAAGCAACAGTCTAGAGTAAATCCCCAAGGCAAAGCCTTGTCAAAGACTATCATTGCTATGTGCATCTCAGTTTACCACATATCTGAGTTCCCAAACTATGAATTCCCTTTTTCTTAACTCAGGCAGAAACAAACAAGAGACCTGAAAGGTTTTTATGAGTGGACTTCAGGCCATAACATGTGATACCATGAACAAGATTCCCCTTGTTTTTTTGCAGTTTAACTCTATCCCAAGTACACTGTAGCACTCCTTCCAGTTCCCATCACAGTCTTGTGTTCAGGAATTCAGCTGTGGACAGTGACAATCTTGTTGGGAAGAGCTCCTCTTCTGAGAGCTGATTCTCAGCCTAGAGAATCAGAATCTTGTTCCTCCAACCACCCCATCTGCATGGGGTTGCAGGTCTGGAGGGTGAAGCTACAGCTGCAACCTCCAAAATGTCAGATAAAATTGCATGCCATTGGATGCCATGCAGACCCAAGCATGTCATTATTAACTCTGCACAAGGAAAAGGCTGTGAAAAGCCTTGATAGCACAAAATGGGGGGAAAAAATGAGGAATCTCACCACAGAGGAAATGCTTTGGTCCTCTTCTGCATTCAGCAGGTGGTACTAGAACACTTCAAATGACAACAGTCCTAAAGAAGAGGGAAAAGTCTCAGTCATCTGTCATCACATTATTTGGTTAATCCACAGCCACATTCTGCTGCAAACATGAAGGGGTACAAGCTTGTGCTCAGAAATCCAGCTCCTGTTGCTGAATTTGTGCTGGCACCCAACAGGTGCCATAAATAATTGTGTCTGATAGCACCCAGCTGAGTTCAGGTGCAGGCCTGGGATTGACATTACAGTTTTTACCAGTTCTTCCAAAGACTGGCTCACTCACCAGCTGATTTTTGGGGTTTTTTTGTTTGGTTTTTTTTTTCCTGATAATCACTGCACAGCTATACCTGTTTAACAGAGATGCTGTTTGGTGGATGATAATGCAGAAACCTCCCTGCTCAAAGAGCAAAGGAGAGGTGTCATGTTTATTGATGCCTGGTGGCTGCCACAGTCAGTGCCTCTGCAGACAATACCCACATTTGCTCTGCAAGAATGTATTACTAATGCATTTCTGGAAGGGATCTCATGGAGCAGAAACCGTGAAGCCAAGAACAGATGGGAAGCAAACTTTCACTCACAGCTGCATTTTGAAATTAAGAATAATTTCTAAAGAAAGAACTCAAATGAACAAAGAGATTGCAGAAGTAGAAATGCACAGTTTGTGGTTCTCCTGGTCATTAGTTTGGAAAATTCAAGACTTCCCAGAATTGCATTTAATTTCAGTGATTACTTGCTTTTTATTTTTTCCTTAATGAAAAGTGTGTAATTGTGAGAAAATAATTACAGTAGAGTTAATGTGAAGTACTCGGTGACTCTTCTGTGTATCATTAAATATGTTGAAACAAAGTCTGGATTTTTATCAATTACAAATGGGAGGAATTTTGCCACAGTGCACCAGTACAGAGAGCAAGAGGAAGAGTTTTCTCCTGGAAACCAAGGAAGATCTTTTCCACATCCTGTTAGGTTCAACTGAAGAAGAAAATGTTGAAAGGACATTCATCACACAGCAGAGAAGGCAAAGGATGGAAGTGTTGACAAGAAAACAGGGAAATTGTTCTGGAGAAAATAATGAACAAAAAATAAGCATGGTGGGAGGACCAAGGGAAGCAGTTGTGAGTCTGATTAATCTGTAGAAAGCAAGCAGGCATGGTTTCATTTGTATTTTTTAACATCTGAGAAATAAATTTTGCGGTTAGATTAGTTCCTCTCCCTCCTTGTGAGCTTTTCCTGCTTGTAGAACAAGAAGCAAAATTTTAAAAATAGGGTTCAAGCCTTGAATTTCATCCTACACATATGCCATGAGCATGATCAATGAGACAGCTAACATCCAAGCACAGGTTTCAGGGAAGAGATTGCCTTTGCACCAGTCTCTCCCCTGTGTGCTGCTTGAGGAGCATGGAAACACCCTGGAAGAGAAATAAAGAGCATGCCTAGGGCTGGAACAAGCTGGAAGGATCATGCTGCTGATAAGAATTACATCTTAAATTGCCATTTCTGCTGGCTTAAGGAAAGATATGTTGAAAAGTGCTGGTTCTGCCCTCCCTGAAAAGAACCCTTTGGGCAGTTCTGTACTGCCTGCTCAAGGTAACCCTGACCTCAGGGATGACCATGTGGCCACTCTGGCTTCTGCACTGGCAGGGTGTCGGAACTCAAAATGTCCCTCAGACATTTTTGGAGGTTCCAGGCCCAGGTCAGAAGCATTTGAGACCCTGGCAGGCAGCTGGAAACAGCTGTGATTTTGGGTTTGAGCCATGGAATTATTTGCCAACCTTGCAGGGAGAACAAGAAGTCACAAAAGTTAAGATATTATAGTAGAAGTAGTCACAAAGTAAAGGGAAGAATTTTTGAGTGCTGTACAGGGGGTGGTTTAAGTCCTGTACAGGGGAGTTTTAAGTTTTGTATATGGGGGTCAGAAGTTTTAAGATGGAGGGATTTGGGCGTGTCCTGTCCTCCCTCTTTCTTCTTCCTTACCTCCATGTTCTTGGTGATGTTGGCACTCATAGATTGGTTCAGAGTAGAAAATCACCATTTAATATAGATAATAGGCATTGGGGGAAAACTGTAACCATGTAACACGTAATGTACCATATAAAAGAGAGCAGCAGCCCTGGGTGGGGAGAGAAGAAGCAGTCGGGGTCAGAGAGGATGTCAGGGTGTGTGTGTGCCTCTGCCTGAGCTCTGAGCAAACCAGAGAAGAAAATCTTTTATATAACTTGAAATAAACTACCTTGAGACCCAACAACAGAAAGCTACTGAGTTTTTCTTTGAAAGCACAGGTTGGAGGAGAGACTTTTCCACCACACAGCCACCCCTGACCTAGAGGTGAGCTCTGGCAGCAGGGCTGAGCTGCTGCCAAAACCATGAGCAGGGGAGAGATAATGGGGAATGGGAATGCTATAGAATGTCCCAGTGATGGAAAATCACTGCCTGAGCAAGCAGGAGTCAGCTCCTCATGCAAACCTGGAGAGGAAAAGGCTATTTCAGTACATCTCATATGCACTACAGAGCAATAAAGCTGCCTGGGCTCTAAGAGGAGATGAGTGCTCATCTTCTGCCTTGTTATTGAATGATTCTGCGCTAATAGAGGGAAAATAATGGTAAAGGAATCAAAGAGAATATGTGTTAAGCAACCAGGTAACACTTCTAATGGAGATAAAAATGACAGGGACTAGAAGGGTTCATTAGCTACGGGGCTTTTTTTGTTGTTTTTTTTTTTTTTAATAGATATGCTCTTTATTAAAAATACAATGACAAAATACATGCATTACCTTTAAAAAATGTGTTAGCTGAAGTGCAAGAAACACAAGTTGTACAATACCTTCTCTGGAGAGAAGGGACTTCTGTGCAGAGGAACAGCCATGCTTCATCTTCCTGGCCCCTCTGAGGTCCTGCCTGCACCTCTCAGACATCTCTCTTAGAAGCAGGCTCCTGCCTGCTATTAACCCTTTTGAACAGATTAAGACCAGATCCTTGGCCTTGGGTCTGTCTGTACCTGTAGCTCTTCAGAAAGAGTGGGCAGAAGCCTGCATTAACCTTTTCTTTATCTCTGGTCTTTAATTCTTCTTCTATCTATATCTCTAGGATCTTCCGGGAGCAGGTTTCTGGAGAAACTCTGATCTTTCACAAACTGTGACAAAAACACCTCTTCCCTGACATGCTTTAGTGTCAGTTATTGGCAGTGCTGGGCTAATGGTTGGACCCAAAGATCTTGAAGAACTTTTCCAACCTAAACAATTCCATGGAAAGCAGGGAATTCCTGATGGTCAAAAGCTCAGCTCCAGCCTACTTCAGATCCACACACTTGTGCAAATATCTGTCTAATGAGCTCACACTGCTACAAACTTCCCTCAACATCCAAATCTTTCATCCTGCACCACCAGGGATAGGTTAAAGAGAGCACAGGGCCACAAGATGTTACAGGATGAGCTGTTTTGTGTCACTTCTCTTCCTTGTCAGAATGGGAAATTGCAAATTCTGATTTAAAAAAATACATTTGACAAAATGCACTGGAGAGGGATGTCATGACCCCACCTAAGCTGCTCCATCAGCCTCCTCAAATGGACAGGAAGGGAGAAAAATATAGCAAAAGAATGGAGGTAAGTACAGGGAGCCATGGCTGTCATGGACAAAACAGACTCTGCTTGGGGAAATCAGTTTAATTTGTGACAATTAATCAGAGTGTGATAACAAGAAATAAGGAAAAATCCAATAGCACCTTCCCTCCACCAATCCTGTCTTCCTGGACTCAGCTTCAGTCTCCAGCCTTCAAACTCCTCCCCTCAAGCAGCACAGGGAGCAGGGGTTGGGGCTTGTGCTCTGCTCACGTCATTTTGTCAGGAAAATTAATCCACAAACATCAGAGGTTTATGTCCAAAAAGGAGACAGAGGAGTCCTTTTACTTTATTCCAATAAAGGGAGAGGCCATGGGGCATTCCCCTGGCGTGTCTCAAATTTTTGGAGGATGCAGCCTCCTTTTTCTCTGAATTTCCTGGCTGCATTTTCCTTCTCTCTTTCCCCATTGGCTGAGGTACTCGAGAGGTACAGACTTCCCAAAATGCCTGATACCAAAGATTTCCCTCTAACGTATAACCCTCCCTTTTAATTTTTAATTCTTATGGAATTCAGGGTTTTCCCCCGTTGTTTCTTTCATCTTTCAATATCCAATTTCATTTATCAACAAACCTAAAGTTTATTTGTAAAAGCAAATATCTTTTTCCATTCATCAATCAGTGGAATCCTTCCCATTGTTTCTTTTATCTCTCAGTGCTGATTTTATCTACCAGCAGACACACAGCTTGTTGTTAAAGACAAATCTTTCATTCCTCTCAACTTCATTTCCATTGCTCCTCTGTTGCTATTGGACATGAAATGAGTACACAGAAGATTGGTAAGTTCAAAGGAGAAAAAGAGAGTTTTATTTGAATATCTGGTACTTACAGAATTCCAGAGGTGACCGTGGATTGGAGGATGGAATTGCCACCTCTCCAACCACACTGGTCAAACCAACAGTCCATCAATTCTCTCCTCTCACAAAGAAGAATGCAAAACCATCATCATTTACATGAACAGTGTGTGAGAAGTCTAGTAGAAATATGTAAACACTATCAGAAGGCTAAAGAAGTTTTATGAGAACTTTAAAACTTTCAAAAGAACTCTAAAAGAAAACTTAACTTTTAAAAATCAGGGCAACACTCCTTGCTCCTTGCTGTAGCACAGGGTCCCCCCATGGCAGACACTCCTTATGAGCTCCAGTGTGAGTCTTTCCCAAGGGCTGCAGCTCTCCATGTCCTCCCTGGGTCACAGCCTGGGTCACTCCAGGGTGACAAAATCCTGCCAGCAAACCTGCTCCATCCTCTGCACAGGTCCTGCCAGGAGCCTGCTCCAGCCTGAGCTTCCCACAGAGCCACAGCGTCCTTCCAGCACCCCCTGCTCTGCTTTGGGCTTCTCCAGGGACTCTGGGTGGATCTCTGCTCCCCACAGACCTCCATGGGCTGCAGGGGCACAGCTGCCTCACCACAGGCAGCAGAGGAACCTCCTGCCTGTCCTTCTGCACTCACCCTGGCTCCTCTCACTTCTCCTCACTCCTCTCTGCCAGCTGTTGCTGCACAGTTTTCTTCCCCTTCTGAAATGTTATCCCAGAGGCACAACCACCACTGCTGATTGCCTCAGCCTGGCCAGGGGGGTGAGGAGGGGCAGGTGTGAGAGAGGAAGAGTGGAAAAGTGTGGGAACCCAGGGCATCCCTCTGGCTCCCTGGCTGCCCTGGGACCCTGGCAGGGGGTCAGGAACCCCCCTGGACAGAGCCCCCAGAGACACTGGCTGTGATCTCTGTCCATGGAAAAGTTTTCAATCTTACAGGATGAATTACAAGCTCTGAGTGTCTGATATGAGTAATAATTAAGTGTGGCACGGGTGCAAAAGTAAAATTTTAGGATTCTAGATTAGGGGTCCAAAGGGGACAAGATGGAGGAAATTGGGTGTGCCTTGTCCTTTTTCTCCTTCTTCATGCCCTCCATGTTTCACTGTGGTGTTGGCATTTTTCTGTTGGTTCAGGCTGGGGACACACTGTTCAATGTAGGTGACAGATATTGGCACATTATTGTAAATCCAGCCCAGGGAGTTTCTGGTATTTAATGTTTGTCACATCCCACTGAGGGCAGAGCCCCACACGCTGCCCTGCAGGACAGAGCTGGGCAGGGCAGCAGAACATGTTAGAGATAAAGAGAATAAACAACCTTGAAACCAGCACAGACCAATTATGGCTTCTGCTTTAGCAGCGGGGCTGACAGACTGAGACTTTTTACAATCTCAGAATCATCTATACCACGGATTCTGAAAGAAAAGCAATGGAAGATGAGAGGTGCTGGTTCAATGCAAATGAGGAGGGGAAAATACCCTTGGTATGGAATAGCAACCACAATATGAGAGACAAAATATTACCTGGTACTGTAATATGTGGATTTGTTTGCTTTCTGCTTTGCATTGATCTTGGATTGTGTGCATCCAGTGACTTTAATACAGTAACTATTGATTTGTTGTGGTGAGAGCTGAGAACCTGACCACATCTGTCAGAAACAAACAAGGATCCTTTGGGGTTTACAGAAAAGATTTTGTCTCAGCTTAATTATAAACAAAACCACAACTTCCAGTCCAGGTTTGGAATGCAGAATTTCCTTTCACGAGGTGGCAAAGGCTGTTCAGCTGCTGTACAGGGGCATCAAGGAAAGTCACTTCCAAGATGCAGAGCAGTTGTTTCATTGACTCAGAGAATAGTTTGGGTTGGAAGGGACTTTCAGAGCACTCCTGGTCCAACACCCCTGCAATAAGCAGGGACATCTGTTGCAGAATTTCTGAGAAAGAGAGAGGCCATGATTTATGTCTGTAGTGAGAATTGAGCTGCCCCTCAGACTAAGCCCTGATGAACAGCCTTGGTGGGGCCTGGGAGCCTTTGAGGCAGTGAGAATTCAGTTGTGACACAGTCAGAAATTATGTTAAGGTAACTACAAAGTAATCAGCTATCCAAGCATGAATTAGATTAGAGCTGCAGTGTGAAAACCCTGACCACCTTAAGGCAAAGGTAAACGACGTTAGCATGCCAGAGTGCCTTTGTAAGCTGTAAACTATGTAGAAGTGTATATAAACTGCCATCTTCTCACGAATAAAGGAGAGAACTTTGCATTAATCATATTGGTTGGATGTGTGCTCTGTCCTGTCCAGCTTTCCTGTTATCTGAGGTCCCTGGCTGTGGACATCTCCAATGAGATCAGGCTGCTCAGCATGTTTGCTTGCAGCATGGCTGCACTTCTGTTCCTTGTGGCTGTGGCAGTGATCAGAAGATCATCTCCAAACAAAGCCCCTGGGCTCTGTTTTGCCCCTCAAACCCACAAACTCAGCCTGCAGCACTCCCAGCCCAGCAGCTGCAGTGGCTCAGCCTCCACTGCCCTGTTCCTGCCCCTGCTGCCCCTGCCTGGACCCGTTCCTGCCCCCTCAGTTCCCTCCATGTCCCCAGCACCCACCTGGGGAGCACCAGGGACATTTTGGAGTGAGGAAGGCAGGGGTGCACCCCAGGCAGGAGCCAGCTGCACCCTGCTCTGCCCAGACAGCCCCAGCACCCAACATCTACCTCCAGGCACTTCATTAACCTTTTCCATCTAATCCCAGCTAAGCGGATTTACCCCGATTCGCTGCCAATCAATCAGTAAATGGGTTTGTAGACAGCCATAAAGGCAGAACTGCCCATCTCTGGGCTTCAGACACCATGGCTGATCATTCCTTCCTCCTGGGTGCTTTTGGTTTTGGCTTGTCCTGGTGCAATTTGGAGCTGCTGAAATATTCCCTAGGTAATAAGACCCAGAACTGTCACTATCAAGCCCAAGCTGATAAATGCCCTCAGTCTGCAGGGGAATGTGAGTCATTTGGAGGCTTGAGGTTGTGAATCTGTCCTCAGCTGACATCACTTACTGAGCATCTCACTGAAGCCCACAGCAGCCTTAGGAAGCCCATTTCCTTCCCATGATCCTCAATTCACTCAAAAACGAGCGAGATGATCCTTGTGGAGCCTGGGAGCATTTTGAGCATCTGTGAGGATCTCCAGCTGGAGCTGAGTTATCCTAAATAGCTGAAATACCCAAACTAATCCCCGGGAAAAGAGCAAGATGACAGTGTGACTCTCAATTTTGGAGAGAAGTCCAAGCAGCCAGCAGCTGCCTGGGGCTGCAGGCATCCCTCATTTAGGGATTGCTCCCATGGCAAGATGATTCTCCTGGAACTGAGCAGCCAACCCGAGCTGTGGAACTGCGCTCAGCTTTTCAGGTGTGACACCAAAAATAAAACCTGGCTGTGCCTCCATGGCTGCCAATCCCTGCTGGCAGCTGTGTCAGCCCATGACTGAACCTCCGTGGCCCCGTTAGCAGTGAAAGGTGATGGTGGTGGATGCAGCATCCTGGTCAAACTGTGCTCCCCAGGATGATTTCTCTCCCTGGTGAATGGAGCTTTTCCTGTGCCTGCATAAAACACAGCCCTCTGAATTGCTGTGGGCCCTTTGCAGGCACGGAGCTGCACAAACCAGGTGAGGCAGGATGTTTGGAGCAGCACAGCCCCGGTGCCAAGCAGCAGGAGGGAGAGTTTTCTGTGTTACGTGTAGCTGAGGTAATTTATCACACTGGAAGTGCCACACAAACAGGAGCAGACAAGGTGGCTTGTTCAGTCTCTTGGGAAAAGGAGAAGCCACTTCCAAACAAAGCAGTTGTGAAGCTTTTTGGTCTCCAGAAAGTTCGTGGTGGGATGTAAATATCAGTGTCAGGGTTTCTATGGTGCACAGGATCTGCAGTGGGGGAGAACACAGAGCTCCTATAAAACAAGACCTCAGGGAAAGCCTGAGCACAGGAGCTGAACATGAGGAATAATTTGGCCTCTCACAGCAAAGAGGAAATGATGGAATTTGTCTCTCACCTGCCTTCTCAGGTGGATGGTGCAAAACAATGCCATTGCCTGCAGATCTCAAAGCTCAAGCTGATGCTGCAGAACAGACCTTTGCATGGCTGCCCACATGGGCTGCTGTGTTACGGGGACATTCCAGAGGAGATAAATGATTAAGGAAAAGAAAATGGGTTTAATTTCGGTGTAGGATAGCTGAAATGTGCTTTAGGAAGACATTGACTCAGCTACATCCAGGAACACATCAGTCAGCCCAGAACACTTAGCACTTGTGCTGCTGACCAGGAATTGCCTTCTGTACTGATGCCTGGAAAAACATTAGTCCACTTATGTCCCATGGTGCTGGAGGACTTCTGATTGATTGAGTAAATTAAAGCTGGCTGAATAATTCATTAAATAAATCATTTATTTGAAGAATTTCTCTCCTGTTTCATTTGCAGATTGGAGTGTGGCACAAACAGCATCACACTGATTTGACATTATTTCTCATCTACTTCCTACCCATAATTGTAGCTCAGTCAGCAGTGCTGACAGCTCATTTCCCAAGCTCAATAGCTGCAGTGCTGTCAGCAGGGAACATTTCTGGCTGGCTCCTGACAGTCTCAGCCCCAATGGAAGAGGAACTGAGGTTGCACCCAAGCCAAGGTCAATATGAAGACATAAAGGGGAGGGATGAGGACAACAGCGCCAGGTTCCCCACTGTCTGTAGGGTAAAGAAACCCTGTGACAGCTCTGTCCTTTGAATCAAGGCTTTTCAGGGTCTTTACTGCAGTGTGGAAATCCACCCTGGGCTTCTGAACCCAAATAAGCTGTTGACAGGGAGGACAGCCTGCAAAAGCACCCATGAACCCCTCCTCCCATGTCTGCACAGACCAGATTTATGTGTGGCTGCCTGGAGAGCTGGGGGCTAAAACCACTCCTTGTCCACTTCCCCTCCAGCCCTGACTCACTTGCAGGTGGAAAACCATCCTCCTTGCCATAATCCTTGAGGATCACTAAGCCACTCTTGTCATGGCCAAGGAGAAATTTGGCTTCCCATGGAAATTGTTGCACATATTAACTTAAACCAACTATTTCCAAATATTGTCCTGTTTATTCTTAAATAGTCCTGGCTTATGAATGTTCCTATGAGCTGTCACTGCCTGAAATAGCCATGCAAAAGGTAACAACACAACCTGCTTTATAGCAATGCACATTTGCAGCATTTTTCTAAGGTTTTTTCAATCTAGAATTAAGATGGGAAGGGAACAAAGTGGGTGGAAATGGAAAAAGAATTCCATCCCCAAATGCAGAATGTCTCTGGACTGTTGGTCCCTCCTCTTGCTTTGCTCCTTTGTAAAAAGACTAAACAAGGAAATTAGGTGTCCACTAATTTAGCATTTTTTTGGCCTTTCTAGCTGAAAAGGACCATGATTTTTACAATATGGGATACATGTTGAGTACATTTGCCATCATTTGCCTACCATTTCTTGGAGGTTTTATGTCTTGGAGTATCCAAATTACACTGAAATAAAGGTGAGGATCCTTTCAGTTCAGTTCCCAATTGCACACAGCAAAGTTTTCAGCTCATCAGTGGTTTTATCTTCCTTTGTGTACTTATTGTTATATCTTGTTATTTTAAAAGAAGAAAAATCCACTTTTAAAAGAATGTTTCAATATTGATGGAACCTCAGGCGCAGCTTTGTTGAGCTGGCTTCTGCCTAAGAATATTCAGGGCATTTTTTCAAGAATTATCTTGATGGATTTTTTCCCTGCCTTGGCTTAGCAGTCCTGAAATCAATGGGATCACAGAAGTGGAAGGCAAAACTTCGAGATGATGCAGAATATTTGGCATCTTTGTTATGAACACAGACTTGTTAGCCACGAAAGACTCATTCTGAAATTCAAAGCATGTGGGTTTGCTGGCTAGGGGTGGAAGGAATATTGGAATATTGACTCTGTTTACTAATACATGAAGATCATCTTCACTGCAGGATAAAAGAACAGAAGATAGGATGGGAGCTAGTCTTCAGAATTACCCAAATTCTCTTTAAAATCTACTTAGACTCTGCCAATATGCAGTTTCTATGGCTGGGACCAAATTTTGACTTGTGAGAGCACAAGAAAGGTAAAATAGAATCTTATGTTTCGAGGGGAAAAAATCTTAGGCTGAATGTAGATCTGAAGGAGTTGAAAGCCCATCCTAACAAAAGCTTCTTGGAATCCACATATTTTCTATCATCCCACCATGAAGTCATTTATTATTTTTCAGCAGCTGGGACATGCTACTGATACATAGCTTTCCTCTCAACACACAAAGTGAATATTCCCAGAAATCTACCTAAGCATTAATCAACCATTCAGCAGGACAGATGGGTTTTCTAGTAATAATAGTAATTGCCTCTAAAAGTCCTTGAAAGTTGGACTGCTGCTTACCAGGAATAAACAGAAATAAAAGAGGAGTTTTTTTCAAGTTATAAAGCCAGGCTGCTGCTGCACTCATAGAAACAGCAAAGTTCTGCAAAGGTTCTTTTATTGGTCAGAGCTCCCAAAAAAGATTACTTAACTGAGTACAAGACACAGGAAAGAAGAAGGATGGCAGGTGTAGAAATATAAGCCTTTGTAAAGGGGATCAACTGAAAACAAATCACTGCTAAATAGCTCACGGCTATTTAGATTTTGTTACTTGGGTAGAGAAATAACTTAGACTCTGTCATCCCTGATGACCTTGGGAAATAAACTACCAATGTATCCATAGATTAACCCCAGAATAAGTTATGCAGCAACAGCATAACCACATTTTCCTCCTTCTCAGGCACAAACACACAAATGTGGTCTGACACCTCCATCCTCTCACCGACTAAGCTGGTACATATAAATACAGAAAATGGATGTTCCAAAGCAGGGTGCAAAGCCAATCTAAACCTCAATCATCACCAGAAATATGTACTAAGTTTTCTTTAACGCCAATGAAGTAAAGGAGTGTTTCCAGGGGAGTTACAGGTACACCATGACTGGTCTTTCCAATGCAAATCCCCAGTGTGGCTGAAATCTCAGCACAGCTCAGATTTGTAGCCAAAAAGGGCTGCTTACACTCCAGGCTCAGGAAAAATATGTTGAAGAAAGCCAATCTCTGTTACATCTGAGCCATTTGGTTCCTCAGTCTTTAGGATTCCAAGGGCAAAATAGAAATAAACTTCCTCAGTCATCCTCAAACCCAGACCTGCTTTTATACAGGGTACACAGCAAACATCCCTAAACCTCAAATCCCAAAGCCACCCTTCCCTTTCTTCCTTATATTACCTGGTTTTAGCCACTCTGGTCCCTCCAAGAAGCATCATCATCCATCCCAGACTCCCTCCTACCAAGTACTTTGCACACACAAACAGGAATGGGGGAAAGAAATGTCATCTTGGGTAAAAAATCCCAAACCCGATAACAAAAGCAATTATTAAGAACTACACAAATAAATTAACATGTGAATAGACAGTGTTAAGACCCACTGTACAAAAATGTACAGTCCAATCCAGGCCACCTGAAAACAGTATAATTTTTTTCATTGGTGTGCATATGATGCAAAGGTTCTGTTTCTGACATGGTTCTGCTGCCCTGAAGACAGTGGTAGAAGTTTCATTAACCTTTTGGTGGGCTCAGTTGGGCTGTAGTCATTGCTGTAAATAATCTGTCATACAGATGTTAAAAAAAAAAAAAAAAAAAAAAAAAAAAGAGCCTTTTTCGTGGAAGTCTTTTGGATATCTGAAAGCTATAATTAATGTTTCTAATCTCTGGCAATGGGTGGCAGAGGTAAAATAAACACAAGTCTGAGTTACAGCACAGCATCTGCCTTGGCTGCTGCACCACCAGACTAAGTCCATTCCCAGAAAGAAGGGCAGGAGAGAGAAGTGAAAATGAGGGCTCCAGACTGGGGTTGTGCAGTACTGGAGTTCAGCTCTGCTGGAAAACTTGCCCCAGTTTGTTGTGCAAAACCTCCTCCTACTCCCCAGCTATTTCCCATTCCATTCCCAGCAATTCTGTTCCATGGGAAGAAAAAGGAAAATACAAGAATTTAAAAAATACAGCCCTTGTGCCTCATCTTAGTCTGAAAACTCCTCTAATTGAGTGGCCCTTTGGCTTGGCAGTGCCACAGCTTTGTGCATTTCCTGCCCAAGACAGCTCTGTTTAGGAAGCATCGTGGTGCCAGGTTAGAGGATATTAAGCAGAGATTTGCACTTCACTGTGAATTTGCACTTTCTTGAGCTTGCAGGCATATTCAGGTGGCTGTGGGAGGAATTTTTTCCAGTGAGAAGTAAACACAGAGGTGTTGGCCTCTTGGGAGGGGGAAAGCAGTTAACTTCAGAGCTAATTACGGGGAGGCAGAGGGATGCTGACAGATGTATTGTCCTGGAGAAGGGGCTGCTGCTGGTTCTGCAATGAGATGGGGAGCAAAGCCTCTCTCCTCCTCTCAGCAGGCCCATGGCACCAGGGAGGAAGAAGACAAGGATGTCAGGACTTCTAATTATACACCAGGAACCTGCGAAATTGGAGCATTAGAAGTGTTAGTTAAAAATGATGCCCCGAGGTGCTGAAGTGGAGCAGCAGGAGAAGGAAGAGCACGGTGGTGGGAATGAGGGGCTGGAGAGGAGATCTCCTGCTCATCCTCATGTGGTGGGGTCTGGAGGGGTTTTTTTCAGGGATGCATAAAACACATGTGCAGTTATATATCTACCAAAACCCTGCCTGCATTGTAATTTGAGGTGTATTCCCAAAAGCAGCTTTAAATATGGTTTAAATAATTTTCTGTTGAAAATGTTGTCAGTGTGTTCTGTCAGCCAGTCATTCTCTAGGCTGGAGAAAGCTGCTTTCCTATAAAAAATGGAATGGACACTTTCTCAGCTCCCAGCTGTGCCACAGAGAGAACAAGGGAAGACACCTCTTGAGTTAAATGTTATTGCACATTCACTTGAAATCTTCTGCATGAAAAAGGAACTTCTGCATATTGAGCTTTAGTCTGAAAATCAGCTGGCACGTTAACAAAAGTCATTCACACCAGCTTGGAGGAGTGTTTACTGAAACTCCCACTGAGGGAGGTGCAGTTGTGACAGGAAATGGAGTGCACCTTGTCCCTGGAGCACAACTGGAGGGCAGTTCAATACCAGAGGGAATGTGCCCCAGGATCCAGCTGTGGCTGCAGCACATCTGGGGCCCTGTACAGCCAGAGTTGGGGCAGGAGCTGCCCCGTGCAGGGGTGCTCTGAAGAGCTGGGGGACAGCAGATGTAGCTGCATTTTGTGGGTTCTCTCATTCATCTGCAGAGTCACATTTTTGTTGCTCTGGAGGCCTGTGAGGCACTCCCCCTGTAAATTATTGGATATGAGTTGGACAAGGAGAGTTGCTGTGCAAGGGTGATCCAGCCATCAGACTCATTCTCACCTCTGGTTCAATGTACTGAAAGCATCTGAAACTCTAAACCTACTGAAATGGCACCCTGAGGTGGGACCCCCTTTCCAGCAGGGGCAGCTTGGAAAATAAAAACATTTATAATACCTTACTGCAATCAATGCTGTTTTAAGATCCTGATCCCTAAAGAATCACCCAGAATATCAGAGTAACTGTGGGTTCAGAGTTCCCTCTGACCTACTGGTGTTAGCTCTTAAAAAGAAAACAAAACAAAGAGAAGGCACCTCAAAGGTACTGTTCAGCATGCAGTATAAGGCAGCAATGTATGAAATCAGCCAAAGTTTATCATGCTGAAGCACAAAAACATACATGATTTGTTAAAGGCTCCTCCTTTCCAGGCCACTGTCCATGTCTCAAGCAGCTCTGGGTCCAGCTGGGCACTCTGTGCACACTGGGCACCTTCCCTCACCATCACCACCCCACAGAGCTGATGTGAGGCAAAGCATCCAATGGAATTCTGAACCCACTCTAGACCAGCCCAAACCGGGCAAATTTACAAACTTGTGGGGCCATTGCTTTCTGCCTGGCATGAGTGATCACCTTGCAAACTGGTGGCATCACAAAGGCTAAAATTTGCTGACCTTCCCATAGGAAAGGCACTTTTCTTAGAGCAGGAGATCCCAAAATAAAGAAGGGCTGCTATCATATATCTGGCTCCTGATTTTTTGTGTGTCCACAGCTCCTAACCAAAATAAAATATTAGAAAGTAAAACACCTCCATATATTTCTCACAGGCACTTAGGAAAAGAAAATTTTAGGGAGGACCACAGGGAATTTCTCTCATGCTCTAACCTTGCTTGTCAATATTAAAATAAATAAATCTGAGACATGGGGATAAAAAGTCATTCAGAAGCAGTGATTGGCCTCAGACAGCACAGCTCTGCCTCGACCCTGCAGCTTGTGGCTCCTTTCCCCTTTGAAGCAGGGTGCTTGTTGTCCCCATGGAGACACCAGCACAACTCACCTTGTCTGATGGATGTTGGGCATTTTGAAGAGAAGATAATAAGGAATTAATTTTTTTTCCCCTAAGGGGTTTCACACATTTTATCATCTTCTGAGGATGCAGCCCAAAGTGTGCAGACAAACCAGTCTGCCATGCACTGAAGAAATGATGCATCAGCAGTTACTGAAGTCTCACCATCTTTGGTTTCACTACATCAGCCTATTCATAGTCATCACTTGAAGGATCACAGAAACTGCCCCATGCATTTCCAGAGGCAGCTTTGAAAATACCAGCTGGCAAGGAAGGAGAAGAGACAATGATTTTATTTGTTTATGAGTCCTTGGAGAGTGGGATCTCCTGGAAAAAGAAAATACGAACCTAGAACAGTTAATGCTGCCTTCAGTACTTCTGTGCTGTGAGGTGACTCCAGATCCCTTGATCATGGTGTGCATTGTGCCCATCATTTTACAGGGAGGCACTGAAAAACATTAGCTGGGCAATGGTACAGAACTGAAAACCTGTGCAGAACCAGAAAAAAAATTCCAAGTAAAACCTGAAATTCCAAGAGAGGACAATAATGGGCTCTGTGTGTCTCTGGAAGAACTAGCAAATGGCAAGGGCAACACTGAAAGGCAAAGTGTGCCTGGAGGCAGTGCAGACTTCCCCTTTGGACAGATTTAGGGACAGCTGCCAGGATCTTCTATGTAGCTGATGCATTTTCAGGGCAGTGGGATTAATTCTGTGCTCTCTTGAAGAGCTTCCAAGCCCTGTGACCCACACCTCAGTATCCCACACAGCCCCTAGTGGGTCACACCTCCAGTGGCTCTGTTCCTGTGCTTTCCAGGGAGGGATCACTCTTCCCCACAGCAAAAGGGCTTTGAGGATGCACAATGAAGACCATTTTCAATAGACTCAGTCACTACTTTGTTGAGAGTTATTGATACCATTGCTCCTGTGGTGTGCATCTCCCACTGGACTTTTGTACTTATAATCATTTGTTTCCAACCCTGCACACACACTGCATCCTCACACAGGCAAGAGCAATCTCCAGGATGTGTCCAGCTTCAAGGAAAATGAGATACAGCACATGTTCATGCTCTGACCATGCAGCAGAAGGACTTGTTCCAGCAATCTCAGAATTGCAGGGTGAAATAGGACCCTGTAAAAAAATTGCCACTATACATGAAAGGACAGAGGATGAGAAATCACAATAGAAATTGTCTATTCTAATGAGAAAAGGGTTGTATGGTGATGGGCAAGGAAAGGCATCTCAGAGGAAGGAAAACAATACCTTGTGCAAATTGCATGAGGCTGCTGTTTGCTTAGAGGGAGCAGAGGCCAAGGCCTGACAGTTTCATCAGAGAAATTGGTGAGGAAATGACATGGGGAACATAATTCACTGTTCAAATGTCAATCTGTTCATATCTAGAGAGAGAAAAGTGTGCATTTATCAGCAGCAGTAGTACACACCTCGAAGTAATATAAGAGAAACCAAAAAATTCATCCTAGATCTGCCATGACTCAGATACCCCCAGTGCTTGGGCTGAGGATGCACAGGACAGGAAGATTCACATTACATTTCCCAGGAAAGTGGTGTGATGGGCCAATAATGAGTGTGCTATAAGCCTGACAGAGGAGAAAACAAAGCTTTTCCCAGCCATTGGGCTGTGCATGGTCTCAGCACAGAGAGATGCATCTGTAGTAACTGGAGATATTGAATTGGGGCAGCCACGAGCAGACAGGAGGATTCAGTCTGAGGGGGCAAGGAAAATACTGCTAAAGTAGTTTATTTTGCAGGCAACAATAGATGAAGACAGATTTGCAGGGAAAAAATTCTACTGAAAGCATCTTTTCTTTTAAAAAACTAGTACCAGCTTTTAGGTAGAAAACAAACACAGGTAAGGGAATAGTGGGGAAATACGTGGTGTGTCAAAAATAAATGTGTTTGTTGTGATGTGTCTAGAGGAAAGTAGAAGAGGAGGGGAATTGCTGCAGCAGAACTGCACACAGGATTTGTTGGAACAATTCTAGGTAAGAAAAGATTTCTTGGATAGCATTCCTTTTGGTTCTAGTCTCTTGTTTTATATTATTGTCTAAAAGCCACATGGTGATCACAGAGATCTTGTTTCACATCAGGGAATGCTGAAGTCAAAGCACAAAACTAGAGTGTCAGAGGTGAGGTACCCATCTTAGATTTGGAGGCTTTTAATTTTTCCTTTGAATCAGTGTAAGTGGTGAACAGACCCATCTTTGTTCTGCTTTATCAGACCTGCTACACCCAGACTAAACTGCTTTGAGTATTTATCAATGGAACCTTAGAAAGTCAATCCAAGTCAATAACTAGGATAACAAGTTCAGGATAGTAGACATGAGTTAACAGAAAAATTGCAAAAGCACTGTGTGCCACTAGGTGTCCAAACAATGAAATGGCACGTGAAAGTCAGTGGAGATTAACATAAAGTACAGGGAAAATAATCCTAGTTTTGCTTGTATAGTGATGGGCTGTGAGCTATTATCAACTGGGAGGAAAATTCTGGGTTTACAATATGAGGTTACATGAGAATATCAGATTGGTACAAAGAGAATGTTGGTAAGACAGGGTTAGAAAAGGAGCAAAGAACACAAACAAGCTGTGCTAGTACATCAAAAACAAATCTGACCTTCTGGCACTACTGAAAATTAGTATCACATAAACTTAATATTGTAGAAATTGAAGAATTAAAGAAAAGAGTGATGGGATGATCAAATATGTAGTGAGGTTCCTGTAGAAAAAATTTCTTAATAGAAAAATCAGGAAGAAAAACAACTGAGAGGACCTTGACCATAATCTCAAAAATAATTAGCAATATTCATTAAGGTCATTATCTGTGGTCCAGCAGTTCCACAAGGCACACACAACTGAGGCACAAGCATCCTGGGGAAGCCTTAGTGCAGTTCCTGAGGTGCTCACTATTGGCCTCTGTTGGAGGTAAATTTCTGGGCTGAGTGGTCTAACCTGACTCAGTTTCTCTTAGACTTTTAGGATCTTTAGGCCATGAACAGAATTTTTTTATCTCACACATTATCAAGCAGCATTGGCACTTATCTCCCCTAATGCTTTCCTCTTTGTTAAATTCAACAGCCTGAGGGGCTCCCAAATACCCTGATTTTTTTAATACTTCCAGGTGGAAGGTGGTGCCCTGGGTGTCACAATGTGAACAAACTCCAGCAAATGCCTGTGGCACAGCAGATTCCAAGCCACCTGTCACCTGTCTCCTTGCTCCCTCTCATATGCCAACCCCCAACTTTAGAAGGCTTGTCCACACTGGGAAAGACTGACATAACCCACCTGGATGTGTCCCTGTGTCACCTGCTCCAGGTGACCCTGCCTTGGCATCTCCAGACATCCCTTCCAACCTCAAATATTCTGTAATATTTATGTAATATTCTGTAATAAATTTGCCCAGCCAATTCTGTAATACAGGTATATACAGGGTACAGAATACCTGGCTGGACCCAAACACCTCAGCACTGTGGTTTTGTTTGACCCAGAGGCTACAAAAATGAGAACTTCTCTGCTTGCTGGTGGTAATTTTGTTTGGATTCTGTAAACCTAGGCACGTGCAGCTCACAGCCCAGCCTGCAGTGAAAAGGCAGCAACCCTCCTCCTGCTACTCTCAGAATGTACTTGCCTATTCTACACACTGTTCTGATCAGCCTTTAATTCATGCACGCAAATATTCAATCATCTTTTGGTTCTTCAAGCTTTCAGGTCAATGGGGGGAAAAAGTCAATAAGTCAACACAAATTAATTGAATTTATGCGCCCTGCAGATGAAGAATAGAGGAGTGCAACAGGTTCTGAGCAGGAATGAAGATTCAGAGAGAAAAATGACAGCAAAGCATTTGAGAGATGTACACAGTTCTGTATTTATGACCACCCAAGGTGCAGCTGGGGAGGTGAGTTCTGAGTAGGAGCTGGGGAGAGCTGCTCCATGCAGCTGCTGGGGGCTGATAATACGGTGACATGAGTCACCCAGAAAACACTTCCTACATAAAACCCATGGAACTTTCACCTCCTTTGCCTCTCACAGGCACTGTTTCAGTGCCCTCAGTGCCCTGCCTGAGCTCCCCTGGAAGGGCACAGGACTGCTCTAGGACCTGTGCTCCACCTGCCACTCCTGGCCTTGAACACTTCCAGGAGTGGCGATGCTCAATCAGGCTGCATGTTGAGGTCTCGGGGTTCAGAAGGTTGAGGTGACCCCAAGATTATAAAAGTCTTTACTTCCTAGCCCGCTGCAGCCAAAGAAGGAGTCGGGAATGCTTTGGATCACGTTCTCAAGGCTGTTTATTTTTCCTTATCTGTAACATTCTTTCTCTGACCTGCCGAGCTCTGGCTAGCAAGGAGGCCATGCCATTCTACCCTGCCCTGTCGGGTGGTGTTTACCTTTTATATCAAAAGTTACATATAGACTGTTTATAATAATGTGCCAATATCTAACATCTATGTTGGACACTGTGTCCCTGTCTTAAACCAATAGAAAAGTGTCACCATCACACCAAGACATGGAGGACAAGATGAAGAAGTCTAGGACACACCCAAGTTCCATTTTGTACCCCCCTAAACACCATTCTAAAAATCCCAAAATTCTACTTTTCCTGTGTTAATTCAACTACCACACTACTCAAACCTTTGTGGCTTGTAATTCCTTATGTAAACTTGGCAGTTTTCCACGGGCTAAAATCGAAGCCACAGGTGTTTCTGACTTCTTGCCGAGGTCTCCAAGCCCCCTGCCAGGACAGCCAGAGGGATGTCCTGGACTCTGACTGCTGGAAGGACTCTGCAGACCTCTGCATTTGGGTTCAAAGCAAACTGAATTAGTGCCTGTTTGCTTGAAAGAGGACGATGTGCCCAAGAGTTCCTGTCTCCAGCTGTAAACAGAGAATTGCTAAAACATTCTCAAGGATTTGAGACAGTCAATAAAAAGATGAGTGATTGCCACAAGCTGCAGCCCGGCTGCTTTCCAAATGTGTGTGGGGAAGCTCCTTGGCTGGGATGTGGCTGTGATTGCAAATTATCATCTCTAAGGCTAAAGATGCAAGAGGATTCCCACGCATCCCTCTCTGAGGCAGCTGCACATTTCCATGCACAGGGTTTGGAGCTGCTCCGTGACAGACGCAGCACCTGGGGCTGTGCAGAGGGGATGGCTGCAAATTGTACACAGTGAAAAAGTCCAGGGTGCAAAAAAGGCTGTGGATGGACCTGTCAGACCAACCATGGCAGGAATGGGGTGCCTTTCCCCCGTCCTTTCTGCAGATCCCACTGGGTAAATGCAGAATTCCCCTCTGAGAGTATGGATATAAAGTTTTCTTAGGGAGGAAGGAGTTGTGGGGAGCAGGCAGGTAAGTGCAGTTCCAGAAGCTGTTCATTGACAGCAGCCAAGTTAACAAGAAAGTCCATTTTTAAACCCTGGAAAAGTCCTCCGCTCTTTCTCAGATGGAATCTGTTGTGTCTTCCTTAAACAGAGTCTGCTTAGTGCAAGCTAATCCCTCAGCTCATTTGTAAGGAAAAGAGTGGTATAAATGGATAAAGCTCTCAAGATAGCTGCTAACAATCATGTTACAAGCCAGTTTTCTGCTTCACTAATACTCTGAAGCTAATCAGCATTTTTCTAAATGATTTCTGCATACTACTTGATTTTTCTGCCCCCAAAATATTTACTCAGCAACATTTATCCTGGTCACACATCTTGTCACTTACTTGTGCTCACCGGTTAAAATAACATTTTGTAGAAATAATTTCACCAGCTGCAGCCCCCAAAGATGAGTGACCTCCTCCCAGAGCAGGGGTTTCCCTGACATCCAAAGCTGAAGGTGTGTGTGTGAGGGGCAGGATGGAATCAGGGTGGAAGAGGGGTGCCAGGTCAGGTGCTGCTGCAGCAGGTGCAAAAGAACAGCAGATGGCCAAGAGCTGAGCAGGTGGAGCATCACCAAGACCCTGATATTGCAGACAAACTGAGGGGCTTGAGCTTTTTTTTCCTGGAATCCAGAAGAGGACCTGCAGGTAGCTCTGAAAAGATACACGGGTGATGTTCTTGCCTTTCAGGGCACATTAGGCATTGTGAGTTTCTATTAAATTTCACCAAAATTTAAACTTCCTATTGCATTGCCTTCCCCAGCTATTTTATAGAAGTTGGTAATAAATTCAGCACCTCTCTGTTTCTTGACAATGAGCCATATTTAAGGAGGAAAATACACCACTTCTAATGGTTCAGCTGATTATTCCTTGGCTTCACAATGATAAATAGCTCCCAATCCTGACTGTAACTCTTTATTTTCTAGATTCTTTCCATAAGCTGTTCTACCAGTATTCATTTTGGCATGAAGCTTCTTTTGAGTCCCAAGTAAAGATGGTCCCCAGGTTACATTAAGGTGAACATTGACCAAAAAAAACCCCAAAAACTATTCCAGATTTTCTCCTATGACCTCATCCCAGCTCTTCTATATCTCAGAATATATATCTATATCTCAGATATATATCTATATCGCTTCTATGAGCTTTACCACTTTTGGGAAAACCTCCTGTCCTGAAGTATTTTTTTTTAAATGTTATACTATATTGTTATTTTGGTGCATTTTGCAAGCTGTTCAGCAAACTCTTTTTAGCCTTCTCTCATTCTTAAACAAAGTTTCAACTGGCCACCACGTGGAGAGAGCTGAGGCTTGCAGGTCCTTGTAGGATGCCCAGCAAAAGTAATCTCTAAACATGCATCTACTCTTGTTTCCAAAATGGTCTGTGATCTCAGAAGAGCAAGGCTGAGACATGAAGACTACAGAAATAGTAGGTGGTTTCTGAAAAAAAAAACAAAAACCAGAGAGAATTAAAGCTATGGGCCATCTGCTTTTTCTGAGACATTGATAATTTTTAGTTGAATTTTAGTTTGAATATATTTTTTTTTTCATACCTCCACGTGAAAAAAAAAAATTAATCAATTTCTGCTTTCAGCACAGGTCTATTGCTTATCTGGAGTGAGTCTGAAGGCAGTGACTCCATTAAACAGCACCTTTTGCTACTGAATGTGATTGAAATACTGAAAAGGGTCAGGGAAATTAATGCTAACTATTGCCTAAGAAACTTGCAAGGAGGAAAACCATGTGGGCTGTGATGATTCCATAGGAATCAAACAGGAATGGGTTCAAAAAGCTTCATAATAGGCAAGATAAGGAAATAATATTGAAATTTGCAGTTAGCTCAATTTAAGAGAAGTATTTGTGAATACAACTGAAGCATTTGCTATTTAAATCTTCCCATTGGCAGTAGAATTCATAATGTTCACAATTTGTTCAACCCCATTAGTTCCTTTATTTTCAGCTTCAATTCTCTTCAATTCTCTTCTCCTCTGCACTCCCACAAACTGAAATCAATGAAAGCCAGTACAGCCCCCTGCAAATGACATCCACCAAAAGGTGCTTCCCACTGCCTTCACCCCAAGAAAATCCTTCCCAAGTGTTTCTGTGACACCACAGAAGACTCACAAGTTCTATGAGCCACAAAAATAATTGATTTAATTAATGCATTCAACTTATTTTCATTAAACTTATGTTTTACTCACTGGAGCAGAGAAGTAAATGTATAAGAACAAGTGAAACAATTGGTTACTTATTTATGTTTACAGCCTGAGAGAGTTAAATATTGGATTTTCTCCTGTATAAAAAGAAGTTGTAACTTTTGATATTTTTTGATTCATAAAGCAGATGAATTTTCTAATTTTTTATCTAGGTGAGAAATGCTAAAAAATTAATTTAAAACAAACAAAAAAAAAAACAAAAAAAAAGACCACAACAACAAATGTCAGATTATTTTTATCATTATGAAGCAAGGAAACAACTTTGACCTGCGGACTCTTCAGACTGCCTTGTACAACACAGATCTTACAAGTCCTGTGTGTCCCACTTTGCAGAGACAATTAAGAGCCTTCCTACATCATGAAGCTTTTTCACCCAGAAAATTATAATATAATATATATTATATATATTACATTAATATAATATAATTAATCATATATTAATACACTATCATACAATATAATACAATGCAATGTAATGTAATATAATATAATGTAATGTAATGTAATGTAATGTAATATAATATAATATAATATAATATAATATAATAATATAATTTTAGACAAAGTGCACCAAAATCAACACCTGCCATGGAAACTGCCTCCCTAGCTCCAGCTGCAAACATCTGCTGGTCCACCACTAATGCAAACCAAAGGGCCTCACATCTGGGGGATTTTGGGTGAGATTCAGCTGAACAAACACACAGAGGGAATTCAGATGTCGAGATGTGAGCACCTGCTGCCATTCCGGGCTCCTGTGAGCTCTGGGTGGTGCAGGCAGAGTGGAACAGGATCTGAAAGGGTCTCACTGCTCTCTGGAGGCCAGGCAGGGCGTGTTAGAGCACCCCAAAACCTTTAGACAACTCTGTGAGAAACCTGAAACCTGAATCTCAGCTGGGTGCTCAGCACAGTGGGGCTGGAGAGCTCTCTAGGATCTCTTAAAGCCATTTCTGCCATGGGATCTCAGCCACGGTGCTCACAAAGGAATTCAGGTGTGTAGACACCTGACTATAGGTGCCTTAGCTTTTGACCTGAATCCCACTTATCTTAAAATATCATCTGGAGAAATACTATTTTTCTGTGCATAAATGTTATTGATGATTTTCTGGACTCCACATATTGAGGGCAGCATTAGAGAATTCAACATATTAATAGAAGTTATTTTTAATAGGCAAAGGGGGCTAAACAAGAAATAAAGTAGAGACACACATTTTCCTCTTGCTTTCCCCAAAGGAGTCACAGTGGTACAAGAGAACTCCTAAATGTAGTGTGATTGTAGGGGAGCCTAGATTTTCAAAGTTAGACTCAGAGAATTCAACTTTTTATAGTTGGATTTTATGCTCTCCTAAGGTGAAAGAATAAAAATTATGAGGAGTCTAATATAAAACCTGGGCTGACCTAATTTGAATTATCCTTAGAAGGTGCTTGTTAGAAAAGATGACACTGTAAGGAACACTTTGTACTCTCAAACTGAGATTTCCTAATAATGTTACCTGGTGTTCTTGTCTTGGAGTCAGAAAAGGGGAAGGAGAGGAGAGCACTGCAAGGGCTTGTGCTGGTTCTGGCTGAGGTAGAATTAATTTTCTTCCCAGTCTCTGATGTAGGGCTGGGTTTTGGGGTCGTGCAGAGCTCAGGGTTGATAATATTGAGATATTTTTGTTATTGCTGAGCAGGGCTTACACAGAGGGATAAGGCAGAAGAAGACTGAAACTGAATTTCATTATTTCCAGAGGACATCTCTAAAAAGTTAGGATGGGTTTCTCAGAGAAGTGAAAGGAGCATCTGAGACAACTTTAATATAGTAAAGGGGATGAACATGGAAACAAGAGAAGGAGTCAGGCTGACCCTAAGCTCCAGCAGTTTCACATCCACAGGGATCAGCTTCCCCTCCTGAATCCCATGTGGCCCCTCTGGGCAGCAAGAAGCCTTTTAAGCTCATCTGTCTAGCTAAAAGTGGCATCACATGGCTAAAAACAGCAAGTTTAAAGGACAGAGAAGAACAGAAAAGAGTAAAATCAACTCTCAAGTCTGACCTCAAAGACATGTAAGATTTAAGATGAAATTGTTAAGAAAAGCCTAATGGAGATAAATGATATAACAAGCAGTATGGACTTATCAAAGTTAGCTCAGGAACATCATTTTTTTATAAGGCTTTCCAGATGCAGAGAGTGCAGTAGAGCTCATCCACAGTGTCTGGGATGAGCACTTGATTAAACAGCATCTGAGACATTAGCTCAGATGGGAAGGTGGAAACTAAATGAGCTGAAAATGTGCTGCAGCATGAAGGGAGACACAAACATGCACTGCTGTAAAGGTAGGGACCAGGAGGGAGGGAAATTATTGCTAAAGTTCTTTAAGACACAGTTTTGACACCAATATTTTTGTTAATTACTCGGGCGCAGAAAATGCCTGACAAAATCTGCTAATGGCAAAATTTAGAGCCATGTCAATATGTAAGAAGAGAGAGAATAAAGCAGGAGCTCATGACCCTGAGGACTGAGGTGAGCAGGGAGAGATAAAACTCACTGGTGTGAAATGCAAGGTAGTGAATCTGGGAATAATAAATATAAATAAAAATGCAGCTTTCTGATAGCTGTGCACCTCCCCTCCTGGAAATGACTGAGGAGTACCAGCTTGTTGGGAAGGATGGATAAGTATAATTATTCATAAATAATTCAGCCAGGATGAGAACAGTCCTCTCTGCTAGCTGAACCCCTGCCTACAGATGGGTCCAGGGGTCAAGTGGACTGTTCCATCTCACCCCCAAAATGTATTATTCACCTCGCACCTCTATTCCTCCCCTAAAACATCAAGTGTCTGTGACACCATTGGCCCAAACCTTGTTCCAGCCCACCTTGAAGCCCCCTGATAAGGGGGCTCTGAGGGGCCAGACGCCCTCTTGGAACTTCCCCTCCTCTTGGATTTTCTCCTCATAGGACCTCCACCCTCTCCTAGAGCATCCTCTTGTCTCTCCCCTCCCCTATCCTCTCAGGCCTTGCCACGTGCAGCATCTAGCAGCTCCAAGCAGGACCTTTCTCCATCCCTAATAAACCTGATACCCCAAGAGCAGCCTGCAGAGATCTCTCGTCTCCATTCACCCAAACCATCCTGGAGCTCAGTGTTCCCTACACCAGCTGACAGGAGAGGGATCAGCATGATGAAGTCATGAAAACAAGAAATGTGGTCACAGTCCCAGGAGGGTCTGGGTTGAACACCCCTCAGCTGGGCTGGGGAGGTGTCTGCAGCAGAGAGAGGAAACAAAGCGTTGGCAGCCCTCACCTGAGTGCTGCTCACATCTGTGACCCCCCAGGTTCGAGTGACAGGCAGGTGCAGCCGTGAGAGGGGCTGGACAGTGGTCATTAGGACAACCAGAGCACCTGGGAGGCAATCTCATAGAAAGAGAAGATGTCCTGCTGGTGCTGGGGGTCCCGGAGAGGGACAATGGCCCTCAATGTTGTGGTCCCAGGATCCCAAGCCTTGGCTCTTCTGTCAGCCCCTCCCTGCCCTGCACTGCCTCACCTCCTCCTGGCTCTTGGCAAGCAGCTCCAGCTGCTGCTGCTGAGCCAAGAGATGCTCAGGAGAGTCCAGACTGGAACAGCCATCCCCAGTTTTCCCTTTGGACTGGGAAGGACAAGTTTTCCTTCTCTGGACAATGAGATCTGATTAGGAAAATGTCTTCCATGGGCACAATTTCTCTCTGGGGAGATTTACCCTCCAAACCAGCTGTGAGTCTCTTTTTCTCACCTCAGAGGGAAGATGGAACCAAAGTTACAAGAAGTCTGTGGATGAGCCAGGAGCCAACCCAAGCTCTCAAGAGAAGTAGATAAACGCCTCCTCTGCAAGACTCTCCTTCCTTGGGGTGAAAAAACCCACAAACAAACAAACAAAAACACAACCAAAAATCACACTCCCAAGCATTTGTAACAGTCATTATCCAGACTTTCTGAAAGCCACTAAAACTTATCAAAATTCTGGATCTCATACCAAAACCTGGGCAGGGAAAGAAAGGGGAAAAACATCCACCCTCTGCTTATACTGCCACATACCTCTGTCAAAGTACACAATACTTCTGTCAGGTGGAATTTAGGCTCCCATTCTTCTTCTCTCCTACCACTATTTCTATATATTAAGCTCCATCCTAATTTAATTATCCTTATTGCAGCATTTTTTAATTCAAAACAAACAGCTCCTAGGAATGGCGCTTTCAGGGGAACACAGTGGGCTGGGGAATTTTTTTTTTTTTTTTTTTTTTGGCACTGGCAATTGGCATTTGCAGTAAGCATGGGGAAATCCCAATTCCCAATGCCTTGGGGAAAATAACGAAGTTTGCACAGCTCTGAGACATTAGAAGGGAACTGGAGGTGCAAAACAGATTTTACAAAAGAGAAACAGTAAACATGTTAGTTTATGTTGCAGGCAGCAAATGGGAGGCTCACAGACAAGCTAAACCCTTATAAAGCAATTATTTGCCCATGTTAATGTTATTTATCATCCACACAGCAGCAGCAGAAGGTTCCATCCAAGCCTGGGACCCTTTGTTCTAGCACTGTCCAGTAGGTTAAACCACCCATTAAACCACCACATTAAACCACCCACCTATAACCACCTATAACCCATAAAAGAGCACCATGAAAATTGCCCCAGGACCGTATTTTTCTGAATTTTAGGAATTGAAATGTCCATAAATCATCTGGTTTAACCCAGCTCTGATTATTTCAGATGAAGGATGAGCCCAGACAGTTTGTGCCCTGTGCACATTTGCCCTCCAGCTGCTGAGGAATGCCCTTTGGTTTGCATTTAAGGGCTCTGTGGATTTCCCTGGAGATTCTGAATGTGTTTGCTGTGCAAGGACAGTGCTTGATGCCTCTGAAACCTGTTGGACCTGCTGCAGCCTGCAAAGAATCTGTCCACATGCATCCAAAATGTCCTGTGTGCAGAGCTCCTCGTAGCAAATGGATAAGGACATTTAATTTCTGCTAGGAAAAGCCACTGTGGCATATCTTGGGGTACAGCCCCTTCTCAAGCATTTTCCAGTGTTGAAATACAGAGCAAGTGAGACAGGAGTTTCCAAAAGGGGACACAGAAT
Source organism: Lonchura striata (assembly GCF_050655825.1). Classification (NCBI taxonomy): domain Eukaryota; kingdom Metazoa; phylum Chordata; class Aves; order Passeriformes; family Estrildidae; genus Lonchura; species Lonchura striata. Next base: position 8,058,665 of record NC_140704.1, read on the forward strand.
AAATGTGCCTGAAGCACACCAGAAGTGATTAAATCAAGATTACAGAGATGAGGAAAACCAGAGATTAGCAAAACCAAGTAACATCTAACTGAAAGTTCAGTCTTGGCTTTTTTCTTCTATAAGAATAAAAATTTTTTGCACATTTTGTATATACCATTAATTTATTATCTAATGAAGTGCTGGATAATGTGACCAAACTCAGAGAAAAAGGCTAAAAGAAAAGTGTTCTAGGGAAGCTCAAGCCAAGTACATTTTGTTCCCAATTCTAAAATTTAAAGCTATTAATTACTTTGGTGCTTCCCTTCTAGACATCCATGTAGATTATTAGTTGAAAAATTATTTTTGCCACCTCTTGTCAAAACACTTCTTTTAACAGATTTTAGTTCATCAGCCAAAAATCAAGGTACACAGATCTCCAGTTGCTTTTGGAAACTGAGTATTTTGCATAAAGACCAAAAACTTCCCACCATTCTTTCTACTTTTTTTTTTTTTTTCCCAAAGCAGGTGTGGTGAATTCTCTCTTAACACAAATTTTTCAGTGTCTTTAATGTTTTATATTACCCAAGGAACTTGGCAAAGGAGCTCATGCCACAGTGCTTTGCACATGCACTTTCTGGGCTGCTTGGATTTGAGATGACCAACACCTTCCAGAGAGATGGCTGGGGTCCAGACCCCCAGTTCAGAGGTTTTTTACTGCTGAAATAGCTGCAAAGAGTTGTACCTGTATTTTGTAATCCCCACAAAGAACAGCAAAATGTGGCTCCTCATGCTCTGTCCCTGAATGTTGCTGGCACCCCCAGGCTGATGATGAACTCCATCAAGACCCTGCTGAGCCACATTCCTGGCATGTGGAATACAGGAACACATCCAGATACTGCTATTCCCTCCAATATTATCCAGCCTCCTGACAAGGAAATCCATCAGGAGAGTGGAAGCAGATCATTTTTGGGGAGCACACTGCATTTCTGTCTTTGGTTTCCTTTCTGGTTAAGCCCACTTGCTGTTCCCATTGTACTGCTGCCTGTAATTTGAATTTCCACAATTCTTTAATGACATTGTGCACAACTAACTCTTGCATAAAAGGCTTCAACAATAGCAATACACAGTCAAATGCACATAATTGCTTCCACAAAAGGAAAATAAATCACACAAGGAATATAAACCTCAGCTGCTGTGTACAGCAGTTTGAAATAGATTGTGCCCTATGGCTGGTAATGTATTTCAGTTATAATCATTATGAGTCAACTAAATAAGAGAGCAATTATTGTTCTAACAAGGCCATCATTAGCAATCTGGACAGAGATGATATAAATGGTTTGTAGTGGCTGGAGGTGGCAAAGGAAAGCAGGAGAGGGAAATGCTGGAGCTCACCCTGGTCAGGGGCTCCGTGTGGAGGGAAAATCTCTCCTCCAACCTGTGCTTCCAAAAAAAAAGCTCAGAAGTCTTCTGTTGTTGGGTCTCAAGGCAGTTTATTGCAAGTTATCTAAAAGATTTTCTTCCTGATCTGCTGTGGTTTGTTCACAGCCCAGGCAGAGGCACACACACACCCTGACATCCTCTCTAACTCCCGACTGCTTCTTCTCTCCCTGCCCAGGGCTGCTGCTCTCTTTTATATGGTACATTACGTGTTACATGTTTGCAGTTTTCCCCAATTCCTATTACCTATATTAAATGGTGATTTTCTATCTTTTATATGGTACATTACATGTTACATGTTTACAGTTTTTACCCAATGCCTATTACCTATATTAAATGGTGCTTTTCTCTTTTATATGGTACATTATGTATTACATGGTTACAGTTTTTCCCAATGCTTATTATCTATATTAAATGGTGCTTTTCTACTCTAATCCAATCTGTGAGTGCCAACATCACCAAGATCATGGAGGCAAGGAAGAAGAAAGAGGGAGGACAGGACAGGCCCAAATCCCTCCATCTTAAAACCTCTGACCCCCATGTACAAAACCAAAACCCCCCTCTACAGCACTAAAAAATTCTTCCCTCTACTTTGTGACTACTTCTACTATAATATCTAAACTTTTGTGACTTCTTGTTCTTCCTGCAAGGTTGGTAAATCATTCCATGGCTCAAACCCAAAATCACAGCTGTTTCCAGCTGCCTGCCAGGGTCTCAAATGCTTCTGACCTGGACCCAGAACATCCAAAAATGTCTGAGGGACATTTTGAGTTCCGACAGGGAAGGGATGAGGGCACAGGTATAATAAATACAGTTGCAACCCTTTTCCAGGACCTGGCTATAATTAGGAAGAGCGGCAGCCTGCCATCAGCAATGCATGCTCCATCCTGCTGGCTTTGTGCTTTCCCAAGCCTTTCATGTGGGAAGAAAACAAATCAATCTCAGGCCTGCCTCAGCTGGCTGCACTTGGCCAGTGTAGGCTGTGCTAGGAAAGGAGCTCAGGGCGTACATGGGACATCTCAGAATCATTTCAGTGTGGATGCTGGATCCAGGGAGCTTCTGGAGGAAATTTCCCTCATTAGGGCCTGCTTTTATTGCTGCTACTCAGGCCAAGGAGCACAAAGTTTGGTATAAGGTAGGAGAGAAATCCTCTCTCTGTGTTAGGGCAGTGACAAAGCTCTCCAGCAAGCAGGGGCTGCTCTTGAGATGCCTTCAAGCCATGAGACATCTCTGTGCCACTGGCATGTGGGTGACAGTGGCAATGACACCTGAGATTGCATGGAAGTCATCACTGGTCCTGTGGGTAAGGCTGAAAACGAACAGGAGAGCAGCTCCAGTGGGGTTTTTGGAGAGGGATGGATGGAAAGCCCTCAGCCAAGCAAGAGAGATGTTCTTGGACTTAGCTGCAGGTGCCAGCACACCTGGCACAATGCCTGGCACAGCATGTGGTGGAGAATGTTTGCAGGAGAGGGGTCATGGATCAATGGAACAGTTATTCATTGATACCTCTGTCTTAGACCCCAGAATCAGAATCAGGCTGGGTCTGGCCTGGGAACAGAGCTTGGGAAATAGGCTCTGTGTCTAGGCCTGGGAAACTGTACAAGGTCTGTCTAGGCCTGGGAAATAGTACAAGGTTGGAATGAGATAATAAGGATGAGCATATCCTTGGAGATTTGCTTGTACAAAAATAGGCTGTGTGACAAGGTGTGCCCAGAGAAGATGGGATGTACCATGATGACGTGACTAGAGATGAGAAACTTGGCTTAAGAAACCTGGCTGTCATTGTAAATGCACATTGGCTAAAAAGAACAAAGACCTTTGTAAATTGACCAGTGAGAGCTGTTGCTGACTTTGCTCGTGGCAAACCCTATATAAACTGACAGGATTTTTGGATAAATGAAGCTTGTTCATCAATCATACTGATTGTGCTTGTCTTCCCTCCACCTGCAGCTTCAAGCATGAGCTCACAGTGACCACCTCCAGGGGCAGGGGAGGGTGGCAGTGGTACAGCCAGACCTTGGCCACCTCCAGCAGCTGCAGGATGCACATGTCAGGCCATCCCAAAGGCTGTCCCAAGGTTTGATCCTGCTGTGCCTGCCTGTTACTATAGGACACAAGAAAACACGACGCATGCTGTTGTTATTGTGAAGGTAAAAAAGGTATGTTTATTTTTTTACTTTAGTATTTATAGTTTTCTAAAGGTGACAGTGGATTGGAGGGTGAAAATGTCACCTCTCCAACAACACTGGACAAACTAATATTCTATTAAATTTTTCTGTCTTTATGAAGGAATGTAAAAACAATCAGTTATTTACAGAAAGTGTGTGAGAAAATTTGTTACAAGAATGTAAACTCAGAAGGCTTTAAAAAATCTTTAAAAATCAGGGTGACACCAGCCAGCTCCCCAGGCCTGGTGAACATGTGATTGTGGCTCAGATGAATGAAGGCTCCATGGTGGAAACTGAGGACAGCAGAGGATGGACCACATGTGTTTCCTGACCTCTCTGCTTGATGGAACTGCCTCTCTGCCATTCCCAGGCCAGTGGCTCCATGTCCTGAAGGCAGCTGCAGGAAAGGGGAAAGCTCTCCTGTTCTCTGGGTAGCAGCTGGCACACCAACATATCCATGCAAGGGTCAAACACTCCTCCTTTGGTCTTCATTTCACATGTGGCAGTCCTGGCTTGCCTTCACACTGCTTTGCTTTGCTTGGGGAAGGGGAAAGTGCAGAGGATGGAAGCCCAAAGCTGCAGTGCAGAGGACACTCTGCAGAGCTTTGCCATGCCCTTAAGTCCTCCTGTGTCTCACTTTCCCCACAGAGTGACCCAGAGCTCAGCATCCCCCTTGCCAGTGATCTTAGTCCAGATTTGCTATTTGTGGAGTTGCTGGAGAGGAGATGAAGGGTTCCACATCAGTGCAGAGTAAATTGTTATTAAATGAGAGCTAATAAATGATCACATCAATCCCAAACTGGAGCAATTAGCCACTCTGCTGCTGCCAGAGGGTATTGTCCCTGCTGCCACAGTTGTCTGTAGGTGGCTGATGTTTAAATTACTCTTTCCTCATCGCTTCAAGACATTGTCTTGGGAGTCAATCAAGCTTCTTTCTTTCCAAGTATGCCTAAATGCTCATTTACACTCAAGAGTTTCTCTCCTGCTGCAGCTCAGGTGGACCTGACCTCTCAATCTGGATGCAGTTTGTTCCTGCTGAAAAATCTTCTTTTCTTGCAGGGAGGACAAATTCTGAGTGGTAACAAAGCACCTCTGCACACACACAGCTGCATGAGGAGCTACCAGGGCAGGGGCTACAGCACACACCGAGTCCAAGGTGCATGGACAACCACTGGCTTGGTCTGTGCAGGAAAATCTGCTTCATTTCATGCAGCAGAGCCCAAAGCACAGCAAAACAGTGACTACCATGATTTCCACAGGTACCCTGGCCACATGCTGTGGCAGGACTCAGTATCTCTGACCCAATTGCTATTGTTATCCCTTGGTGTGAGGAAGAAGGGAACTGAGGCAGGACAGGCAAAGAAGTCTCCAAAGTCCCTCAGGAAGCAACAACAGAGTCCTTGGAGTTGTACAATGAGTTGGAGTCACACAGCTACCAGCAGTGGCTGCTTCAAAATACCAACAGCCACCAGGCAAGGGACCCAGCTTTGGCAGGAAATAGGCTTGGAGAAGTCCAGGCTTAAAAAAAATTCTTGTGAGTCCTGAATTCCCTCATTTTCATCAGCTTTTCTTCAGGTGTGGGTGTGGGGATTTCTAGACCCAGACAAGCTTAGCCCCAAGGTCTGAGGTGGGGCAGACACCCAGAGGCACAAATCACAGTCATTAATGCTGGTAGCTCTGTGCCTTTTGCCTGAATATTTGTATTTCACACAGTTTGGGTGTACAGGATCTCATGGGCCAGATGGCAAGTGAGTGTGACAAAAGAGGTGTAGAAAACTGGGTTTTTTCATCACAAACCTTGTAAGTGGCAGCTGCAGGGCAGAAAAATTTTCACTCCTGCATCTCTCCCAAAGGCATGTCTCAAACATGTTTATGGATCCTGTAATTATTATATTTGCCTTTAATTAATGCCCTTTTGTTCCCTGCAAGCTGGGTTAGATGGCTCCTACCACCCACAGCAATGTGGCTGTGGCTCCTGTCTAAGGCTCTGCAGAGCCACTGCCCTGGCTGGGATTTGGTCTTTGAGCAAACCCAGGAGGGCTGGTGGGATCTCAGCCATGAGCAAATGGTAACAAGATCCCTTCAGCCTGTTATTTCTTGATTGACTGCACCTTTTTAAGCACTTACCTCTCTCTGTCATCACTGGTGTGAGTGCTGGGACCTGGCCATGCTCAGAGACCTCTTTATGGAGGGGGAGACGAGGCAGAATTTGGCAGAGAACTGCTGGAGCTGTAGCCAGCCCTGACATGTTTTTCCTTCCCTTACAGGGTTCAGCTGGGCACATCCAGCTGTTTGTATTTCATCAACACAAAAAAGTGACTTTGTCACCACGGAGACAGCGATGATTTGCATCTTAATTAAGCAATGACAGATGCTCTAGTGATAAAGGTAGTCTTTAGCTTTGGATACCCATCAGTTTCCAGTTCCAGCATTCCCCTTATTAGCAGGTGCTTCTGAAATCAAAATTTTACCAGGTGATTAATACTTTTGCTGTATTGATGTTCTGATGGGAGCGACTATTTCTCACTGGTGAGATGGTCAAATACTTTGGGATAAAGCAGAGTGGGACTGGCAGGGGCCTGTTCTGTACACCATAAACCCCACTGCCCAAAGAAGAGGGATCCAGGGAGGACCAAAGCGATCAGCAAGACAATGGCCATGGAAATATGTATGACAGTGCACCACCAAGCTACTCCAAAGGGCTTCAAAGGCTGGAGAGTTGGGCACTCACAGGGCAGGCAATGCCCATAAAGGATTTCCTGCACTGGCAGCATTATTTCCTATTGTTGGACACTGAAATTTCATTTCCACCTCCTCTGTGCTGAAGAGATGTTGCTGCTGGCCTGTGCACATGGTATAAAACAGTGCCAGGAGCAAGGGTGTAAGGAGCTGATCAGAGGGAGGAGCAGAGCAACCCCAGTGAGGTGGAGCTAACCCAGGAACAGAAGTGTCCCAGGGATTTGGCACTGCACAAATTCTGCTCTGACTGAAAACTGCTCTTGGGCTCAAGGCTGTGTCCACAACCCTCTCAGAACTTCACTGCCATTGTTGGAGTCAACAACCCAGCACTGATCACCTTCAGCAGCTTTATCATCTTCTTGTGCAGGGGCACTGGGGCAGAGATAGATCTGTAACTGCCAGCAGTAACACTAATTTGGAGTGCCTGAAGAGTGAGGCTGGAAAATCCAGTTGAGGTGGAAAAAATGTGGTCCCAACCTGTTCATGCTCAATGACCACAGATTGGCTTCAGAGAGCACATGGTTCAGGGGCCAAGGCAGGCAGATCAGATCCTTAGAAATGAGGATGGTGGACCATCTCCTCCTGGTGCAGAGCATCAACTAAACACTTAGGGACACCAGACCCTCACAAAGGAGGTAATTGAGTCACAGGGAGGGCAAAGGTGGGTTCCTGTCCTTTAGGTGAGAATTAACTTTTCATTGAGAGGTGTAAAGGTGAGCACCAGAGCTTGCAGAGGTTCAAACCCTTTGGGGTTTATCCTATTGTTTGTTTGCTGGCTCTAGAGAAGGAGTGAGCTTAAATCCAAGCTCATCACTCTTCAGTGGGCTTCATTCACATTTCATTCACAAATACAAGGGCTTTTTGCCATGAGAATTTGCTGGCAAAAACTTGGTATGGTGTCAGCACACATTGCCACTCTCTCTTTGGCAGGGAGTGCATCTTTCTCCTTTCTCTGGCCGCCCATTTTCATTTATCCCAATTCAGACAAAATTACTTATCTTTACCACTTCTTCTCACCTGCAGAAACCTGACCAAAGCCTCAGGGGGAACGGTGAAAGTGAGGATAGGCAGGTAGAGACTGACAACTGTGAGGTTATAAGAAACCCATGCAGGTCGAAAATTGCTTATGGAATTGCAATCCAAATGGTTATTCCTTTGCAGGCATAATTTGGCATAATGAATGCAGTGCTCTATCCTACAAAAGATGGTGCTCCTATGTCAGAGGCATGGATTAGGCCAAGCGGATAACAGACAGCAGAACTGGGAAGGGATGAAAGTGCAGCTGATGACAGAAAATGGAGCTGCTTCACTGTGGTGATATCTCTGCAGAAAGTAGTGAGGGCATTCCTCTTTCTGCCATGTAAAACCAGAATTAGCAGTCAGGTCAGGTTCCTCCCAGGAGGATTGTTTAGCCTCCTGTTCTCCTTTGAGCTCTATGGCATGCTGAGCATCTCCCACGCTTGAAGGGCAGGAGACCCCTGCCTGAGAACGCCAAAAAGTTAATTGGAAAGAGCAGCCATGAAAAAGGCCTGACCTTTTCCTGAATCACAGCCCAGTGCTGGGTAGCAGAGGTCATCCAATTAATGGGGAAAAGGATGCTGGAAGAAAACTTTCAGCCTTGCAGGAGTGATGTTGTCAGCGTGCTCGGTGTTCAGGCGAGATGCCTTCGCCACGGGAAATCAGAAGTTTCAGCCCTTGGATGTCACCAACAAGGAAATGGTTCTGTGAGCTCCAGCAGCGTTGCCAGAGGTTGGCCATGGTCCCAAAAGCCTGCTAAAATCATGCTCTTGGATCCAGGGGTTTTTGCTGTTGGTAAAGCTGAATTCACTTTCAAGGAAACAGAGGAACATTTCAGACTTATTCTCTATTCTGTTATTCTAACAGGAAGAGAGAAGACTGCTTCTGTACCTCATGCTCTTAGCATGTCTAAACCCTAGCAGGTTTCCTGCTCTCCAGGGACTCCATTAAGTTTAAAAAGAAGCTCCTCCCTTGATACTTTGTATGACATTCCCAGGGTTTTATAACATTCCCAGGGTTTTCTAACATTCCAGGCTCCAGCAGACTGAATGCACAGGACTCCTCCAGGCTGGTCCAATGGACCGTGTCACCATCTCATACCCACTGGGATGTCTCATTTCACTGGCCAACAAAGATGTTCCTCCTCTGTTTTCTGATGAAGGAAAGCAATCACTGCTCAGTGCCACAGGTTATTAGCCAAAAGTGTCACTGCCTATGCACATAAACTCCACTCCTTTGGGCTTTAAAACGCTGGGAAATCATGGCATTTGGAACAAGATGCCGTAGGGAGTTTGTTCAGGTGCACTGGGATACTGATCTTCCCTCCTCACTGACTTTCTGTATAGAACATAAACACTTAGAACCAGCCTGATTCCCAGGCCTGGGCTTGTCTGTCTGGGGATGTGATGAGATATTTGGTACTCAGGTCATTCTCCACACTGCACCCATCAGACAGACTTCAAAAGTCATCAGAAGTGCAAGGGAGAGAAACACTTCAACTTTTTCACCTTCTACAACCCCGTTAAAGTGTCAAAGACAAGGAAATCAGCCAGGATGGATCTAATTGCATGTTCTCTGGATCAGAACTGACTTCTGCTTAGTCAGAGGTTCAAAAGAAAGCAGCCAGAGAAAGCATAAACTCAAAAAAATGAAAATACCTGTTAGCTTCAAAGTAATTTCCCCACCAGCCATTACCAGCCACTCCAGAAAATATGAAACCTGGTGTAAAAACCCTCCAAAACTCATTGGTGCTGGCTGACAGCACTTAAGAGGAACAGGAGGAAAAGTGTGTAAAAAAAAGAAGTATTTGATGAACTAAGAGATGGAAGCAAATGAGAACAGGCAAATGGACAGGGGTCAGCTGTTCAGGGGGCTGTGGAAAAACCAAACAGATCACAGAAACATAATTGAAATAATACTTCTTGGAGTGCTTTCTCCAAAGAGGTCTGCTATTCTCTTTCCTATTTTATTTCGTGTGGTCATAAAGAGTAGAACTAATATATGTAAAAGTAAAAATAAAGCAGGGATTACCAGAGCAGCACATCAGAGATGTGTCAGATTTACTACAGCACCTGCTTAGAAAACTTAAAATCAAATTTAAAAAATCAAATTGTCATATATTTCAAATAAGTAATTGATTACAGCTATTTGCTTTGAGAAGAAATACAAGCAGGTGTTACCACCTAAGATTATAGATTTACTCCCTTTGGCAAGGGTTTTACTTGTTTTTCTGATAGCAGCATATGAGGCCTGTGTGAGGAAGGCACGGGGGGGGCCCTCTCTTCCAGTTTAAAGCAGGAGAGATATTTGTAAATAAATGCTGTAATTAAAACTGTAATTAAATATTTTTGCTTGACTGCTAACAGTGACCACAAGGATGAAAATGACATTAGTTCCACCAGGGGCAGGGACAGCCCTCGTTTTAAGAGATTAGGGAGAGCATTAAGGAGAGATGAAGCGGCTTGCAAGGTCTTCCCAGGGATGCTGGACAGTTCCTGTGATCCACTGTGCCATTCCCAGCATGATGACTGGCACTGGTGGAGAGGAGAGGTGCCAGCTTTCAGCAGAGTTGTTGTTTGCAAATATTCTCCACGGCTGAGGTGCAGAGAGAAAACCTCTGCTCTCAGCAAAGGCAGAGCGGGCTGATGTGACAGTGGGAGGGTGGTGAGGACAGCTGGGTGGTTTAAAGGGACAAACAAATCAGCAATTCAAATCCTGTTGGCATAGAAATTCCATTACCAAACATCCTCTGTGTTCATTGTAGACCTAGGAACAGGGCAAACACAGAAAAGTCAGAGGCTGCAGTTGGGTGACACACCCAGATTTTTCGGGAACATCTCTGGGCATTCACCTTCCATCAGCTTCCCAAGGGCTGCATAAACTTCACCCAGGCCAGTTTCTGGGGCCAAGGGGGTGACAGGGCATGGGAGAGAACTCCTGTGGACTCCTGGGGGGCTCTGCAGGTGTGAGAACCCCAAAGAAGGTGACACCAAGATGTGATGGCAGCTCGGGGTGCCTGGGACATTCAGTTTTCTATCCACCAGTGCCCATCACCTCTGGGAGCAGCTCTGCCAGGAGGGGCAAGGTGGGGCCCTCAGCTGAGCTCGTGTGTGGCCGTGGTGTCCAGGGACATCCCAGCATCCTGCTCAGAGCTCCTCTCCTTCTCCAAACAGGGAGCCTGAGACACTGTCCCTGGCAGCCACATCGCCAAAAAAAAAAAAAAAAAAAAAAAAAAAAAAAAAAAAGATGTGTCCTTCTGGTAATTAGATGCCAATGATTAATAAAGTGTGGCTGTTTCAGCATTTCTGGCTTTGTGCTTGCTTTTTTTTTTTTTTTTCCCTTCTGCTCTTTCTGCCTCTTGAAGTGAAAATTTAGCTGATTTATTCTGGCCAGCAGAGCAGCATAAGAGTTTAGGTGCAACTGCTGTGTTTTTTTTCTGAAAGGTGCCTCAGGTGGCTTGAATCCACCAGATACCTTTGTTTCAACTTCTGCTTGAATTTTGTGAGTGCCACCTATCACTTGATACACAATTGTGTGCTCTTCCTTTTGTCTGAAATGAAACACAGACTTTAAATCATATTTGCATACACCAGCTCTATGAATGGCACTCTAGAAACTGGTGTGGGCTACTCCATGGGGAGTGAAATGACATGAATGCAGTCAGCACCAGCCCACAGCTTGTAAAAATCACATTTTATTATCTCTAAAAAATTAGCTAGAAGTGCCTTAAAAAACATGCTCAGCAGAGGGTTGATGAAAACAACTTAATTAGAGACATGAGGCTATTTACACTGGCTTTTGCTTTTTAAAATTAACCTTAATTTTCATGCTTGAGTGTAACCAAGCAAAACAAAACAAAAAGCTTCATGGAAACTCATGCCATGAACAAAAGCAGCTCTCACCCTGTGCAGGAAAATAGCAAAGGAGATGAGCAGTAAGTGGCAATCCAGGTGCTGATCCAGGCTGTGGAATGCCACAGGTGTGCCTGATTCTTGCTCCAGCACGGGGGTCTCCTGTCCATGCCACGCCTGGAGATGCTCAGAGCAGGTCCCAGAGTCCCAGGGACATTCCATGGTGTCCCTGCTCCCTGTCCCCTACCTGTGCATGCAGCACAGGTGCCACCAAGCATCCCAATGGAGCCATGAGGAGTCCAGCACCCCTGCCCAGGCCTCAGGTGAGATTCAAGCTTGGACTTGACCTAATTCCTTATGGAAGCACAGTCTGCAACCTCCCAAAATGCCTGTGCTTTACTTCTGATGGTGTTGGCTGAAAAATGGCTTTACACTGTAGAAAAACATTTTCATCCCTCTAAACCAAACTTCTCTACCAGCAGGTTGCCCTGTTGATTGGAAAGGATGCAAAATACAGAAATATACATAGGAATATGTCATCTGGAAAAGGGGAAAACACAGAATGAAGTGTCCAGAATGATTTAAAAGTTCCAAAGAGGTGCAAAACTTCTAGAAAGATTTTAAAACTTCACTGGTCAGTTTGACAGAGCCAGAGACTCAGTCCACAGTGGAAGCTCCACTCAGCAGCAGCACACAGCTGTGGGACATCCCTCTGCTTTCACTGCCTGTGCAGCACCAGGCTGGCACCTCTGGGGATTACAGGCCTAGAGATTTTAATTAAAAAAAAAAAAATTTAATGGTTTTTCTTTTCTGGCAGAGATATTGGACATTGCAGCACTGGACTGAGTGTCTGGGTAACAAGGCAGGAACCAGAGTCCAATGGGAGATGAAAGCAGAGTCTCCTGAAAACCTTGTTGAATCTGCATCTCACTCATCTTCACCAGACAGCTCTGAGATAACTTGGAATGCCAGAAGAAACTTGAAAACCCCTGCCTGCAGAAAATAAAATTAAAAAAAACAAACAAAAAAAAACCCAAAAAAAACAAAAAAAAAAAAAAAAAAAAAAAAAAAAAAAAAACAAAAAAAAAAAAAACGGAAAAGATGGAAAAGATAGGTCAAGGATCATTCATTCCCCTCAGTGGCCAATTCTTTCCAGATAAATTCAATATGAACAAAATTATGTTGCTGGTTTGGAAAGAAGGAGCAGGAAATGAGCTGGCCAGGATAGAGCTATCATAGCACAGACAGCAGGATGTTCAAAAGTCCTAGACATACAAACAAGATGGACAGTCTGGTCCTGTTTGAATACCACAGTTTTAAACTATTTGACCTTTTTTTTAAAGAATGGCCAAAATGCAAAAACTGAAACTGGGTAAAGGCCAAACTCTCCTGTTTCCTGGGGCAGTCAGTGTTTCTTTCCTAGCAGGACCAGCAGCTTAGGTGGTCCTTGATTTCCTTCCTTCCTTCCTTCCTTCCTTCCTTCCTTCCTTCCTTCCTTCCTTCCTTCCTTCCTTCCTTCCTCCCTCCCTCCCTCCCTCCCTCCCTCCCTGGATTCAATCCTGGAGGGCAGGCAGGAACACCTGCATTTACAGTACACAATAAATACAACTGAGACAATTTCAGACCAATCTAAAGAACGAAAGGAAGGCAGGAATGCAATGCTACATCAGCACGAACATGGCACAAGTGAGCACAGAGGGACTAATAACGTGGAGACTGGAAACAAAATCTTATTAGATGGCAACTTGGAGCTGGATAAAGTCTTTGTCAATGAAATAAAATGGCCTTGCTTCTTGTTTCAAGCATTACTATAAAAGGTTGCACCTATACTGCTTCTGGTTCTGTTACCAAGTCTATGTGTTCTTTCATTTTTTTCTTCCTGCCTCCCCCATTCCATAATTTTCTTGCTTCTAAGGATGAAAAATATATGTAATCAATTTCTGAATTTCTCTTGCCTTTTACTCTCAACAGACTTTGCCAGAAATACAAAAGAAAGAAGCAAAAAGGAGGGTTTGAAGCAATTATATTAAGAATTCCTTCTGTTCAGGGTCTGATTAACACTTGACAATCAAACCAGCAGGGATTGCAAAGACCTGATTTTATGACCTGCCACTGGAAGGAAAATGCCAGCATCATAAAAGTTTATTGGAAACACTTCCAGCTTTCCCAGGGTAGGCAGCTACCCCTCCCTGCCCCTTCCACCTCGCATCCCATTCCCAGGAGGATGAGCAGGAGCTGGCCAGGATGTGGAGGTGATCAGAGCCTGCTCTTGTGAGGCTCTCTGGTCACCCCATCTGGCCCATGAGGACATTTCCCCACTGAGGCTCCTTGGGCAGCTTGGCTGCAGGCACCTGAGTCGAAATGTTCTTCCTGTCTCCTGCTCCTCCTTCATCCTCTCCTTTGGATTCCCCCTCCTGTGGAATAACTGCTGCCCGTGCTGGGTGCACCTGGATGTGGCCCTCCACACCTGCCTTAGCTGGAAACTGGGGTGTTCTATTCCTTCTGTTCGAGGTGGGGCAGTTCTCTTCTGTTCCTTGGGCAGTTTTCTTTATCTTTTCCACAGCCGATCCTCCCTCCAGGAGACATCTTCTGTTAATGGGCCATCAAGTATTAATTATCTTCTGTTCATGGCCCACTGAGTGTCCCTGCATGGCTGATAAAATTCCATTCCCACTGGGAGATGCTCTGCCCAGGGGGAGGAGCCAAGAATTCCTACCTGGATACAATCTGATCTTTGGAAGACCACACCAGCCTTTGCCCACTGCATTCCCAGAGGAACCCAGGCCCTTCTACACCACCATTAGACCTTCAGAGGAAAACTCCACCCTTTTACAGGATCCCTGCTCCAGCAGAACCACACCTGGCAGTGCAGGAGGGCTGAGCCACCATGGAATGGGACTGCTGCCACCACCCTGACCCACAGGGTGTCACGTTGCATTCTGACTCTGTCAGTGTTGTTTTGTATTACTGCATTGGTTTTTTGGGGTGTTTTATTTTTTTATTTTCTTCTCTAGTAAAGAGCTGTTATTCCTGCCCCCATATCTTTGCCTGAGAACTCCCCTTAATTTCAACATTATAACAATTCTGAGGGAGGGGATTTACATTTTCCTTTTCAGGGGAGGCTCCTGCCTTCCTTAGCAGACACCTGTCTGTTCAAACCAAGACAACACCAAGGACAGACTTTGAGCTTTAGGCACGCCCTGAGCTGCTGTGCTCCCCTGTGCCTCTGGGGCTGTGCTGTAACACCTCATTGACCATCCAAGTCCACAGAGCTCTCAACTTCTTTTGCAAATGCCTCCTACACACTTCCTTATCACTTTAATGGTGTCACAGTTATTTAATTTAGCTCCTTGGAGTTTCATTTTCATTTTAATTTCCCCAAGGTTCTCTTACTTATTTCTTCTTTTTCACTGTCTCTATTTCAATGTCTGCATTCAGCTCTAACCAGCATACTTTCTGGGCCAAGCCAAGATATGTAGCTGGAGAACATTTGTCTAAAACTGGTTTTTTTTTAATTCTGCAATTAAAGAAATTGCATTATTTGAAGCAATTTTCTGCAGATTTCTTGATGGCAGAGGTTAAGGCATGAACAGCGACACAAGTGTTGTGTAGCCACTGACTCCAGGTTCATGAGTGGCCACAGGCATGTCTGTGCAGCCAATTGTGTTAAGTTTTACAATTTTTAGCTGCTCACCCTTGGCTGATTTTGCTGTCACAAAGCCTGGAGGAAAATGAACAAGGGGTTATGACCCAAAATATGTAGTCAATGAATCAGAGAAGAAGTTTCTCCTGGCTACCACAGGGCAAACTCCAGGAAGCCTGATGGATCTGAGACATTTTCTCTCTGGAAATTATTAAGCCCCAGAGAACCAAGATAATGCTAAAGCAAAATATGATCTGTTATCTTTGAAGCGTTGTTTCTAATTTAATTTTAATGATGCTTATGAGAAATATGACGTCTGTGTTTCTGCTTTATAATTGCTGCATAGTCTATCTCCGAGGCTCTAATGTCATTTCACAGGGGTCTTGTTGATTTCCTGTTGTGTATATTGCAATGCAGCTTCAGACTATTTAGTAGATCTGGAAATTGTAAATTATAACTTCCCTCCTCCGACATGGGCTATTTGGCAAACATGAGTTTATTAGCTCATAAAAGGCAACAGTTTTTTCTGCTGTAGCTGAGGCTGAATTATGGCTCTAAAAGTATTAGGTCTCTTATTAAAGTGTATAAAGAAATGTTATACCAATAAGATATCCAAAATTAATGGAAAAAATGGAGCTCTTGAGAGGTTCTGACTTTTTTTCATTCATTGTCCCAGCAGTCAAATTATCTGTACTTAATTTGAATTTGAGATTGCTGGATTAATTCACTTTATTTTTTTTTTTTTCTGTGGGTTGCCAGGCAATCAGATCTGTCTTTTGCCATTTCAGCCTGTCTTGGTCTCTGAATGAACCAGGATCTAGCAGCACAATTTACAGAACAGAACAATTTACAGAACCCTTCTGTTCCAGCAGTGTCTCTTTCTGGACAAGAGTACACACTGATTTTAGTCTTCATCTCTCCACCTCCTTGGGATACACCAAATATTTTATTACAACAGTTTTTTCAAGCACCACAAGTGTTAATTGTAAACATTTGTCAATGTTTTTGGAGGCACTCCCAACAATTATTGCATTTCCAAATTTCAGGTGCTTTTCTCAGCTTTGCTGATCTGTCTCCTTACCTGTGCAGGCAGTAAAGCTACAGAAGAACCAAAGCAACATCTTAGAACTTGGCATTCAAAGTTCAGATCTGAGATTTTTGCAGCCAGGTGTTGATCTGGAAATGAAATGGGAGCAGGATCACAGAATCCCAGAATTGTTAGTGTTGGGAGGGACCTCTGGAGATCAGGGTAGGGTCACCTGGAGCAGCTGACACAGAAACACGTCCAGGGGAATGTCTCCAGAGAGAGACACTCCATGACCTCCCTGGGCATCCTGCTCCAGGTCTTCTACATTGTCTGAAGTGGAATGTGGGAAATCTTGAGCAGATGGAAGGGAAAAAAGGGCTCTCAGTGGAGGTGTCAAGGGGAATCTTGATGGCACAAAGCAAGCCACCTGATCCAGGCGTGTCCTGGAACTAGGTGACCTCCAGAGGTCCAACTGTGATCCTCCACCTTCCCTCACCAAACAGACCAGAGCAAATATATGACTGAGAAAACAGCAAACACAAGGCAGCTGCTTTCATTCCATAGGTAGACCAGCAGAATAGACACCTAACACCTCTTTATCTGCAAATGAGCTGACCAGCAGTTTTATGTCCATCAAACATGAGAAAAAAAACCCCTCATCAGCCCCATTTCTCACTGCTCTGTTCACACCAACATTTTCAGCTATTAGGGCTGTAATACATAACTAATGCTTTCTTATTTGGCAGCCTTATTAAACCCTGGAGACTGACTTAAGCTCCTAGTTTGTTACATTATTAAGCTTGTCATTCATTATTAGATCAGTCTGACTTTATTGCAGCTCTGAGCTACAGACTATTAAATGCCAAAATCAGCATTTATGCAACATTAAGAGAGCACAGGCCCACAGAAGTTGGGGAAGGCAAAATTTTAAGCTAGCACCTCATCATTCATGTTTATCAGAGAGGAAGAAGAACTCCAGCAAGAATTACAATGACAGAGCCTGGTTCTTCATGGCCTTCCTCCCATGAGGAAGGACTGTACCACAGCATCTGCCTTTGGGGTGATGGATGAGGTTGTGTTTGATGGATGGGGTACTCTAGGCCCTGGGGGAGGTGGTGGCCACAGAGCAGCTGGGCTGTCCAAGGGGAGCTGGAGCAGTTTCTGTCTTTTTGGCAGGAGCAGCTTCATTCTGTTCTTCTTAGGGAGTTTCTTGTCTGGCTCCTGTCTGATGCTGTTTCAGATCTTAATGTTGCAATAGGAAGAAAGTTATGGCAACCAAAGCAAATTACATTATTTAAGGTGAAGCTTAACCAGTCCTTCAGTCTCATCATGGTGTTGGTATCTCCTGAAGGACAGACAGAAGGTGTCCATACCAACATCCAGCATTTGTTTTGTGCTTGGCAGGATCTGGTGCGCAGATAATGTGGGCACAGAGCACTCATGTCTCTCTGCTGGTGGACTGTACCTCATTTTGAGAGGTTACTTGGTCTGTGGGAAAATGATTGGTGAGTTTTTGAATATTTCCTATTTAACTTCAAGTTTTATAACAGGAAAAGCAGTTAGTGTCTCTCTCTCAAAATACTGATCTTCCAGGGTACACCTTCTTGCATTTTGGATCTTACAAGTTCCTTTTCTCATCCCCTATAATTCTGATTCTCTGATGTGTTTCTCAAAAGGGCCCTGCAAAGACTGAATTTGTCATGTTTAAGGGAGCAGATATTCATGTAATACAGGTGGGGTTTTTTCTGCAGAACAAACCTTTGATCTGTCATCCATATTTCATTTCCTTATCACAACAAGGATTTCCTATTTGATGTTAATAAGGGATATTTTTCAGTTCTTTTCATAAACTGTTTTTCTTTACAGTTTATCAAGATCAAAGAGCAAACATTATAGCTTCTGATCAAACATGCACTTGTTTTCTGGCTCTCATCTTCTCCCTTAATTATCTGGTCATGCAGAAAACGTCTGACATGCTCCTGGTGGGGTTTTCAATTACTTCATCCCCCTGTTCAATCCTTCTGGCCATGTGATCATCCCATAGTTTAATTCCTCTAATAATCTGAGAAAGAGAAAAGGTATGTGAGGGCAAAAAAATCTATGTGTGAGGGCAACTTCTACATACCCTTTAGGAAGTCAAGGAGGCTTAGAAGTCTGGTAAGCCTATACAGCAGTGATTCAGCCTCTGAGTGAGCACATGAACATCAAAACCAGCTTTTGCTCAGCCTCTCAGGACTCATTCACAGTCATATCAGCTTTTCCTGGCAGGAGGTCCCAGCAGGACCCTGCTGGCTGCTGACAGCATTTAAAGGTCAAGCCCCTGTTTGTGAGCACTGTTTCACCTCTTTGCCAGGGGATGGGACCTGGGACTTCAGCCACTCATTTTGCCCTGCTGTGGAACAGTTATGAAGTATTGGTGACCACATTTTTTTTCTGTTATTTTATCAACATGTGACATTGAAGCCTCTGACATTTGTATTCAGAAATTCTCCCTTCAGCCCTCATGCTCAGGCTGGAACTGAATCGATCCCCCCAGGGGTTTTTTTGGGTCTCTTCCCGATCTTTATCCCCAGATGGCTCTGAAATTGTCAAGGCTGTACCAGATGAAGGAATGAGCCAGGCTCACTTTTGCCTTTCACTAGGTACCGGGAGATTTGAACAGAGAACACATCAATGACATAAAGCTGAGATACTTTTGAGACTCTAAATAAAAAATCAAAGCTGGGCCCGTGTGGAGCTTCTCAAAACGAAAGCTGTGTGTGGAAAACCACCCTGTGCTTCAACAAGACAGTTGCTAGAGGGGTTTCTCAGGTCTAACACCACATCCCAAGGACACCAGACATTTTGGTAACACCCAGATGACCTATGTTCAAATCCATCAAGCATCTCAATGTGTATGACAGCAGTGTTGCCATAGCTGTCAGCTGGGGAGGTTGCTGCTTTATTTCTTGACGTACAGTCTGTACCTGAGAGCTTTTTGGTTTTCAACACCTTTTTCACTTGGTCTGAACTTAATGTTCCTTGTCAGGAAGGGTTTTGAAAGGCCTTGGGTTCACCCTGACAGAGAACAGCTCGACCCTGTAGTGAAACGTCACACTCTCCTTTCAGCTTTCCCTGTCAAAAACAAGAGTCCTTAAAAATACCCAAGAACAGTTTATTGAGTTTATTGGAATAACTGCAGGTAAAGCAGCTTGTTTGTTTTTGGAGGCACCATCCTCTGTGAGATTCTCTGATACAGTTCCCCTGTTAATATTTCAGCCTACGGGGGAACTATCTCAACAAATAATTCTGGGTATTGAACATGCTTTGCACACCTTCTCTTCAGTAGAAGGGAAACTTTCTTGAAAACATGCACTACATCACTAGGCAAAGAGAAGTGTTTAATAAACATAAGCCCCTTAAACATATTTTAACTTATCCTGACTTGAAGTAACAAGTTTTTTTAATGAGGAGTTTAAACCTGACTGTTTATGAATTGTTGCCTTCAGCAATCCCTGTCACTAAACTTGATTAAAAAATTTAGCACTTGAAGCCTATTTAGAACTATGCTTAGACTTTGAACATTCAAAATCTCAACACATAACTGAGAAGAATTACAGAATTGTTAACTTTTGCATGTTCTCTCATTTGGCAGTCTGCATGAAAGACAACAATAAAAAAAGCAGTGTTATTGTGATGGTAAGTCAGGCCTGTGGCAGGAGAACAGCAAGTCCAGCCCACAAAAATCTCATTGTGCATTTTCTGCATTTTCCAAGTAATACCCTCTATTATAATTTTATGTCATTCTTCATGTTCCTGGCTTGAAAACGTTTATATGCAAGATCATATCCACTTCATTTGAAGCTCGGCATCCAATTATTTTTACCAACCTTAGTGATACTTTCCTACTGGAAAGTCTTTAGGCAAAAGCATTAAAAATGTAAAGGAGGAGGAGGAGAGGAGAGGAGAGGAGAGGAGAGGAGAGGAGAGGAGAGGAGAGGAGAGGAGAGGAGAGGAGAGGAGAGGAGAGGAGAGGAGAGGAGAGGAGAGGAGAGGAGAGGAGAGGAGAGGAGAGGAGAGGAGAGGAGAGGAGAGGAGAGGAGAGGAGAGGAGAGGAGAGGAGAGGAGAGGAGAGGAGAGGAGAGGAGAGGAGAGGAGAGGAGAGGAGAGGAGAGGAGAGGAGAGGAGAGGAGAGGAGAGGAGAGGAGAGGCTTAAAATATGTCTCATAAACAATGTCATTCATTTATTTTCCCAATGGTGTCTCCAATCATGCTGACACATTCCTCAGGGCATTTTCCCCTTGCTTGTTCCTCTCAAGTGCATGACTTTCAGAAACTTTCTAATTTTAATCACATCCTGCAATGAACTTCTGAATGGAAAATGAGAAGCTCTGCAAGAGACAATATCACTGAAAAGTGACAGAACTGCAAGACCTTGCTGTGAAATTCAGGAGGCAGAATGGTTGATGCCACCAGACCCACGGAGTCCTTGCTCATCCAGTTCATGGTTACCAGCAAAATTGGCCCACAACACATGACTCAAGAAGGTAATGTGCACCCTTATGGACTTCACAGAAGTAAATGTGCTCTGAGTTGCTTCATGACCCAACACCAGAGGTTTTGGGTACTCTGATCTTCCCAGGCTGTGCCAGCTCACTTCCACAGGACACAAGGCCACTATGTAAGTGGGCTCCTACCTCAAGTGACTTCAGAACAGCTGCTTTGAGACTCCAGCTTCTCCAGCACTCCTCATCAGAGGTGGATGCTCCTGGAGAGGACACACCCTGGTGGCTGGACCCGTGTGTCCCCAAGGGCCACACGACTCATGTGAGTCACACTTGTCCCTGCCTTTCCTGAGGTGACAGGCACTGGGGGCTGCAGTGATGGGTGTCCTTCAGGCAGTCCTTGCAGCAGTGTGAGGGTCTCAGATTCAGTCAGAGAGAAATGGAGAGTTTCTATCCAGGCAGAAGCCTGGGAAAGAGTTGGAGAAGAATGTATATAATCCTTTATCTCTCCTGTTATTCACATTGTTTATAGTTAAGTTCTATCACTGTGTGTCAAGCACTTTGCACCAATGCTGTGGGTTGTTTTCACTTCAGGACCAATGAAGTTGGTCCTCACGAAGCTCTGTATAAAAGAGCAGTGTATTTTGAATAAACCAGAGTTTTACTCTCAGCAGCCTTCTGGTCAGTCTTCTCATTCCCATCCTGCCTCAACAGTGACAGCAGTGAAAGGCAGAAGATCACATCCCTCGCTCCTGCACAATGCAGTAATCTGAATATGAAATATTAGCACAGTTGTTGAGCAGAACACGTTCAGAGGTTCAGTGATGATTGTTATCCCATGAGCCAGGCACTGGGAATTCTGCACACCAACACCAATGTGGAGTGGAAAGATGTCAGGAAGTGTTTTTGTGAGGAGACCTTGGCTGGGTGAAGGGTTGGAGCACGAGGCTGAGGCTGGAGGCAAAGGACGGAAGGAGGAAGCTGGAGCCTGGTTTTCCATCACTAGAGGGAGACCAAGACCTACCCTGTGGTTGGTGGGACTCCACCTCACCTCAGACTGGAATATAGCAAGGAAACTTTGCATTACCATTTTCTTCTTTTCCCTGAAATGTTTTGGGTCCAGCTCAAGGAAATAGTTTGGTGTGATTGTTCCCATCAGACAGCACAGTCTGCATGGATGGTGCATTGTATCCTCAGGATTTCCTCCCATTTTAATGCCATGAAACTGGTTCAAACTTACCAAGCATTACCACGGTCCTGGTTTTATTATATGTGGAGAGAAGGATTTGGTCTGGTGTCAGGGGAAAAATATCTACATCTGAAGTCCATCTGAAGTGTACATCTGAAGTTAGGCTTCAAACACTGTCTAGAGCTTTGCCACTGGGAAAACTCTGTTGTTGCTCTGCTTTAAACAAAGCTTTAAACAAAATACAAATCAACATTTTATATGATCGGCTTGGCATTTCTCATGGTGGTCAAGAGGATGTTTACTCTTGAAAGTTTATCATTTGCTTTTATGCCAGCAGTGAGCTGGAGAAGACACTCTGCTGAAACTTGCTGGAGGGTGGGGGGCATGGCCAGTGCTCTGCCCCTCTGCAGCCTCAGCCCTGGGGACACTGGGGAGGGGCTGTGCCCCCTCACAGCCCTCACCCACACGTCTCACCCAAAGAAGGCATCCATGCAACAACTGCAGCCCATTTTAACCAGAGCAGGATTGTGGGAATCCAGAGCTTCCCTCTGGCTGCCCTGGAAGGTCTGGGACTCTGGCAGGAGGTCAGGAACCCCCCTGGACAGAGACCCCAGAGACACTGGCTGTGATCTCTGTCCATGGAAAAGAGTTTTCAATCTTACAGGATGAATTACAGGCTCTGAGTGTTTGATATAAGTAATAATTAAGTGTGGCATGGGTGCAAAAGTAAAATTTTAGGATTCTAGATGAGGGGTCCAAAGGGAACAAGATGGAGGAAATTGGGTGCGTCTTGTCCTTTTTCTCCTTCTTCATGCCCTCCATGTTTCACTGTGGTGTTGGCATTTTTCTGTTGGTTCAGGCTGGGGACACACTGTCCAATGTAGGTGACAGATATTGGCACATTATTGTAAATCCAGCCCAGGGAGTTTCTGGTATTTAATGTTTGTAACATCCCACTGAGGGCAGAGCCCCACACGCTGCCCTGCAGGACAGAGCTGGGCAGGGCAGCAGAACATGTGAGAGATAAACAGAATAAACAACCTTGAAACCAGCACAGACCAATTATGGCTTCTGCTTTAGCAGCAGGGCAGAAAGACAGAGGCTTTCTACAATCTCAGAATCATCAATACCACAGATTCCGACACAGGATGGCCACACCTGTGTAACAGGTAACACGAGCTCTTTGCTTCCTGAGGAACAAGGCAGTGGGAAAAGACCTCAGACAAAATCTCATGCCAGCTGGTTGGTTCCCTTTCCTAAGTGAGGTGCTACTTCTGCAACAGAAGCAGTAGAAACACTGCCGCCTACTTTGAAATAATTGCCAAGATATTCTGGTTGAAGAAGTTTCTTGCCAAAGTCTTCAAGTTTCTTCATCTAATTCCTGACAAAATTATGTTTTCTGGCTCTTTTCTGGAGCACGTGTGTGAACTGAAATTTGTTTACAGCTTATGTTTGCTGGGTGCTCACGGCCTTTCCACCACATCCCTCTTCTGGGAGCAGCTGATGTAGAAACATTTGCATTGCAACCTGATGAGGCTCATCAAACACTGTTAGTGCAAACACCATCAGATTTGCAAAACAGCTTGTGTCCAACAGCAGCTGGGGGCTGCTATCGATGGAGACAGTGACAGTCCCCATCCATTATCTGGGGAAGGGCACAGCTCATGTCTCAGCCAGCCCTCATTCTCATGCAGCTGGGGGATGTCTGTCCTGCTGGGATGCAGCCAAAGCTGCGAGGGACGGGGCCTGCTGGAGGGATGCCAGGCAGCTCTGCTGCTCTGCTGTGGGCAGGGGAAGCAGCAGAGGATGCTGTGGGGCTGGGGGCAGGAAGGCACTGCCCTGTCCTCACTCCAGTGAAGGTTTGTGGCCCTCACTCTTTCACATTTTGGCTGTTTTGTCTTTTTTTTTCCCCTGGTGCTGCAATATGTTACCTGTCAGATGGGATTCACAGGTACACAGCTCTGCCTGACTGTTGGAACTCAAAATGTCCCTCAGACATTTTTGGAGGTTCCAGGCCCCGGTCAGAAGAATTTGAGACCCTGGCAGGCAGCTGGAAACAGCTGTGATTTTGAGTTTGAGCCATGGAATGATTTACCAGCCTTGCAGGAAGAACAAGAAGTCACAAAAGTTTAGGTATTATAGTAGAAGTAGTTACAAAGTAGAGGGAAGAATTTTTTAGTATTGTACAAGGGGCTTTTAACACCTGTACAGGGGGTTTTTACTTTGTACATGGGGGTCAGAGGTTTTAAGATGGAGGAATGTGGGCCGTCCCTGTCCTCCCTCTCTCTTCTTCCTTGCCTCCATGTTCTTGGTGATGTTGACACTCACAGATTGGTTTAGAGCAGAAAAGCACCATTAAATATAGGTAATAGGCATTGGGGAAAAACTGTAACCATGTAACACGTAATGTACCATATAAAAGATAGAAAAGCAACATTTAATATAGGTAATAGGCACTGGGGAAAAACTGTAACCATGTAACACATAATGTCCCATATAAAAGAGAGCAGCAGCCCTGGGCGGGGAGAGAAGAAGCAGTCGGGAGTCAGAGAGGATGTCAGGGTGTGTGTGAGCCTCTGCCTGAGCTGCTGAGCAAACTGCAGCAGCAGAGAAGAAAATCTTTTAGATAACTTGCAATAAACTGCCTTGAGACTGGACAACAGAGACTGCTGAGCCTTTCTTTGGAAGCACAGGTTGGAGGAGAAGTTTTTCCACCCCACGGAGCCCCTGACCCAGGCCAGGGTTCCAACTCCTGACAGCTGGGCTGTGCCCAAAGCTCTGCACTGCTGCTGTTTTCTCCTGCATAAAGTAACTGGGAACCCAACCCTGTGTTACCTTTTTTTGTCATCACCACATAAAGCTGAAGTGTTGGCTTATTAATCAATCCACTGTGCAGCTCTTAGGACATGTTTTCAAGGGAAAGAGTAGAGAATTAAGGGCTGAAAACAGTATCAGGATTCCTGCCCACAGTTCCTTGCACTGTGGTTTTAAAATGCACCCTACAAACCACACTCTGGCTGCCAACAAAATCTAATCAGTTTGTTGTGTCACAAGGTGGCTTCATCAGCCAAGGAAGCATGATGGATTCATTTAGTCACAGTATTAGTTAATCAAAACACAGCCTCACTGCACACCAACCTGCTCCTGAGCCCAAAAAGAAGTTACAGGGGCCTCTCCTTCCAGCCTCAGTGGGGTTGTGGAAATACCTGCTTGTCCATGAAAGACTCACCATGACAGCAGCCAGCCCAGCCATCTACCTACCCCACTGTGTGCCCTGGGCTGAGCAGCCCCTGGGAGAAGAGCAGGTAGTGCTGGGAAGTTTTATTTAGAATAGCTCCTTCATTTAATTTGCTTCTTTGGTGTGCAGAGCAAACTCTTCTGCATTAGTTCATGGTTGGGTTCTGCCAAATATGCTGGTCATCACTGCTGGCCTGGACTTCTGAAGCTGGAGGAGCTCCTGAGGCATCACTTTGACATGACTTCTGAAGCTGGAGGAGCTCCTGGGGCATCACTTTGACATGACTTCTGAAGCTGGAGGAGCTCCTGGGGCATCACTTTGACATCAGGCATATCCCCCAGAAGTGCTCCTGGCTCTTTGAATGATCCTTGAGGGATCTCACCTCTTATTGTGAGGGTCCTCCTCACAAGCCATGTGGAAATCCAAGGACCCCCTGACATGCCCTGCCATGGCAGTAAGTCCCTGGCTGCTTTTAGGGCTGTGGGGATGTCTCAGGTCTCTCACTTCAGGCCAGTAACACCAGAGCCTTGTCTGTGGATCTGGAGGAAGCACAGGCTCTTCCTTGGAGCCAGCCTGGGACTCCTCTGCTGGACCAGGGAGGGATTTCCTCTCTCTGAAGAGCAAAACCCCCCCTTAAACCAAAGCATTGTACCTTGAATCAGGGAGGTATGGAAGAGCAGATCTGAAAAATATTTTTCAACAAATGGAAAGGCTTCTGAAGGACCTGAGTGAAGAAAAACACCCTGAGGAACCAGTCAGAGAGAGACAGGAGCCAGTCCAGGGCCAGCTCAGTTGCTGCAGCTCACAGTGTGACAGTTCACCATGCAAAGTTTGTTTTTGTCTACATCTGCTGGCAGGCCAGGTAACCCAATCACATCACATCACATCACATCACATCACATCTGGCTTCTCTGGATGTTTACAGATGCCCAAGGAGGTTCATGCCACTCATTTCACAGGGATACCTGCTCAGACCTACATCAGTCTAGATCAAGTAGCTGGCATGTATAGACAAAACCCCCTTGAAAATTAATTTATCACTTAAAATATAAAACAGTTTGTTTTATTAATGCTTAAAATAAATGAGAATCAGAGGTTGTCCGCAGATTTAGCTTAGCAGTAATTTCCATGGAAGTCCAACTTCAAGGTTCATTTCTTTTGAGTTTTATCTGCATGTTGCTGCTGCAGCAAAATCGCAGGAGCTGCTGCCAGAACAAAAGCTCTGAGCGTGCTTCTTGCTGGCCTGTTTGTAAAAATCAAGTTTATACATCAAAGTTACCTAAATACTGCTGTGATCTGCCTCAAAGAAGCAACCAAAAGGATAAATTTTCTTGCCTGCCTTTAAATAAAAATATCACAGAATCACAGAATAATGAGGTTGGAAGAGACCTCTAAGATCACCAAGTCCAACCTATGCCCTAACACCACAACTAGACTATAGCACCAAGTGCCAAGTTCAGTCTTTTTTAAACACATCCAGAGATGGTGATTCCACCACGTCCCTGGGAAGACAATTCCAGTACTTAATTATTTTTTTGCTGAATTTTTTTTTTTCTAATATCCAACCTGTACCTTCCCTGATGTCGCTTGAGACTGTGTCCTCTTGTTCTGTCAGTTGCTGGCCAGCAGCACTATTTGCTGTCATTTTAAATCTTATGTAAAAACACAGACACTGCTGCTTTATCTAGTGGGCAGGTGGGGATGAATAACAGCAGCCAGAACTAATATATCAGCTGTTTGCTTGTTTCCTGTGCTGTTGACATCAGCCAACTATGCTTAAAGAACTCCTGGAGAAATAAAGTCCTTTAATGAAGTCTTGTTATCACAAAGCCATTCTGCAAGGCCTCCTTTAGAACATTTGCTCCTGCTTGGGGTCCACTTAAAGTTCATCCTTGGCCTGGTTACCCACAAATGCCATCCCTGCCCTTCTCTCCCAGCATGGTGCTCACAGCAAAATCACCCTTATTGCTCCCAGCAGCTGGGATGGGTATCCCAGTTGATGCTAAATACAAACCCTCAAGGAATCACTTCTCTGTGGGCATCAGGAGGAGTAAGTGCAGTTTATGTGTAGCATTGCCTTCACTATTGTCTCTCCTCATCTCTGCAAGTGTTCAAGGCCAGGTTGGATGGGGCTTTAAGCAGCCTGGTCTAGAGGAAGGTGTCCCTGCCCATAGCATGAGGATTAGGCCATGTCTGAGCTTCCTTCTAACCCAAACAATTCTATGATGTGATGAATCCCAGCACCAGGATTGCAGAAGACACCAGGCAAGAGAAGAGGGGCAGGTCTGTGAGCACACAGGGAGCCAGAACAACTCCTCCCATGCAAGAACTGTGACTGGTGGGACTAAACCAGCAGACAGCAGGCTGTTATTTAGGAGGGTTGCTACTTATGCAGAAATCATTAGGCTGTGCATGGCCACAGGATGTGGTAGCCACCAGAAGTTTCCAAGGGCAAGCAGACACAAGCACAGCAGAAAACCCTGCAGGGATTTTTTTTAGCACAAAGACACTCTTGGCTTGGGAAGGTCCCAAATCACAGATCACTGCAAGGCTGGGAGGACTTTGGGGAGGTGTCACTGGAATATCTCCACTGGACATGAGGTACAGGCCTGGGGGATGCTTTGCCTGACATATTTGATCTTCTGTTGTCACATTTTAACAGTTCTTGCCTTTATGACAGAAAGTAAAGAACTTCAGAAGCTCCCGAAGTGTTGCTCACCTAAATGCTGAGGAGGGCAGTCAGAGCTGCAGTTTCATACTCAGAGACCCAAATTCTTTCTGTGTCAAACCTTCCACTGCCTATTGATTCCCTGGAGACTTCACCTGCCCTCTTATGTTTATGGGAAGCTGTCTTCTCCAGGATTGCCCCTCCCTCATTTTGATACCATGACATGCATTCCTCAATCCTAAATTTATGGGCTTACTTTTTTTACCTTAAGGTACCTTCTTAATTATGGTCAAGCTATTGAGTGATTAAGGTCATGCTGTGTAAATGATATGTCTGCCCCATCCTCATGCCAACAATCACTGCATCATCTGGATGTTTTTCACCACTCACTCCTATTTTCCTCTCAATTTCTGATAGACCTATGATCTTACACTAAATACATAGATATGTCTTGATTCCTGAAAGGAAAAATTGTCTAATAATGCCTAACTTAAAATATTCATTTGATATTAATTTACTTCTTTTTGAGATTAGCCAGTTTTTAATCCATTTAATGTGTTGTACCATATTTATGCAAAGTTCTAACAAAGTTGGATCACAGCATAGGTTGAAAACCCTTTAAAAATCATAACTTCAATTCATTCAATTGACCTGTATCAGCTAAACCTGTTAGCTCACCAAATAAGCCTATCAAAATAATTCAAGAAATAACTGTTCTCTATGTAAGCATCTTGACTGTTGACAGCATCCTTCAGCTCATAAATTCAAATGATCAGCTCTTATTCAGGAGAGACTTGAAGAGTGGCTGCTGCTGGGAAATCAGGGAGGAATGCAACAGCAGCTGCAATTCTAATAGCATGTGGAGGTGTGAGGATGTCTTGGCAAGGTGTATCTATTTATAAAAAAGCACCTGCTTTATAGAAATACAAATAAATAAAATAAAAACAATTACATAAAGATTGGAACACAGCTATCAGCAAATCTAAAAACTAGGTGATTGTATGCTGTAAAACTGCAACTTGCCATGAATAAATAGCTCAACATTATATTTCCTTAAGCAACATGGAAAAATACTCACAAAAGGATGGGAAAACATTGTAATAACACACCAGAGAGGTAACTTTTACCTGTGTAAGTGTACCACTGGGGAGATTAGCTGAGGAAACTAAAAATACTGAATGTAGTTCTAACTGGCAACATTTTAGAACAGATTTTTAATGATGGAATAAGTTTTAGTAAGAAACCGCAGAAAAATCTGAGAAGTGAAAATGATGCCTAATAAATGCAAAAACTAAGAAGTTTCATCTGCTTGCTTCATGAAAAAGACCAATAATTGATTTGATCACAGAGCATAAATACATTTAAAGGAAGGAATTCCTCAGAGAACAGGAAACCAGAACCAGTGGCTGACAAGTAGAGCCAAATAATTATCAATGAACCATAGAACACTTTTTTTTTTCACTTTTTTGAAAGGTGATTAGCCACCAAGGCAATCTAAGTAAGGAAACCACCATACCTTGGTGGTTTTCTGAGGAGTAAGAACCATCACCACCATTTCCTGCAGTCAATGTGATAATCATGTGGGTTCCAGTTCAAAAACTCGTTTTTAAGTATCCTGAAGCAAAGACCCACTGGTGCCTCCTCGCTAAAAGCAATGGAAGGATGTTATCTCAACTTCCCAGGCACCACTGGCCCTGCTAAAGCAATTCTGCCTCTCACAAAGGAGCTGGAGTTTGCAGCCTCCAAGAGCAGAGAGTTCCAGCCCTGCTGCTGCAGGAGCAAGGGAGGCTCTGAGATCTCACCAGGAGCCCAGGCAGGACTCTGCAGCCTGTGGTGGGATCCAGCAGAAAAACGTCTCCCCAGAGGAAAATGAAATTCCTCATGCTCAAAGAACCAGGGCTGCATCTTGCAAAATTATCTGAGGTCTAGGATGGGTTACTGGAGCCATGCTCCATATGAGAAATGAATGAGGCACCTTCATGTGAGAGGCACAGCTGATGGTTTTTGTGTTAGTTCCACTGAGATATATTCCCCCACCACACTCCTCCTCTTGTACCTAGGAATTCACATCACACCCTGACTTTTTTCCATAACAAATCCTATTATTTTTCTGGTGTGCAAAGCAAAATGTATGGAGCTTTTGGAGATGCCTACACTTTATCTTCACAGCTGCCAAATCCACTGTCTGCAAAGCAGGTGTTATTTTTACCACATGCTCTCAAGGAAACAGCTTCTCTTGCAATGATTTTCAAGAAAGCAGCCATAATATTTCAAATATGTGTACTATCATCATGACAAGTCTGTCAGTCAGTCTGTCTTGGGAGCAGCTTTATTTTTACTGCATTAGCTGTGCTGTGATCAGACCTGAGAGCCTCAATGTGGCAGACAGAGAGTAAAAAAAAAAAAAAAAAGCAGTGAAAACTCAATTTTTGCCAAGTTTCCTTGCATTCATCACAGCTCCTTTGGGAAGAGGGGCTCTCACCAAAAAAAAAAAAAAAAAAATCTGTTCTTGTGATTAGAGAGGCTTCATTACCATGGTAGCCCTGCATAAGATCTTTTTCAGTGGATAGGTAAGGGAGGGAAAGGCTTTTTGCATGGATAGGCTGGGATGTGCATGCAGGGGCAGGAAACTTGTAAGAATAAAGCATCAGCCTCCCTGGTGAAGTCATCTGTGGCCATGCAAACAAAACACAATTTCTCCTGAATGAAAGCATTTGCATTTTCCCCCCATTTGTTCATTTTACAATTCAAAGCCTGACACAGGGGACAAGAAGTCCCGTTTCACATTGGAGTGAAACCTGAAATCCTGCAGCAGCCAGGACTTTCCTCCCCTCCACAATGCCACGAGGAGAAACATCCAGCCTGAAAATTGATGGAAAACTGGCAAGAAAATCTGCAGCCACCTTCCACCGTACCCCCATAGTCAGGAGCCCATATCAGAGAGGAAGAGGGAAACCCTAGCAGAGATTAACAGGTTCCTTTTCCATGAAGGCACTTTTAAAGAAAGATCCTTCCTGAAAATCCCTAAAACTCAGATTTTGGGAGGTGGATACAGCCTGTGTTCAGGATTTAAAGGCACAATAAGCCTGTTGCTGTTCCCAGCTCTCCCCTGACATGTGCAGGATTTAGTAGTCCATTAATTCTGCTCATCTCCAGCATTTGTGTCCCCAATCAGCACTCCTCAGTGTTCTCTGCTGGTATCACCTTGGCATAACCCCAGGAGTGTCATTCCTCACGTAACCAGCCAGGCAAGGATGCAAGACTGGTTCACAACACAAATATGTTCGTGTTGACAGGAGGAAAAGCCACACTCACACTTGCCAGTCTCACGGGGGACTGGGGAATGCTGAGAGTGCTCAGCTCTGGCTGAATGGGGAGGGACACTGCCCATGACTGATCTCACAGCTCTGACAGCACAGGATTAGGGCAAAGCAGAACTCAACTGGGGGCTGCAGTAGCCCTTGTCATTCTCAAGAGAATGAACCATAACTCTGATGCAGTTATGGGATCTGGCAATATGGACAGCTGGCTGTGCTTGGCAATCCCCTTGGGTTGTGATGGAGGCTGTCAGGTGTGTCACACAACTCCCTCTGGCTGCTTTAGGCACAGAGGGGCTGAGCTGCCCCTACAGCAAACCACTTTTTATTGTGGGAACTCAAAATGTCTCTCAGACATTTTTAGAGGTTCCAGGCCTTGGTCAGAGACATTTGGGACCCCGGCAGGCAGCTGGAATCAGCTGTGATTTTGAGTTTGAGCCATGGAATGAATTACCAACTTTGAAGGTGGAACAAGCAGTCACAAAGGGTTAGATAGTATAGTAAATGTAGTTACAAAGTAGAGGGGAAATTTTTTTAGTATTGTACAGGGGAGTTTTAGCACATGTACAGGAGGGGTTTTACTTTGTACATGGGGGTCAGAAGTTCTAAGATGGAGGAAAGTGGGCTGAACCTGTCCTTCCTCCTTCTTCTTCCTTACCTCCATGTTCTTGGTGATGTTGGCACTCACAGATTGGTTTAGAGTAGAAAAGCACTTGGTAATATAGGTAGCAGGTATTGGGGAATAATTGTAAACATGTTATACGTAATATATCTCATAAAAGATAGCAGCAGCCCTGGGCGGGGAGAGGAGAAGAAGACAGCAGACAGTCAGGGTGTCAGGAGTGTGTGTGTCTCTGCCCAGGCCGCTGGCCAAGCAGCCACAGCCTGAGAACATAATCTGTTAGATTAATTCGTAATAAATCGTCTTGAGGCCGAACAAGAAGAGGCTACGGAGTTTTTCTTTGGGAGCACGGGTTGGAGGAGAGACTTTACCAACACACGAGACCCCAGACCAAACCCGGGGTTCTCACATTTTATCATTAAACTCCCACAGATGCATGGGCTCACCAGGCACAGCAGCTGTGCCAGAGAGTAACAAACACTGCACCTCTGAGCTCAGCTCAGACTTGTCCTGCTTTTGGCTGGGACAGAGTTAATTTTCTCTCTAATACCTCTTACAAATTTATGTTTTGAATGTAATGTGGAAATAAAGTTGGTAACACACTGATGTTTTAGTTGATGCTAAGTAGTGCTTACCCCAAATCAAGGAATTATTATTTTCCCATACTCTGACAAGAGCAAAGTCAGGACAGCTGACCCCAGCTGCTCAGGGGGATATTCCATAGCACAGATCCTCGTGCCCAGTTATCCTTATGTCCACCCCCATGCCCACCTGGGGGTGTTAGGCTAGGAGCCACCAATGCTGCTCAGGGGCAGGATGGACATCAGTCAGCTGGAGGTGAGGAACTGTGCTGAGCATCTCTTGTTTGTTTTAGGGCTTACTCCTCTCTCTCTCACCTTTCCATTACAATTATTATTGTTGTTATTATTATAATATTATAAATTATTTGGTTTCAATTATTAACCTGTTTTCATCTCAACCCAAGATTTTTACTTTGTTACAATGGTGCAAAGGGAGGGGAAGAGCGTGAGCAAACCAAGTTACCAGCTGGGGTTAAATCACAACAGATGTCTGAAGGAAAAAAATCTTTAGTCCTTGTATGTGGAGCACATGTTATATCACACCGTGAGCAGCTGGAAGGAAGGTGTTCATTGGTATCCATATGTGTGGCTGATAAAAATGGCCTCATCAAAGCCTGGTGCATCAAAAAACAGAATGATGACCCAGCTCACCTTTTTATCTTCAGGACAAAAAATCAAGCCGAAAATGGGGGAGCAAATGCCAAGCCACTCAATTTGGCTTCCACTTGGATTCCTTTCTCTTGGCTCCAAGCACAAAATTCACATGTAAATGTTGCCACAATCACCTCAAGCTAATATTTTTACCTGTGCAGAAGCAAAATTCAGTTTTGTGATTCAGTTTTGTGAAAGGGACTGAGTGATGAGCAGCAGAGGCAGGGAGCCCCTTCCAGTGCTCGCCCTGCTTTTTTGGGAGCTGTGCAGTGAGGAAAGGCTTCAGCCACCTGCCCACAGGTAGACAGGGTAAAGTCACATCCCAACACTCTTGGTTAACATCTCCACTCAACCTTCTCCCTTCTCAATGGTGTTACACCTTCCAGAATTAATCCACAACCAACCACTGCAGCAGGGCTGCATTACTGCCCCATACTCCACCAAACCTACAGATTCCTTCCCCACCTGCCCAACTCTCCCCAGAAGGTGCCAACCTTGCAGCAGTGGGTGTTTTGGCACTGAGCAGGGACAAAAAGGAGACTAAACACAAAGCATGACCCGGGCTGGAAAGGCACACACAATTCCAGGCTGAGCACCGAGCAGAGCACGACACGGAGATGTCACAGCTGGAGTCTGGGGTGCCCTTGCAAAGGAGGGCTGGCGAGGGCAGAGGGAGGAGGTTTTTGTGAATAATGCCAAGTTTTTATTCTTTCCCAGTGTCACATAATCGCCCAAACAGTGGATGGCTTTATCTACCTTGTGCAGCTGGCAGGCAGAGTGTGTGTAGCAACATTACCCCCTACAGTTCAACACGGGGTTCCCACCTTCTGCAAGCTCTGCACAGCACCAAGGACTGAGGAAACTTAAATTTTAAACCACCGAGGAAACTTCTCACTTTCCTTTACATCTATTAAACTTATGTGTGTGTGGGGGAAACTCTTGGAGGAGGTAAAAAGGAGCAGGCAAGTCAGCAGTCTGCAAAGATTCATTAGTGCAAATAAATCCTACAAAAAACATACTACATTGATAGCTGATTTCCCATTTTTGCTTTCTCCTTACTTAGAGATTTTTGTTCACACATTTTCTAGAAAAATGATGATTTTTTTTCCCCACCTTACCTAATGTTTTCATCTGCTACTTGAGAAAGGCATAAAATGTCTTTTAAGATGGAAAAATTACTTGAAAATTCAGATTTGGGAACTTTAGTGGGAAAAAGATACATACTTATACAGAAAGTTGTTTCAAACATTTTTTCATTAAGCACAACCTTTAAAAGAGAAACTACAGTGTTGCTGACTGATGGGGATAATGTCCTACACTTTCTGCAAGTCTCAGGGGTTCCATTCCTGTGTCCTTTGCAGGGATTGAAGTATTGCTGAGTGGTTATTCTCACCCTCTTTTCCTTTTTCTACATTTACTTAAACATGAGGAAACATAATAGTTTTGTTGGTTGGTTTTTTTTTTTTTTTTTAACACCATAGACCTTTTGAAAACCAGTGCACCTTTAAAATGGGATGGAAATACCTTTAAATATAAATGGGTATTAAATTTAAGTCAACACTTCAGGCAGTGGTGTCTTTAAACGTGGATGATGCAGCACAGACACCTGACTGTAAAAGCTGAATTTGACTTTTCTAGGGGTCATTTTCACCCCTGGGTAGAATTACAGCAAAGCAGTGGCAGCCAGGGCACACATAGTTACCTTCCCACTCCTCATAGCTTATTATTTACTGCTGTAAAATGCTTGAGCATATTTATAATCTATAAAACTGCAAGAGATTTTGAAATGTTCAGCACCCAGGCACCAGTCCTGGAGTGAAACAAAGGTGCAGAGGAGGAGGAGGAGGATGCTGAATCTTCAACCCCTGTTCCCAAAAGCCTGCCCTGATGCCCCAGTGACATGCAGGAGGTGCATCCCTGTCCATCCCACATGGAAAACTGCACTGGTAAAGTTTCCTTCCCATCCTGAGTGGGTAAGTGACTCCATCATCTTCCTTGTGATGATGGAGAAGGGAAGCAGCTCTGTATAAACAAACCTTGAGGCTTGTGGCAGCATCAGAGAGGAGCCAGTGTTGCATTTTGCAGTGGAGCACACACAACTTGCAGCTCACAGGAATAGCAGACAAGAGTTTTCCTCAGCCAAGAGTGACAACTTCACATGTACCTCCCACAGAAACAGAGGTTTGGAAGATTATTAAACAGAAACCATGAAATTACAATCAGAAATCTAAAGGCATGCTAGGTCAAGAGTAGTAAATGTAGCACTGATCAGTCTGTGTTTTCCCTTTGCTGCTATTAAAAATGTATTTAAGAATCACAAAGAATTATTCCTGGAATAATTTCCAGTGTCCTGCCCCCATAACCATACTTAGATTCAATCAGCATGGACCAGATGACACGTGTGAGCAGCATTTTCTTGCTGGGAGTGGAAAGCCACAGGCAAAGTCTCTGCAGACACAGCTTTTAATGGATCTCTTTAGATCACTGCAGCCCTCTGCCTGGGGCTATCTGATTTTTGGTTTAAAAGCACCTTATCTTGACTTAGCAGCAAGGAATCAAATTTGGCTGCAGGTTGCTTTCAGCCATGGCATCAGACTCTGCAATATTTTGTTTGGAAGGAAGGACAAATTCTTTGCCCCAAATAGGAAGATAATTTCTGCAAGGTGCTGCATTTGGAGGTTCATGGGGCAGATAACAGCATTTGCTGTGCCAGCAGCACTGCTTAAAGCAAGTACTCTGCTTCCAAAAAAATTAAGGTAATAGATGAGAATTCAAAAAGTTTAAACTCATCCAGTTTTATGTTCCATTATGAATCCCTGGTAGTAATGCCCAGATGCAATTAATCTGAACATGTTTGCCCATCATGCTTTTGACTTACTTGCAGGGCAGAGCTTGGAGGAGGAGCACAGAGTTAAGACCTGTATGGGCACATCTGTGCATTCATAGATTAGTCCTTTAAGAAAGGCTCAGGGCCAAGAGAGTCAAACACTGTATCACAAACCAGGATTCCAGTCTCAGCAGTAGCTCTGCAACTCAGGCTGCAACTATCTCACTTCCTGGGCTGGAGTAAGCATCAAGATATTCAGATCCCAGGAAGAGCAAAAAGAAACATTTGAACACTTTTAATTTGAGCTTGAGGGTCTTTTTCTTGGGTTTGTTGTTGTTACTGCTATTTATATTTCCTTTTTCACCTAAACTGCCATAATTCTGATTATTACTGTGATGAAGTGGAGGTGGAAATGCCAGCATCCCCCAGGGCTGACACAGAGGTTTTCACACAGCTGTTGCAAGGCTAGATACCTGGACTGGGCTCTTCTGGCACAGCACTGAGGATCAGCACTCAAACAAATTTGGATTAAACTCTGGGTGGGCTCATAATGTCCCAACAGGGCAACGAGGAGCAAGTTGCTCCTCAGTGTTCAGCTGGTCCTCAAATTACTGCCATTTCCAGCCCCTGCTTCCCTGTGCAGAGGGTGTGAGCACAAGCAATGGTTTCTGAGCATCTCAGACACCTCAGATTCATGTCACATATCAGCACTAACTATTCATGCTAAAAATCAGGTCTTGGGGCAGCAATGATGTTAAGAAATTAGTCTTGCTACAAACCCTTACCAAACAAATCTGAAATTCTGTGTTTCAAAGAAACCAAAGCTTCAAAGCTCTGAAATCCTGCTCAGCCTCACTAGACCTGCATAAAAAGAGCACAGAATCACAGATTATGCCAAGACAGAAGGGACCCACAAGGATCATTGTAGTGCCACTCCTTGGCCCTGCACAGGACACCCCAAGAGTCACTCCACATGCCTGAGAGCATTGCCCAAACACTTCTTGAGCTCTGTCAGCCTTAGTGCTGTGACCACTGCCCTGGGGAGCCTGTTCTAGTGCCCAGCCACCCTCTGGGTGAAGAACATTTTTCTAATATCTGACCTAAATCTCCCCTGACACAACTTCATGCCATTCCCTTCAAAACCAATTTCATATGCTAAAGCCATGCCAAGTAATTATCGTAAGACACTGTGGCACAGCTGCCTCAAGTTCCTGTGTGATCAGAATGTCTTAAGGAGAGTTTTGCAGGGCTGTTTCTGGATGTTGCAATCACAGGAGAGCCCTGGGGATGCACAGCACACCTCCTGCCACAGCTGGGCTCCACCATCTCCTTCTCAGTGTGGGAGC
Organism: Lonchura striata; assembly: GCF_050655825.1. Classification (NCBI taxonomy): domain Eukaryota; kingdom Metazoa; phylum Chordata; class Aves; order Passeriformes; family Estrildidae; genus Lonchura; species Lonchura striata. The sequence goes on from NC_140704.1 coordinate 8,095,449, forward strand.
TCCTTGCTTGCAGCAACCTCTGGGATGCTTCAGGATCTGTTCCCTGCCTGTTCTCACTCCACCTTACATCAAGAACACCACAGTGGCAGTTCTTCTGTAGAATATGGGCAGATAGGGTCATATTCTGCTTGTGCTTGTGCTGGGGAGGGCTCTTCCACCAAAGAGCACCCAAAACCAGTGCTGCAGCCATGTGGAACAACCCTGTAACCCTTTTCAGTGGAGCCTGAACGTGTCTGCTCAGATGTGCAGAACAGGAGGCAGCTGCCAAAGCATAGGGCTGCAGAGCACATTGAGAGACCTTAGGGTATCCAAGGCATTTTCTTAGAGCTTTTTAATGGAACCCTGCAGGATACCTATAATTTTCTGGGTCAACATCTGGAAGCTGGGCAAGGTACCGTAGTCTCTGGGTCTGGGTGTCAAGGTGATGCCAAGAGTTTAAAAGTTTTTGTTTCCCAGCCCGTGCAGCCAAAGGAGTCTGAATGTGTAGAATTGGCTTCTCCAGGTTGTTTATTTTCCCTTATCTATAACATTCTTTCTCTGACCTGCTGAGCTCCACCTAGCAAGTCGGCCATGGCATTCTGTCCCCTCTCTTGGGTGGTGTTTACCTTTTATACCAAAAACTATGTGAACTATGTTTACAATAACGTGCCAATATCTATCATTTATGTTAGACTGTGTGTCTCTACCTTAAACCAATAGAAAAGTGTCACCATCACACCAAGACATGGAGCACAAGAAGAAGGAGAAGGTCAGGACATGCCCAAATCCCTCCATCTTGGCCCCCTGAATCCCATTCTAAAACCCCCAAAATTCTACTTTTTCAGCCTGTGTTAATTCAACTACCACACTACTCAAACCCTTGTGGCCTCTAATTCCTCATACAAAGCTGGCATTTTTTTCCAAGGGCTAAAATGGAAGCCACAGGGGTTTTTGACTTCATACCAAGGTCTCTGAGCCCCTGCCAGGGTCTTGAGACAGCCAGGGCAGCCAGAGGGATGTCCTGGGTTCCGACACCTTAGGGCCCCTCAAATGCATGCCCAGGTTTGGTGACCTAATCCTTCATGAAAGATGAGAATTCATCTTGAAGACCAAGAGACCTGAGTCAAAGAATTTTCAAGCAGGTGCTGAGGTGGGTGGGGTCTCTCATTCCCACCACTGTCAGTGGACATCAGGGGTGTGACTCCACTGCCCAAATGCAGGAACCTGGTGCACTCTGAAATGCTGTATGCTGTCCCTTCTGGACTTCAGCTGGCACCCAGAAGCTCATGGCTCTCACATGGGCTATACCCACACGCAGACACCAAGGTGGGTGTGCCTCATGAGCCAGAGCCCAGCCTGAGGCTTTTTGTTGCTCTGCATATCACAAGTAATGTTTTTTTGCTGCTCAGGGAGCTGCTTGTGCCATGATTTCCCTGCACTGCTCTTGCAAGTGCACAATGGGCTGCACCTTAGCCTGGTGGAGGTTTCACACTGATGTTAACAGGATCAGGAACATGGCCCTTGCAAATAGCAAATATAAGCCTCTGACCTCTGCACCCAGAGGAAAAATAGCATTAATCGTTTTAGAAATGCACATAAATTCTATATTGATGCAATGATGTTAAGCAAACAGTACAGAAAAAAAATATAGTTTTGTTACCTATTGCTCTGAATTTATAGAAAACATCACACAGATCACCATAAAACACTGGCAATTAATTATGTCTAAAATATGTGCTTGGAGTTTTTCAGAACCTAAATGTGAGAACAAAAGGCTTTTCTTCCTCAAAACAAACATAAAATGCTATCTAGTGTTGACTCTTTGCTACTGCAGTCTCACATAACTATTTCTGAATTAAAACAAGCTGTGAAGCGTTAAGGGGCCCAGCAGCACCTCATGCTCAGGATGCTGAAGCTTTGAGCTGTTTCAAAGTCCAGTCCGAATTTCAAAGGCCATATAAAGATGGCATGAAGATGGATTTTCTTCTCACAGAGGAAAACTGCAGAAGGGAAGTAAGACTGGGAAGAGAGATGCAGAATGAAAGTTCTAAGCAGCTGCTGAGCCAGGCCCCAGTGCTGGCTTAGCTGCACTCTCTACTTTGACTTAGCACAGGATCACCTCTAGCTAGAAAACATCTATCATTTTTAATATATTCTACCTGTGTGCATTGTAGCATTGAATTGCATGAAGTGTTTGTATTAAAGCAGTGAAATACATATTTAACAAGAAATGTCTGTATTTAAAGCAGAAGAGATTGGATGGCAATGGACTGAAGAACTATGGGGTTCACATCAATACATAATATTTGTCTTATGTGTTAGTTGTTTTCTGGGTTGGTTTTTTTTTAACTTTTTGCAAGTATTTGTGGTTTACATTCTGATATCTGAGTTAATTAAAGATCAGATCCTGCCTCCACAGCCTCTCTTGCAAGAGAACTCCTATAAGAGGCTGCTTTTCCACCAGCAGCTTTTCTGCCTATCAGCCCAGCATTATGACATCTCAGCACGTACAAAAAAACTTCCTTTAAATTGCCATCAGCCTTGCCTAAGACAGATCAAAACACCTCAGCTTCCCCCGTGTGATGTGTCTCAGAAATGTCACTTTTATCTTCAGCAGGTGACGCCCCAACTAACAGTTTCCATGTCCTTCCGTGGGGAGGGAGCAGAGGGAGGGAAGGGGGAGAGGAGGTTCCAGCAGCCATTAACACAACTGCTCACATGCTGATTTTGCTTTCTGAAGCCAAATTTTCCTTTGCTGACTCTGTGAGACACGCTCTGCTTGTGGCACAAACAGCTGCCACTGCCCTGCCTGTGAGCTCAGAAGGGCTCACAGGATTTGGGGTTCTTGGGCTAGACAGGATCAGCTCAAGCTTTGGCCATAACACTTTTTTTAAGTGAGTTTTTATTGTGTTTCATGGAAGTGTATGTGTTTTTAGTCAGACAACTGCAATTAAAGGCTCAGACACACTTTTCTTCCAAATTCCAGTTTTCTTCCTGATGTAAAGGCAGGATGGACTGTGCACAACAGACATTGGTCAGGTTTCTGTTGTTATCCTGAAGACACAAATGTGTGGTGAGAAGTGTAAACACCTGTGGGCCCAAGACTGTGGCAAGCACATTTCTCTCTCTCTCAGGATTTTTCATAGAGGTGCACAGAGAGAAAGGAAGAGAAAACAATTTCTATTTCTGTTCCTTGTTTTTCTCATGTGGAATGTGTTTGGAGAATTGTTTACCTGGGGTGATTGCTTGGTTGGATTCTGGTGAGGATTATTTGAGCCTGACGGCCAATCCAACCCACCTGGGGCTGGACTCCTGCAAGCAGGGTCACAAATTGTGTTAGAGATATAGTTAGAACAAGTAGGTTTCTAGTATTTAACATCTTCCTTTATATAGTATATTAATGTATTTTAGCATAGTTATAATAAAGAAATCATTCAGCCTTCTGAACTGGAGTCAGACATCATTATTTCTTCCCACTGGGCTCACCTGCATTTACAAGACAAGATCCCTCTCCTATGCCAGAGATGGATCAGTGAAAGAGCCAGTGGATCCTAGCAGAGAAAATGTCCCATTCTACAGCTACATGGGGGAAATATTCCAAGTTCTTGGAGAAGACCAAAGGGTTTGGGAAAAGTTCCTGGCCAAGAGGAGGGAATGCAGACGGGCAGCAGGAGCCTGCCAGGGCACACGTCAGCCAGCCCTGGTGTGCCAGCAGCACACAGTGTCCAGCATCTCTCACTTCAGAGAATTAATTCTTCACCAGAACTTGGTGTTCTGTAAGCTTTGGGCATGGATGCCACACCACAGACAGAGGGCAAGGATAACCCACAGCCTGGGCTGGGGCTGTGGTACCAGCACAGGAGCATAAGCAGAGAAATTGTTGCACTTCTCTCTGAAAGAAGGAAGATTAAATGGGGCAACCAGGATATATTTTGTGTCAGAGTGGTAAAGTGGCAGCAGCCAGTCCTCATAATGTGATTTCACTGCTGCTTGTTCCAGATCCTGGGGTCATGCAGTTCTGGACAAATGCCAGCTACTGCTAAAAAAATGAGCTCCAAGATCTAGCCCCTGCAGAAAACAGTATTTTAAAGGGTAATCCCAAAAGGCTGGAAAACCAAAAGCAAATAAAAACGTTGGGCAAGCTATAGCACTCATTCTCTCTTTTTTTCTTGGTGACCAAGGGTGAGATACATGACATTTTAACTCTGTGGGTTGGAACTATGAGACAAAAAGCCACTGGGGCTGTGAAGGCTGGCTGGGGAAGAATGTTACAAACCCTTGTTCTGGTTGTTGCAGCTCTTGCTGAAGATATGCTCCAGCATTTAGATAAAAAGACACATTACAGTGATGGTTATCATCTTATAAAAACACCTGTGAGAGTCACCCCTGCATGAAAAGCCAGAGAGGTGCTGGAACACTGCAAAGCATCCTTCACTGCCATGGCATGTTCCAGGCTCTTGGAAATTGATGCAAAGGCAACAGTCTTGTCACAGGATGCAATCTCCCACTGAGAATCCCTGGGGTGAATGTGGGAGAGGAAATATCCTGAGCAATAATAATACAGGTTTCACAGCCCAGCCACAGGCGCTGCTTCAGTATGTGTGAGCTGATCTCCTGACCTGTGATTCTGAGCCTTTACAGGACAGAAAGGCACCATGGGAAAAGTCTCTTTGAGCAGCAGACTTGCACATTTTCTAAGAGGAGGGAGGCAGTGAAAATGAAGGTCTGTGCCAAGGTCTCAGTCTTCCCCTCCTCAGTGTGGTCTCAGTTTCTGGTAGGTCTGTGCAGCACATGGACACTCATTCTGGTTCCCAGGGATAAAATCAAAGGATCAGAGCACTGTTAAGGTTGGAAAAGAGCTTTAAGATCACCAAGTCCAACCATTAACCCAGAACTGCCATGTTACCACTAACTCATCACCCTGAATGCCACAATCACATATTTTTTGAATGCTTTAGAGCATGGTGCATCCACCACTTCCCTGAGGAGCTTATTCTAATTCCTGACCACCTTTTCAGTGAAGAAATATTTCCTAATATCTAATCTGAACCTCACCTGGTGCAACTTGAGATGCTTTGCAAAGAAATAACACCTGGAGCATGCCTATCATGGGCAAGCACTGACTTTTTTAATTCCTGAGTTTCTGCTGAGTCTATACCACACACAGTGACTGCTGCTGGTGCAGATACAGGTCTCACCAGGTTTATGCAGTCCAATATTCCACCTACACCAGGAGTTTTCCAGCTTAGATAGGTCAATTAAATATATGATGTCCTTAATCAGTGAAGATATGGTGGCAAACATGAGCCAAAGTGACCTTGGAAGGGATTCTGAATTGCCCACTGACAAGATGAGCCTCCCCAGCTGGCATCCTCCAGCTCTTTCCCTACTTTTGTGCTTTTTTTTCCATTCATTTACTGTTCTCCTCCTCTTCTTTCATTTCTGAGAAATCCCTAAGGTCTGGCAGCAAACCTGCTGCTCCTGAGAGCTTTGCTTTTCCTGCATTTCTGCCACCAGGGAAAGCTCATCCCACTTGGGTAAAAATTGAAATATTGACACATGAAATGCTCTAAAGGAACTACCCCAAATGCCTGTGGGAAGTACCCTGAGCTCAAGAGCTTTCTTCTGAGAGATGTTTTCCAGCATTTTTAAACCCTCCCTTGCTAGCAAAAAGGTCAAAAGCCAACCTGAAAATACCTTTATGCAGAGGTAACACAACCTGAGGGTGATTCATATCACCTTGAGACTAGAGCAGCCTTCCCAGCCCCCTTCACTAGGAATTAAAGTCTTTACCTGGGCCTTGGGTACCTGACAGCATGTCAAAGACCAAGAGAAGACACTAGGTCTGAAACAGCTCTTCCTCAGCCCAGGCTGACACTGCACAATAGTGCTGAGCATCCTGCCTCCTCACTTCCACAAGCCACTGGTTTTCTAATAATTTTAGAATATTTCAGCACCTTTCCCCCTTAGGAATCCCTTTCTTCTGACTGCTTTTTTGCTATATAATTGGTTTTTTAAGTTTATCACTGATGCACTGCATTGGAGGAGAACCAAAGAATGAAGTTCATTGTGGAAGGTTTAGGAGGAGGGAAGGATGACAAAGATATGATCCTACCCAGGAATTTTCATTCCTAATTGCCTACCTAATCTGCAGTGGTCTGGAGGCAGAAAGTGGCTGCTCACAGCTCACACCCTGCTGCTTTTTGGGTGCAGATTTTATAACGGAAAAATCCTGCAAATAACAAAACCTTGGGAAGGCAGCTACTTACTGAAAGAGAATGAGTCACTGTGTTTACCCTGCAGACTGTGATGTGAAAGACAAGAAGCCACAAAAGGTCACAGAGGAGTTGTCTCCTTGCCACTTATTTTGTCTGTTCCCCCAACAAAGGCAAAGCCATCTGCGGTACAAGCAATGGAGCAGTGGTGACCAAAAGATTTCAAAAGGACATATGAAGAGTGCCAAACACTCTGGATAAAAAAGCCAGTGAACAAGGGGAGTCTCACAGCTCTTTGTGTAACCTTTCCTCCGCTGTTAAGTGCGCCAGTTTATAGCAATTATGGAAAAGCCACTGATTGTATTATAAATGTAATGACATTAGCAGGACCGTCACTGTGTTTGTAGCAACAGTTGTGAAATTAATTTTTTTCCTTCATTAAGGAGATCCTTATTTGCATGATTAAAATGTCAGCCCAGATAAATGCATGTGCTGGAGAATGAATCACTGAGCAAAAATGCCACCTGCCAAGCCCAGAGAATAGGACAAATAAACAAGCAGCCAGGAGCAGCTCAAAACTTGATCCAGCTCCCAGTGGGAGCCGTTCCATCATCCTCGGGAGCAGCAACAGGCTCGGAGCGAGCGCCAAGGCCAGGGGGCTCAGCCAAGAAACAGCTCAAATGCTTGGGATTTTTGCTTTGGCCACACTCAGGAAAACTAAAGCCTGATAAAAGCAGACAGTCTCTGCTGTGGTTTAGATGGTACAAAAATCTACTCCCATGAAGAGGGCAAAATGTCCAAACTCACTCCATTGCTACTGTTTGCTAAATCAAAAGCCCAGCCATGACCCCTCGAATGTGGCTGAAACTCATCAACTCTACCTGCTACTGGAAATCAGCAATATTTCCCATTTACCTTCAAGCTCCACTCAAATATTTCCTAAATTAGATGAATCCACACCAAAATATATGCCCTTGAAAGAAGTTCCAGGATCAGAAAGTGACTTACACCTGTCCCCAAAAGGGCTGGATCCCAAAAGATAAAATTGAGAATAACTGTGTGAAGATCACTAAGTTGTTTGCCTTCTTGCCTGAAGCTGGGAAGGGAAGCTGAAATGATAACAGTGTCAAGGAGATAGAAGATTTTATCTGGTTTAAATAGCTCCCGATCCTGCAAGAGTATTTTCACTGATAATTAACACAAAGAGAAAAGGGATGAGAAAAAGATATTTTTTTAACTGAGTTACTCCTTTTAAAGTTCATAGATACTCTTAATATCTGTTTTTATCTGTTTCTCATGGCAAATTGAACTTTTGTCCATTTTAGAAAACACAACAAAGAAAATAAATTTGGTATTTCCTTTAAATTCCAAGGAAATGTGTTTGATATTCAAAATTCTGATTTTGATACAGTAAATAAAATCCAAATTCGCTTTATATTTTGTTTTATATCATTTGAAAACATCAAAAGCTGAAATTTAAAGTCATCTAGAAAAACAAAACACTTCACTCTGGAGAGGTAAGAACAAAAAACTTTGGAGGCAATGCAGGGCTGAATCCTTGAGGAGCCATGGGCATAGCCCAAAATAAAATTTCTTTAAATTTCTTAAAACTTCTTAAATAAAATGCTTAAACTTAAGCATTTCAGTGAAATTCCGTTTGAAAATTAACACCTCCTTCAAAATAAGCTGTCAGACATCACTTGACCAGCTCATCACACCCATCCAGGGGATCAGAACTGTCCTGCAGGGTGACTCAGAGGAGGACAGGCAGGACAGGCAGCACAGGCAGCTGCCAGCTCCAGATGTGCTGCCAGCTGATCACAGCTGAGCTGAGGAGCCACCAGTCCCCTGGAAATCTGTACTGTCCCCTCAGCCTCCTCATTCTCCTCATCAGATCAATACTGCTGCCATAAAATCCTTCTTCTGATCTTCTTCAGAGCAGAATATTCTCATCAATACCAGTCTATGTTGTGCTTGACTTAAAAAGAACATGCTCCAAATGTACTTTAACACAGAAGCTTTTGTGGTTTTAATTACTCCACTGAATCAAGTCTTTGTATGCTAGAAAAATGCTGAGGATATTTCCAATATACCTCATGCAAATCATCTGAACCAGGTATGTCTTAAGAGTCCATAAGAAAATTGGCTGTTTTTGTAAAAGTTAGGAAAGAATTTCAAGTCCTGAATATTGATTTGCATGTACCAATTTATTTATAAAAAGATGAACTTCAGTCCACCACCATGCAACACCAAGGGATGGAATCAAAATAAGGCAGAAGGGGACACAAACCACAGAACATAGCTCAGATCTCAGGTTTTCATGAAATGCAATAGATAGACTTGGAGGAGACAAGGAGTTTGCCAGTAGCTCAGTCTTGCAGAGAAAAAGAGTATCCAGGGTCAGAGACAAGATAATGGTTCTTCATTTCCAGATAACAGAGAGATTTCTGTCAGCCTCATCAGGCTTTTGTGAACCTCGGGCTGCAGAAAGAGGAGTGGACAGGAAACACAAAGTCGCTGTAAAACCAAGACTGACATGGCTTTATCCAAGACCTTTATCCTGTTTAACTTCTGCTGCTGCCCTTCTTTCCATGAGGAATGGGTGGGGAAGGGTCAGCTTTCACAAACACAGCTCCTGTTGGCTTGTTGCCCAGGGGCTGAACAGGTTGTGGTTCATGGACAGTCTTTACTGCAATTTCATGTAACCTTTAGATGAGACCCTGTGCATAGGCAGGTGTAGCAGAGGCAAAGTAAGGTAAGAGTGTTATGGGAAAGGAAAAATGGATTTTTTTTTTTTTTTGCCAGACTTTTGGAGTTTCATATTGAATTTCACAGGCTGCCATCACTGCAGCAGAGCTCCAGCTGCTGCACCAAGAGCCTCTCCCATGGGACCCAGGGCATGGGGCTGGCACAGGGAGGGAGAGGAGGTAGGATGGAAGGTGCCTGGTCACATTTCATCCCCTGATGGAGTCATCACATCACCAAGCAGCTGGGGAAAGCCTTTTTGGCCCAGATGTTCCATACAGAGAAAACCCTGCTTCACACAAGGCCAAGCAGAGAGACCTTTGTTCGGAATCAGGTCCTTACCTATAGGCAAGGTCCTGCTGTGTAGCCAAACAGCCTTTCCACCAAGACTCCAGGGATTTTGGGGAGCTGTTGCCTTTGCAGGTGCATTAACTCTGTGTTTCCTCTATGGGCAGTGGCTCTCACTGGGTTCTTGTGGGGTTTTGACTGGAGCTCTGCAATGGTGCTGCCAGGACTCAATGGAAAATACAAGAACCAGCCCAGCCTGCCACAAGGCCTGAAGTGCTAAACAAGAGCCAGCTTTTCTATCATTTCTGCAACACCATGGCTTTGAACTCCTGCTGGGTCCAGTTTTCAACCTCTGCTTCTTCCTCTGCTTCAAGCCCTGCTGCTGCTGAACCAGCTGATGCTGCAGCCAGGATCTCCCTGTGTGATAAAGAGAAGTGTTTTTCCTCTGCAGGAAATAAAAAGAGCTCCAGATGAGGACTTCACCAGTGTTAGACTTGGTGCTACTCAACATCAGCACAGGGCCTCTGGAAGAATCTACCCTTGACCTACCAAAGTGAGCTTCTCTCAGCAAAATCTGATTGCAAAATTCACCACAGAGCACATGAGGAAAAATTCCTGAGTCTGAGGAAATACTACTGGCAACCTGAGCTCCACTGGAGGTTTGCTGTCTCTCTCCTCTGCCCTTCCCAGCAGAATTTGATTCCTGGCTTTGGATCTTGACTTTGGTGCTTCCTGCCAAAGACAATGTCTGAATCCTCGTGTGCCCTGTGGCTCCTCTTGGCATCCTGGATCACGGGTTTGCCTGCTGGAGAGACATGAGCTCATCCTCCTCTCCTGCCTTCACAATGGGATCCTGATAGCTGCAGACCAGTTTGCATCATCTTACACTGAGATGGCTCTCACAGCCATCCAAGAACTGCTCTGCACTCTCAGGGGCTCCAAGTGCATTTCCCAGCTCTGCAGGATCCTGGATGTACCTCTAACAACTACCAGTCACTTTTGCCCTGAATGTTATTTTTAACAGAGTGTTCCAGGATGTGAGATTTGATATTATCTTCTTCTGCTGTCATACAAAGTGGTAGGAAAGCCAACAAATCCTTATTACTTATTGGTTTTCAGCTAAGTTCAAATCAATTTGTATTACAGAATGCTGGACATATGTTTAATTATTGCATCCTTCCTGACACCAGAGAGATGGAGAGATTTTTATTTAGTACTGTGCCATTTATGCTGAAAGGTTTTGCAGCAACTTTGCAAAGGAAGGAAGAATGATGGAGTGATATGCAGGACATCAGATGATGCAAAAGAAAGCAACAGTGCAGAATAAAATGCAATTGGTTGAACTGCATAATATAAGAAGTAAAAAAGGCATAAACACTCAATATGCAAGTTATTACCACTGTCTCTCTGTGAGGATGGGCCCAAGCTGTGAAGTTATCTGCAAAACTCCAGTGAAGTTAGTAAGAATTCATAAGGCAAAAGCAGCATCTCTCCCAGGTGTAGCTCAGCTGCCTGGGCTTCTTGGGAAGCCCCTGTTTCATCCACACCTCCTATTTCCCTGGTTCCCAGTAAGTGCCTTTTCTGCATTTTAAATTGTGCACTTTGCAGTCACAGAGTTTTTCCTCCACTGTTGCCACAATATGAGGCTCATGAGCACATTCTCTAAAACTAGTTATGTTAGTGGAAAAAATCTGTAAACACATAAAAGCTTTCCTTGACCTTGCTGAATACTTGGATCCACATCTAATTGCTAAATGTTGCACGTTTCCCTAGAGACAAAACAAACAGGAAGAAAAGCCACTGGGTTGTGAAGGCTGGCAAAGCTATCTGCCATCTGCAGAAATTCAGCTGGGCCTCCAGCAGATAACAGCAGAAGACAATACCTTGATTTTCCTTGTTTCTCTCTCCTCTTACACAATGGAGTATCTTCTCCACTTAGAACTTGGGTCCCCATTAGTCTGACTGAGGATGTATTTTCCTGGGACCCTGCTATTGTGAAATGCTGAAACTGATCTCTTCTGTGTATTTGTGGTAAAAGTCAACACCATCTTGAAATTCCAGACCAGAATAATTGCCTCTGGTGCTAAAAATGATCCTCCTGCTACTTCAACTGGAAAAAGTGTTTGCAAAGCTCGTGCTGCAAGCACACAGATATAGGTTGGCTGTCTATTTTTTTGTAAAATCTCTTGATTTGGGATCTTTAAATGCATGGATCCCAGAGTGCAATGCAAGACCATCCCTCACCTGGTCCATGTGTGAGAATTGCAAGGCACGGGATGAAGGAGATCTCCACAGGAATGACTTTGCTTTTGCATTTTAAGAACAAGCTCAGAGGAATTTCTGTGTCTCATGTTGGGTTAGATTCAGGCAGTTTCACTCTGGAAATAAATGTCACAGCTAGAAGCATGCCCACATGCCCCAGGGACCTCAGTGGGATTCAGCACTGTGTGCCTCTCACAGGCTCCTTCCCCATCAGGGGGTTAAGACCACTTAGATCTTTCTGCTTTGGTACAAAGAAAACCCACTGCCAAAAGATCACCCTGGCCCTTGGGTTCCCAGGTGCTGCCTTCTCTGTAAGCAAATGCATGGCCTCACCTCTCCCACACAGAGGAGGCTGCTGTGCCATGATGCTCATTCAGCTGGTGGCAGCACCCAGCACCCCGAGGTGTCAAAGCTCACCCTGGGTCAGGGGTGGCCTCGTGTGGTGAAAAACTTCTCCTCCAACCTGTGCTTCCAAAGAAAGGCTCAGCAGTCTCTGTTGTTCGGTCTCAAGGCAGTTTATTGCAAGTTATCTAAAAGATTTTCTTCTCGTGCTGCTGTGGTTTGCTCACAGCCCAGGCAGAGGCACACACACACCCTGACATCCTCTCTGACCCCGACTGCTTCTTCTCTCCCCACCCAGGGCTGCTGCTGTCTTTTATATGGTACATTATGTGTTACATGGTTACAGTTTTTCCCCAGTGCCTATTACCTATATTAAATGGTGATTTTCTATCTTTTATATGGTACATTACGTGGTACATGTTTACAGTTTTTCCCCAATGCCCATTACCTATATTAAATGGTGCTTTTCTACTCTGAACCAATCTGTGAGTGCCAACATCACCAAGAACATGGAGGCAAGGAAGAAGAAAGAGGGAGGACAGGACACGCCCAAATCCCTCCATCTTAAAACTTCTGACCCCATGTACAAAACTAAAACCCCCCTGTACAGCACTCAAAAATTCTTCCCTCTACTTTGTAACTACTTCTACTATAATATCTAAACTTTTGTGACTTCTTGTTCTCCCTGCAAGGTTGGTAAATCGTTCCATGGCTCAAACCCAAAATCACAGCTGTTTCCAGCTGCCTGCCAGGGTCTCAAATTCTTCTGACCTGGGCCTGGAACCTCCAAAAATGTCTGAGGGACATTTTGAGTTCTGACACCTAGGCATGGAGCAGAGCTCCCTGATGTTCTCCACACGACACCAAGGGTAGCTACATTCAAAGTGATTTGCTTTTCTTTCTTAATTGATGCCTTTAATTTGCTATCTAAATTTAAGCTTATCCCCTGAGTATTTCTTCTCTACAGTCAAAGGGGAATATTCAGGGGGGGCAATTGTTCCTAACACAAGTGGCTAAAGTCAGGTTGGTACTATTATAATTCTATGAGTTTATATTTTGCAGACTCAATTTCCTTTGTGTCATCCCCTGGACTGTTGCAGATGATGGCAGTGGAGAATATGCTGCTGTATTATATCCTAAAATGGCAGTTTCCTGTTTTGGAATCTCACATGCCTCACGTATTCCCTTCTGGTAAATCTCTGTGCTCTGGGGAGCTGCCCCCTGGCCCACGTGCTAATGAGTACTTGCTATCATCAGACCCAGCAATCATCACTGACTAATCAAAATGGGTTACAGAGCAATTAAGAGGGGAAAAAAGCTCTTAAGAAGAATGCTGATGGTGTTCAGAAGCAGGTCCCATTTTCCAGCTGCCACCTGACAATGGGGCTTATAGGGGAAAACATGCAAAGCCTGTTGTCCTTGTGTGATGCCTGTCCCAGCCTGGACTGCCCCAGCCCACAGCCACCCCAGGACAATGCAGAGCCACCGACACCAGAGGCTCTCACCCCACAGCCCCTTACACCAGAGCAGCTCAGCGATGCAGGGAGGGGATGCCATGGCACAGCTCAGCTTCCTCCAAAGCAGAACCCACATCTGGGCAGCTGTTTGCCCACAAGGGAGGCTGAGGTGGGTGGCTCAGCTCTAGGGCTCTGTTGAAGTCAGCAAATGTTAACTGAGATTTTATCCACACTTTAAAGTTTTAAAGCTGTTTGGAGGATAATGGTAGAACTGAGGACTTTGGGGGTTTTTTGCCTCCTTGCTTTCCTAACTGAGGCAGTTTTAGTGGTAAAGCTGCCACTGCACCCAGGGAAAAAGTATCAATAAACAGATTAGCTAAACCCTCTATCCCAGAGCCAAAAGGAGTGAAAAACAATGTCTTACTGTACTTAATATCAGCCATGCATTTATTCTTACAGAAATACCCTCTGAGTAGGGTGTTTGTTCACATGCAGCTGATTTATAGACCACAAAGACAATCATAATGGGTAAGATATTTGGGTAAGAGTCCCAATTCACTGCTAATCTACACCAGCATCCCTGGGAGCAGGCTGTGGCTCTGTTCAAACCACTAACAGTGCTTGGGTCTTCTCTGATCAGAAACAAACATATGTGGTTTAATTACAGCCAGGAAATCAGCATTTCAAGTGACTTGCTCTAGGCCAGAAAAAAAAAAACCAAGAAATTATGAGAAAATTGGGAATGAAACATTGAATATCTCAGTTTTGTATATACACCACCACCACCAAGCAATTCTCTTTGCCCTCCCTCAGCCAGGGTGAATGCATAAACCAGTGTTGGATTCCAGCTGCCCCCACCCTGGCAGCTCTCACCAGGAACCTTCATGTGCCCCGAGACAAAGAACATGGCTTTAATATGCACAGGACACATGGCATGATTCATCCTTCCACACTGACCTACATAGTCATTTATGCCAGAGCAGGATGGAAACAAAGCCCTTTTGGGACTAATTTGGGAACAAGGGCCAGCTCCTTTCTCAGCTCTAAGTGCTCGTGGGTGCCATGAGGCAGGGGCAGGCTGGAGGCATCCAGACACAGCATCCTTCCCTTGTCTGCTGGTCTAAACTGCAGAGAATTCCCCTGGTTTTGGAGTCAGAACTGCAGTGCTTGAAAGAGGAAAGCAGAGGAGCAGCTGAAAGCCACAAGAGCACAGCAGAAGGCCGAGGAGCAGAGGGCCCTGTGCTGGAAGAGCAGCAGGGCTGGAGGGCAGCACTGGAAGCCACTGGCAGAGCTTTGTGGGGACACTGCCAGAAGCACTCACATCACACGTGGCACTGTCAAGGCTTTCAGCCTCCTCTTTAATGAGGGTTACATCGCTCCCACGGGCTACACAGACATGGAGGATTTTCTGAAACCTCACTCAAGTGAAGCTCCACCAGCACCAGCTCTAGTGGTGCTTTGGTACTAATCCTGCTTGAGCAAAGTCATACAAAAATATGACACAAACATGAACAGGAACCAAAGCATACTCTGTTTTATTAAACCAATGTTTTTTATTAGGTATTCCTGGTGGGAAAAAGGATAAAAGCTGTAGGGGACAAAAAGTTGCCAATGAAACCTATTAGACTAATGAACCCAAGTTTAACCTCTGTATAAACCAGCTGGAGTGAAAAATGCCACTCTCTGTCTACTCTAGGCAGCCAAGTAGAAGGAAAAACCTTGGAAAAAGGTAAAAGCACATGAAGACTTTGTTGAAGTCCTATACCAACAGAGGTAGTGTGGAGAGGCATTTTGAATGGAGAAGCTGCTCCCACAAAGTGCCAAACATCCACAGCCTGGATGAGCCACAAGCTGGGAAAACAGTGGAAAGCTTCCTGATTTATTGGTGTGCTGGAAGACAGGGCAGAGAGCCAACTGATGGAAGTGTAGTTGAATGAAAGATTGAATCCTCACATGTACACAAGTTATTTATTTTTCAAGGTTGGGATTGAAGGTATTCGAGATGGCATTTTATGTTTGGACTTAGGTGTTTTTTGTTTTTTTTTTTTTATGTTACAGTCTCAGTATTGTGAGTTTAGTAGTTTTTTCATTAGTAAGGTGCAAAATGGTTAATTAACTTTTTTTGTTAAAATTGTTTTTAAAACTAAACTATTTAATTAAGAAAGGACACCTAGATTATTTTCCCTTTTAAACCAATAACTGATCCCCCAAAGCCTCTTTCTGTCTAATCACAAAACATCACTTAAATTCATGAAGAAGAAGGAAGAAGGTAAAGAAGAACAACTTGTTCATGCTTTAAAACTTCTATTTGCTTCATATTTATTTTTATATTTTAAAATCTTAAACTCTAAGTTTTCTACTTTGTGATATTACATACTTCTAACTAAATACACACTCGTAATCTTAGTGCTATTAATCAATTTTAAAAGCCTGTTCCACAACCTCAGGTCAAATGCAGTGTTGTCTTGTGGGTCTGTGCCTTTAAGCACAGAAAGTTTAAAATTCTCAGCATCCAGGATTCCAACAGAAGGCAGACAGTCCTGCAGCAAGATGCTGAGTCCCAGGCAGAATCCAAATAGGGTGCACACGTGGAGAAGAGATTCATCACTGCCAGTAGCTGAGAGGATTGATTATTGATCATGTCTGACACTGCCACATTGCACAGGGACAACACTGATGGAGCAACATGTCACCCCACTGTGCAGTGCTGCTGCTGTTTGAGGGGTGAGGCATCTCTGCCCAGCACACTGTCACACCCTGCATGTGTCACAGCAGCAGGGCCACAGCTCACATCTCGCACGTTGCTCTCCTGGAAAGATGAAAGGGTAAAAGGCTTGATTCTATGATTAATAGCTAGGAGCTCTCTGGCTACCAGCTTATCTGTAAGGTGATAATTTGACTCTCTGCCTGATTGCTGCTGGTGTTTTTCAAACACTCCCTGTTCAAGCTGCAGCTCTTTCCCAAACTGAAAAAGCGCTCTCTGAAATCCTCTCATGGAAACCTTGCTCTGAGTATGACTCAAAATGAGCAAACAGCTGTAGTTTTACCAGAGAAGGAGCAAAATTCCTGCAAGTCACAGCTTCTTGGCAGTGTTAAATGTGCTCCAGCACTGGCAGCAGTGCTTTGCTAACAGCACCAGGCTCTGACTACATTGGAGTACAAGTTATCACTACGCTGAAATGAGAATTAAATGGGGTTGCTCTAGCAAATGTCAGGTTAATGTGATGATGGGAAATTGCTCTAACTGCCAAGCCCTCCTCCCCCCACATGAAATCCTCTTCCTAATATGTATTTCAGCCAGGTTGAGCAGAGATCACACCTCCCTGTGGGTGAGCAGCAGCTGCCTCTCCCTGTGAGCCCTGTGCCACACCACCAAACACGGGATTGCTTTCACCCATAGGTGATGCCAGGAGAAAGAGGTTTAGTGGCATTTTGCTGAATATATCATATTTTCCTCTCGAAAGATCCACTTCCTCGTGATTTTCACTTCTCCTCAACTTTTGCATAAGTTGCTTTTTTCTAAAGTTAGCAAGGGAGCTTGACCTGTGGGTTAACTCTTTCCAGCCCCTTTCCACCCCTCAACAAAATGAGATAAAGGTTTATGAAGATGAAGCAGGGGATCCCTACTTCCCTGGAAGTGTTCAAGGCTGGGCTGGATGGGGCTCAGAACAACCTGGTCCAAGGGAAAGGGTCCCTGCCCATGGCAGGGGGTTGGAACTGGATGATCTTTCAGGTCCCTTCCAATCCCCAATCATTCTGTGCCTCTGTGATTCTGTTTTAACATCAGTACAAACATGAGGGCACTCATCCTGTTTTGACAGCTGAGTTGCAATGTATTTTAACAAGCAACCCAGGATACTTCTTCTAAGGGTTTTCTACATGCTTAAAAGCAGATTTCAAGAATTAAAATAATCTTAGAGTTAATAAATCGATAAGAAGTAATTGAAATCACATCAGCTCTCACCCTGCATATGCAGACACCAGCTTTTGCCTGCATCCATGTGACTGAAAGATGCTGCAACACTTATTTCAGGGTTTTCACTTTTAAATGTCCATGAAAAATGGTGCCAGTGAAAAACAGGGCAAAGAACTATGGTGAACTTTGGGATGTATCAGGAATACAGCCTGAGTCTTCTGACTGATTGAAAAAATCTTCAGCAACACAGACAGCAATTACAGCTGTTCTAGAAACTTCATTCTGAAACCAGAAGAAATCTGTGGTACTGATAACATTTCTGAAAGCTTTTCAAATCATTTTCTTAGTTTTTAATTAGCTTCTGCCAAGAGGTTGTGGCTTAGAGCTTGGAACAGAGAGCTGGGAGTAACAACATCCAAAGTCTACTCCCAGCTGTGGAAGTGACAGGAGAGGTGGCTCTGGGCCACTGGCTGCAGCCCCCTGGTCCAACTTCCACAACTGTAAAATGGGTAAAATCATCCTTACTGCTCAGGGAGAGTGTGAGATCTAATTAGAAGTTTGCAAGGAGCCCGCTGGTCCTCCAATGAATTGTGTGGGGGAAATGAACAGTATTATCATATGGGTAATGAGCTCTCACAAGACAGTGACTCCTTTGTTCAAAGAAACCAGCTTTTACAGCAGCAGCCAAGATCCAGCAGAAGTTTATTAGAGAAAAGTAAGTGTTGCTCATCTCTGTGTAACTGAGAATTTATTGCTTTATATTAGGAGGATTTATCTGCAACATATTGCATCCCTCGGAGTTTTTACCTTTAGGGAATGACTTAGGAATAACTCCTTAATACCTAGTTTTGTAATGAAAATTAACTTTAGCTATCTTATGAATTGTTTATCTTAAGGCTGCACAATCAGTCTGATTATAAAAGTCTAGTGTTATTCAAAAGACTGAAGAATCTCAGGTGAGTAGATGAATATTGAAAAGATACCAGGGACATTCTGATTTTCTGATTCTGTTCCACTCATGAGCCCATTTCTCATATGAAGAAGAACAAGAGTGTAATTGTATTGCAACTTATTACTGTCTCAGGGAAGAAGCAATTACTATATGTATATGAAAAGATCATTAAATATTTCCACTGGTAACCATGAATCATGCCAGAAATATATTACAATCATACTGTATTTTCATTGCATTCCCCACAAGAAACTTTGTCAACAATTAATTCCAGCAACAGTATAAGGAAATAGCAAATAGAGTATAATTTTTTCAGTCATCCTTACTTGCATACTGAAACGAAAAAAGATGTGACAAGAAGCAGCTGAAACGTTGGAATTTGTTAGTTAGCAGAATAATCTGTGCAGAGCTGAGTGACTATAGGGGTGCAGCCACCTGAGTGAAATGTGGGGATGTGTTGGTGCAGCAGTGAGTCCCTGCAGGCTCAAAAGGTGAAGCAATCAGTCCAACCCTCTGGTTTTCACTGCTGGGAAAAAAAATAAACACTGACATCCCTCCTCCCACCCACACAATGCCACCTGTACCAGCTGTTCAAGGCAAAAGCCCCAACAGCTCCAGCACCTTGGGGTAGAGCCCTGTGAGCCACAGTCCTGGCCAGGACACAGAGGCCTCTGAAATATTTGGGGGTGGTGGTAAATGGTTCAGTCACTCTGTTTCTCTCTACTTAAATTGTATTTTCCCTATTTTTGATGTCTTCACCAGTGATGACAGGAAAAACCAACAGGTTTTCTGTGTAACAAGAGGCTACACGCAGCATTCCTACACCATCCCAGCCACCAGAGCCAATTGCACAAGCAGTGCCAATGTATGACATTTATGAATTATGTATGAACTTTATATTGCCACAGGGCCAGGGCAGCCACCAGCCCAACAACATCAGCCTTGTGTCCATCCTGCAGCACCTTGCATCACCTCACTGGACTGGACTGCCCAGCCTGCCCACTCCTGCTGGTCTCTGCCCACACAGCTCCACCACTGTGACCATGGAGAGGAGGGAGCCTGGCAAGAAACCACTGTGGCCATGGAGAGGCTGGAAAGCAGCCACACTGCCTCAATTCCTTTCCCGGGCAGGCAGAGCATCTTGCCTTCCCAGAAAAGTTGCTTGTTCAGAACAAAAAGTCTGTGGGGTCAGTGGCTGCAACAGATGAGTGGGAGTAGGGATGGAAGGCAAAGGGAGTCCTTATTTTCAAGGTGGGTGGTAGAGTAAAAGAGGAGAGAATGGCACCAGAGAAGAAACCCCTGAGCCTCAGAAGGACAGGAGGATCATGAACAGACTCATAACAATGGCTTGTGCCCCAGCATCCAAGAGCCCCCAAAGTCTCCAATGCCCCAGCCTGCCAGAGAGAGCTGTTGTGGCTCAGGGGAGAGGCAAAGAGCAGAGAGGCACTCAGGACATTTAGAAGAGAAACTGTTGTAGTTAATCAGTGGCTTTTAATTATCACACCCAGTGACAATGCCCACTTGGCTGAAGATATAATCCTCTACCACTTTTGTAGTAGAGAAGGGGAAGACACTGCATTTTTTCCTCCTCTGAAATGTTAAGAGAATCAGGACAGCTTTGTAACTCTCACAGCCAGATTACTTAACAGGAAACTGCAGGCAGTTATGAAACAGGTACAACACAGTGTGCCAGGCTCAGGAGGTTCCACATGCATTAATCAAAGGCAAGTCACAACGATGATAGCACCAGAGATACCGAGGCAGCTTTGCCTGCAGTTGAAGACACACGTGGCAGCAAAGTCTTCCCTTCCCACTGTTGATTTCCAGCTGCTTTGCAGTTTGCAAAGTAAAGCTTGTGGTCTTCCTCTGCTCTTCCAGGCTTTGTAACCACTCCAATAAAACCACAGAATCACAGAATGATGAGGCTGGAAGAGACCTCTAAGATCATCAAGTCCAACCTATGCCCTAACACCACAACTAGACTATAGCACCAAGTGCCAAGTCCAGTCTTTTTTTAAACATATCCAGAGATGGTGACTCCACCACCTCCTTAGGAAGACAATTCCAGTATTTTATTATTCTTTTTTCCTAATATCCAACCTGTACCTTCCCTGACATAACTTGAGACTGTGTCCTCTTGTTCTGCCAGTTGCTGCCCAGTGGAAGAGATCAATCCCCACCTGTCTACAACTTCCCTTCAGGAGGTTAAAATTATTAACATGAGGCCAGTTTTGCATTAAGACTTCAGCAGAGTTCAGCTGTGATCTGCCTTATCTCTGTGTGTGTTTACAGCTGAATTCAGAGTGCCTGCAGCCCTCTAGCAGTGTGTTTACCTTGTGTATGTCCATCTGGTGTACATAGCATGCACACCTGATAGAGGGAAAGCCTGCCTGGATTGCTCCTTTGGTTTTCTTTTGGAAGGAATCACAAGACAATCAGAGAGAAGTCAGCTTGTTGCCACCATGATGGAAAAATCTGCCACTTCAATGTGGATAACAAATGGAATACCTTTATAAGTGAGTTGTAGAAACTGGAAAAGTTCTGGATCTACATCTTATTTTTATCATTCATTCATGAAAAGTGTCCTGTTTGTCCCAAAATTAAGACAGTAATATCCACTTAGTGTAGCAGAGAATGCAGCACAACTCTCCTGTATGACCAATACTTAATTTCATGTAATCTTGTTTAGATTCAGGTCAATGTAATGGGATCTATTCCAGATTAACACAGGCATAAACACAGAACTGGAGCTTAAGCTGAAGGCCTCAGGGTCCTTCTTTCTGGATCTCTACAGCTGTTCTACACCTCAGTCTGGAAGATGTGATGAAAGTCACCTACACAGCCAAAAAAATGTTTCCTCTTTGCAAGCAGCTACTGCAAACACTTCAGCAGGCAAGTATTGGCTAATCCCTATGACTCTGCTGATGTTCTGGTACATCTCTGTTTGGAAAACAGACAAGTCAGCATCAAAATTATTTCTGCTGTAACAAAAAAATAATAATAAGAAGAAAAAAAGCTACAAACAAAAAAGACCCCACCAGATTATTTGCAGAACAGCTCTTGTAACAAATGCTTTAAAGAAAAAATAATAAATTAACAGGTCAATAGATGAAAATATGAGAACGCTTCTTTTACAGCATTTGCTAGCCTTCCAGTTAGTCTCCTTCTGAAACTAAATGACATTCATCCCTGGAGATCTTTCTTACTACATTCTAGATCTTGAGAAAGACATATTTTCTGTTACTAATAATTCTTACCTCTCCTTGACCTTCCACCCTCTGTTCTTATGGCATCAATCATGTCCTCATGCAATGTTTACCTGGTGCTTTTTTTATTTTTGGGACAATCTGGGACACCCACTGTCTCTTCTTCTAATCTGATGTAACTGCTTGTCGTGTTCAAAGAACATGGGGAGTGCTGACAACACTAGATCATATCAAAGCTCCCGCTACTCCAGGGTTTGACAACGGTCAATGGATTAAGAACAGCACAAGCTTGCATGGTTTTACCTCTAGAATATTTTTCCAGCTTCTAGCAACATCTGGTTTAGGAGTTTCTTGAGCAGAAATGTTGTTTGCATATTTAGGGTGTATGTTTCTTCTAGATATTTGTTTTATCCTCTTCTCAGTCCTTATAGACAACACACTGCAATAGATTGTAGGTTCCAGATTCTGGGGTAGAAAACTAAAACAAGTAATATTTTTACTGTTATGTAAGTGGTGTCTCATCATCTATGGTTGTTTCATGCCTAACGAAAAGAACAAGACTATGCTTAATTATATTAATATTTACAGAAAGCAGTTGGGTTCTTCAGGTTTGGATACTGGTGATTCAGTAGACAGCCTCTTCCCTTGAGTCATTAAAAACATTGCCTCAGAATGTGAATATTGCTGTAAGTATCAGCCTTAACACTGAATAAAAACATAAAGTTCTCAGCACTCTGAGATTTTGAAAAATAACTAATCCAGCTGTCGAGTTGCTAGCTTTAATTTCCTTGGCCTGCACTGCTGAACTGATCTAACTGATGGTCACTTAAATGTTGGGGTTTTGTCCTCAGCTGCCACATGGACCTGCCCTGTTGGGTGACTGCACTGTTCCATCCAAGGGAGCTGTACTTGCAGACAAATTAATGTGTTCATTAAAGCCTCATTCCGTTCTTTATGACTTCAGCACCAGCTCTAATTACTGAATGGATTGAACAAGCTAAGCACTCTAGCAACCTGTTATTAAGATTACCTGAAAACACAGCTGAGTCTGGCTATTAGAGGTGTGACCAACTTTGTTACAGAAAAAAAAATTCCAAATGAGAGCAACTCCTCCCCTTCCATCCAGTCTCACCTGACCTCTGCTGATCTGTCACACCCTTACCATTTTAGCTGAGGGAGATGAAACTACAGAGGAAAGCATGAGTTACACATGATTCAGTACCCTGTCAGCAGGACAAGAGGAGGGTGTCCGAGTTCCTTTATTAGTGTGCTCTGCACAGAAACTCCTCATTTCTGTCGCCGCACTGGCCACGCTCACTAGTTAGCCTTGGAGTTGGTTCTGTCAATGGAAAACACATCTTTATGAGCCCACCCTCTCCTGCTAGAAAGTGGCTGACATAAAAGCTGCTGCAAAGCTGGCAGGAGATCAGTTTGCTCAGCCAGGACTTGCAGTGTCACTGACCATGAGCACTCTCACTGCAGTGGTGTCAGCCCAGCAAGGGCCAATAAAATGCTGCTGCCACGGGCATTTGATTCTTGCAAAAATAGGTCATCCAGGAATACAGGCTGCCAGAAGCACACCAGGCAAGTAAACAACTTGTGGATGTGCGTGGCAGAGTGGGGAAATATCCTGAGAACCAGGGCCAGTATTTCAGTGGGGCAAAGAACCCTGATACCCCAGGATTGCAAGTGCTGGA
The DNA here is from genome assembly GCF_050655825.1 of Lonchura striata. Lineage (NCBI taxonomy): Eukaryota > Metazoa > Chordata > Aves > Passeriformes > Estrildidae > Lonchura > Lonchura striata. Next base: position 8,118,508 of record NC_140704.1, read on the forward strand.
GTGAAGTCAATGTGAACACCACCAATGACATCAGTACAGGACTGGACTCCTGGGACTGAATTCTGCAAGGCACCAAGCACACACGTACACTGCTGAGAGTGCTGGCCTTCCTCAGGAAACACAGGAGTTTAGAGGAGTCTGAAATTTAAAAAAAAAAAAAACACCTGCTAGTGCAGGTACGTCATGAAAATGAAAGGCCTGCAAAGACAAGGATGCAATACACGAGTTAATTACTTCTCATCTCCTTTCAACAGAAACATAAATTACTGGTTTGACGAATTGCAAGATTGCAAGAGCATAGCTAAATATGAGATAACATCTCTATTCAGAATCTCTTTGGAATAATAAAGGATAGAGATAACAAGGCAAATACAAATCTGCAATTTTTTTTTCCAATTAAACAAAACAAATTAGATATCACCTTTTGTTGATATCACTTTAATGAGGAGTCTATTTTTTAAGCACCTAAACATTTAAAATTTAACTGATGACCTGCATTAAGACCTAAACTCACTACATTCTAATTATTTAAAGTAAATACAAGTTCAAGCAGTCTGTATTTGCGGCTGAAAATGAAAAGGAAAACCATTTTGCTGAGAAACACATGGAACAGGATCTTACTGTAACCATGACCAGGCTGCAGAAGGAGCAGCCTTGCCTACAAAGTGTATCAATCTCTCCCAGTTCTGTACCAACTAAATTAAACTAACTAGTAACCAACTAGTTTATTTAAAGTTGGAAATCTCTCCTCTGCTGGTAGCCTAAGGAGCAAAGATTGTTTCCTCAGCTTCTGAGGGGCTGCCACCATCTGTCCTGGAGCATAGATAAACTCAGTTTATGCCAAGTCAGTGCAGAAGGAAGTGCTGCTGCAGGACTGGCCATGGCAGCAGCCTGCAGAGGCTGTGGAGGGGCCTCCACAGAGCTGTGGGTGACACAGATGACGTGCTGCTGAGCTGGAGGGAGCCCTGGGACTGACAGATCCAGCGCTGCTGGGATCAATACAGTCCCCTGCTCCAAAGTCAACTTTGCACATGGTGATTGAGCTGAGGTCAGTGCATCCCCAGCCTGGTTAATCCTCAAGCCAGACAAGCCAAGTGTAGATAACTGAGAATTGATTTCCCCATTGAAGGGACAGACAACTACAGGTTCTCTCTTCACTTTATGATCTACAAGGAAAAGTACAGCTTTTAATTATTATCAGTGGTAAAGAATTATTTATATTTTTGTTAGGGAAAAAAACCACCCCACAAAAATAACCAGAACAAAAAACAACACAGAAGATAAAGAAGTGGCCTGTTTAGGACATGGCTTCTTGTTTGCTGATTAGAAAAGTAAAGCAGTGCTACTGTGACAGATAAAGAAGCCTGATCTATCTCTCAGAATAGCATATCCAGCATAACGTGACACAGATTAATGGGTAAGCAGAGAAAAGTGAATTTGCACTAGCTCTGAATCCTCCCCCTTTCAGTCCTCTCAGGAGATGAAATAATGTCTGGTGGCATTATCAGATGAACTAAATGAGGAAAGGAAATCAGAAATAAGTTTGGAAAAACTTATGGCTCAGGCAGTTTGGGGAAAAAAAAATTGTGCTTACCAGCAGAGTAGGTCACTAGTGACACTGATACTGATATTAGGGTTTCTTGTATTTGCTCCTGGTCTTTAGTTATATGCTGAAAACCTACTCCATGGAACTGTGGACGTAGGAAGAAGAGAAGTTTTATGTATGTTAGTTTGGAATAAAATACCGAAGTTTGGGGGTTGTTCTCTTGAGCAGTTGAGTCAGTGGATCTGTCCCTAACAGATGTCCAGAGCAGGATAAAGCTTTGTTTGCCTTTATTGAGGTGCTACACAACAAACTGTAAAGCAACTGCAGGAGACAAATCAAAGAGGATTTTGGCTATTTGGACCAAATCTTTGTAAAAGACCTAATCTACAAATTTTATACCTCAGTAAAAAAATCAGGTTTGCCCAAAAGAGAGGATTGATCAAATCTACAGCTGTGGGTTTGCACACAACAGAACCTAGGCACATCCATGCAGGTCACTATCAGTCTGAGCAGTAAAAAAAGCCTTTGCAGCTCCTTTGCTAAACATCATCACCTGGAGCCTAGGTCTAAATTATTTTATTAATGCTTGGTTTAAGCAGAAGATCTCATCCAGCCATTTCTCTAGGGCAAAAGGCCAACCATGCTTCCACTGGTCATAAATACTCCCTGTTCTTGCACTACTGCCAGTCTTTTTTCCATACTGCAGAAAAGCCTTTCAAAAAGATTGAGTAAAGTTGTTTGATGGACAGTATTACAGAAAATTAAGTTTTTAATTATTTTTCAGCCAGTCTATATCTGTTCCTGAGGAATGGTTTATTGCAAAAGCAATGACACGCTCCACTGCTTGGGAAGAGTTAAAGACAAGCTGCTGTGCAAGTTTGCTCCTCACGAGGAGTGTTTGTGCCAAACCACCTTCTCCCAAGCCTTGTTCTCTCTATTCCCCTGGGAAAGACATTGATGGACATACTTCACCTTCAACATGAAATAACAGCAGGCTTTATTTCTGCAGAGAATCCAGACATGTTATGCAGGCAAGAACATTAAAGACATGCCACTAATTCTTACATTATTTATCATAGTGTTACATCAGTTGAATTAAAATTGAGTTGAATTATCTGTAAAATGTACATTTAGCCTAGACCAGAATATTCATTCCAGATGGAGGAATTCTTAAAAAAAAAAAAAGTAGATTTCCTTTTTCATTCAGCAGAATTTTTCATGAATGAATCTTTTGGAACAAACCCAGGTCTTTGCTTTTCCCATTGAAATGTATTGGTAAAAGGTATTTCCTAATACAAAGTTAAACGTCAATGACCTCTCTGAGCAAATCAAGTTTCAGACTTTACATGTGATTGAAAATTTCAAGTGCAAATTTATCTTTTTTTGTGGGGAAAGTCACTGGGCAGTTAGACATTTCTGACTGGCTGCCAGTCCTGACACCAGACACCCATGACAGAATTTCTCCTGTGAATGGACAACAGTTTGCTTTAGCAGATCCAGGCAGGTGAGCAGAAGCACAAAATGACACATTCCTTCCCCAGCCCCATGAAAGCTTCTCTGCTACTTTAATGAGTCTCCAGTAACATCCCAAGACCAAACAACAAGTTCAAGACCAAGAACAAGTTTTTCCTGTATAGCTCAGATAAGCATTTACAGGACAGTCAAGGAAATACATATATAATCCAGGTTAGAAAGCTTTCTCCAAACTCCAAGCAAAACCAGATGGAAATATTCTGAAGACACAGTTTTGGTGTGATAAAGATCTGATGGAGAGTCAGAAATGTCCTGGGATAGTCACACAGAGATCACCAGTTTCTGTAAATGCAGGACTCAGAGAAAAAGCAGGACTTGAAGGAGGAAGTAATTTCCACAGGCAGCTGCCAGAAGATGAGGACTGGGTGTCATGGTATTATGATTGCAGTTTGTTTACACACAAGGAACAGGAAAAACACTGTAGAGAAATAGGATTGGTAATCACAACATCACAAGGAAGAGTGTCTGTATGTATTGAGTTTGCTCAATAGTAACAAACTGGGGAAAGGAAGTGGTACTGGTTTTAGCCTGTTTTCTTAATGATAGGAGATTTATTCAGCCTTGATAACTTGACTAGTATTCGCTTTCCTACTTGTCCCATACATTTCAAACCACTGGGCAATTTTAAAATTTTTTGCAGCTGGATAAAGGTCACCATGAAATAAAGTTCAAGATGTTTTCAGAATGAAGACAGAAAGGAAAAATACAGAATCATTTGTACTGTTTTTTATGAATTCCAGTTAAGTGTGACTGAGGGAAATACCCAACAAGAGCTTACAAGAATCCACAACAGCACGTGAAAAGATGTCAACAATGAAAATTTATACTCAGTTTGCCATCAGTTGACAAAAACCCAGGGTGAGTGAGCTCACAGGAAACTGCTGGGCACGGTGGGTGGAAGGGCTGGGGGGTGAGCTGCAGTGGGACACACTTTCCATGCAGGAAAGGCAAAACAAGCAGTGGCACCACTGACCTCAGCAGGCTCCACGCCCCTACAGCTGCTCCTCCTCACTCACCACACTGCTCACAGGGATGGATGAGAAGTGGATTAGACAAGGGAATGGCTACAGCCAAAACCTGCAATGCAACCTGTGCTGCCTGGGTCACAGCCTGCTGCTTCCCAGAATGATGACATGGGGAGATCCACGAGCAGGGACTGGAAATGGGATTAACTCTGCAGGAGCAGAGATATGGCTGACTAGCTGGTCAATGAATGCTAGCTCTGAGGCAACCTGAGCTTCAATACTCATGTCATGAAGGCAGAAAAAAAGCTGTGACTTGCAGTAAAGGACAGGGAGGAGTGGAGGAAGGGATGGTTGCACTGTGGCCATCAAAGGCTTTTGCACCACAGCTGGTATCAGTGAACCCAGTGCAACTGGTGACTAAGCAAGATACCAGGTGGTGTAAGAGCATCAGAGCTTTGTTATTTGTTTTGTGAAGACAAGAGTAGATAGTTGAACATTGAAGAAATATAGAGATAATTTCAAACAAGACAAATAATTGTTAATAAAATAAAACCCAAAGACAAATAATTGTTAATAAAATAAATACTACAGTTTTTTCTTAGTCTTACAGATAGACTCTTTCTCTGTTCAGGTGTGTGTGAAGCAATGGCTCTATGAGACTCTGCAAGTCTTTCAAGACTAGCCAGAGTAAATCCATTCCAAATAAGGTCCAGGCTCTGACAGCTGCAGATAAAAAGAAGCTGAACTTGGTCTATACAACCTCAACTGTGGAGTTCAAGTTCTCTTCTCCTCATGACACAACCATTTTTAGTAACCTTTGTTCAAAAAAAGGTTCAATTACCTATTAACAACCTCTTCAATGATAAACCTTTAGAATCTGTTTATATGTGTGTGGATATTTATAGTGCACTTTGGAGCTAATGATAACATATACAATAGTCACCACATAAGGTTTATGCAAGGTATTTTTTTAATATACACAAACCACCTTCCATATACACTACAAGCTTGCAATTTTCAAAACACCTTTAGGTATTTGAATCTACTAATATTCACTTAGGCAATTTCTACATCTGTGGAAAACTCACCCTTGATATCCAAAGGCATTCTGGTAAAAAAAATACCATTTTATTAACAGGGCTAAGACTCAGTGGAAGTCCAACAGTTTTGAACTTGCAATCAGTATATAAGACAGAGTGAATAACCCCTTCGTGGCTGTAGTCATATTGGAAAATGTAGTCCATCTGTAATTCGAAGTAAATATAGCCATGACAGTTAAATTAAATCCACTTTATACGGTCTGACCATAAGAAGTGGTCTCATACTTATCAATTTTATTTAAGCCTTTACATTGCTGGGTTGGTGTAAAAGGCCCTTTATGTCAACAGGAGTCCAGCCCTCTTTGTCTTCTGTGCATGCAAGTATAGCATTGCAAATATTTACCCAATTAGACAGTTAGCTCCACCCAAGTAGGAACAAACAAAAACAACTGCTCACAGCATTCCAGAGAAACAACACAGCACAAGAACAAATTTCTGCATGCAAACACAGGCAACCTACTAGCCATGGAACAGCAAAACCAGCAGATTCTTAAATGTTAAAAGTTAGGGGCAAGTCCTCTTTGATAACCACAAATCTTCATGCTGCTGATTCAGACATAGTTGTCTGGCTGATTTTTCCAGATGAGATTCCTCCAGCGCATGTGAGAAAATTAAATACATATTCAGTTGAATAGATGCCCAGGATGGCTGATGAGAAGACCAACAGCTTCTCAGATGGGATGCATAGAATTTCTGGCTTCTCAGACAGGACACAAAGCCATTCATCTTGAGATGTTTTGTGTTTGTTTCTTCTGTTTTCTCTGACAGGGTTACTGGATTTTATTCCTGGTGTTTTTTCTCTCTTGCTGGATGTGGGACATTATTAACCAGTAACACCCAAGAGATTAATGCCTGTCTGCCCTGAGATCTTTCTGTAATCACAGTCTGCAGCCTCTGCAACAGACATGAAGGCACCAACCTCATCTTTACAAATGTCACGAGCACCTGACTTTGTGAGACAATTCCCAAACAAACCTGGACAAACAGTGAAACCTGGGTGAGTGCTACACCCACAAACCATTCTCTATGATAACAGGATAGAAACATGCAGCTGCCCTCTGACCTCACAGCTTCAATCTATCCTTCCTTCCTTCTAAATAAAGAAAGCAAAAGCTTTTGCTGTAGTCAGAGGACAGAAATGGGCACTCCCAAGGCCAGTCCAGACAAACTGGGATCTCAGCAGCCTCTGGAGATTTTTTGCTCTGCTCTGTCCAAGGGCAACAGCTAAAAGCAACAGCTACTAACTTCAGCACCATTACAGGCATTAATCTGAGCAGAGTGGGCACAGTGCATAATCCTGAACCAAGGATATTATGAACCTGATGTGTTTTGAACTTCTTCAGCACTCTGCATAAGCAACATCCAAAAATATGCCTGAATAAGCAAGCAAAGCTGGCAGCACGCAGCTCAGATCATTAAAGAGGTTAAGTCTGCCTAAGTTAAGCATTTGATTTGATCTGTTAGTAGTACCTGTAAAAACAGTAACATTTACAGGGCATATTTGAAGCTGCTGTGTAAGGTCCAATCCTGCAGTGCAATGACAGCAAGAGCTACATTAGTGTATAGCTAGAACAACTTAGCATTTAATTAGTCCTTTGAGTTTGCATGCAAGTGGCCTGATCTCATTATTACAAGTGTGTCCTTTTATGAGTAAAAGCTGAAGGGTTTGGCTTTACATAAATACATTTTTCAGCATAACCTAGCTTCAGCAGTTTCTAAAGTATCTCTCCAGGCAAAGTTGTACCCTTCCCACATGCTGCACATTTTTAACTTAAAGTTCAGCTTGGCAATCTGAAACCACATCTGACACAATTTTTCCCACCAAGGTACAGTGAGCTGCATTTAAGAGCACTGATGTAATCACTGACATGGGAATCAAGACTTTGCCTGAAAAGCTGCAATATTTACAGTCCTAATCATGAAGCAACATGCAAGCCACAGTTCCACACCACATTGTGTACTTGCACATGTGCACGTTCTCTCTCTGATGCTTTTCCTCTGCACTGGTCTTCCTGGTTGTATGGGCAGCTTTACACTGGAAAGCTTTTCCCATTATCCAGTTCAAACCCAAGCCAGCTCCCTGAATAAATATATCAATAGAATGATGGGGGAGGGGGGGGTGAAATCATGGGTAGGTTACCTCCACATTTTCACATTTTCAGGATGGTAGCCGGGAAGAGGTACTGCCAGTACATGGGCACCTCCACCAACCTCTTTCATGTAGTCATAATGTTGACCTTTAAGATAAATTACAGATGTCTTAAAGGCCTCCTTATTTTGTTTTGGGTTTGGGTTTTGGGGGTTTTTTTAAGCAGTGAGAATTGGGCAGAATCATCCTATATGAAAAGCTCTGGAAGAAAGTGTTTTCCATATGAGAGGAGCAGCTCTAAAGCTCTTGGCCCTTGTGCTCCTGAGTTGAAGGGACATGAGGATGCACAGACATAACCAGAGTGTGTAATGCTGAGTCTATTCCTGGGAGCCACAGCTCTGCTATTTATAGTTACTGCCATGGAAAGGATGGAAAGCAAAGGGCAGAGCCAAGGAGTTCTGATCTGATTTAGACCTTGACCACCTCATCAGACATCGGGGCTGCAGCCAGCTCTCCGAGGTGGGAACAGTCCTTCTGCTCCACAAAGTGAGGGGTCTGGAAAATGAGGATGCTGCAGAGCTGCTTCCTCTCCTTTGTAACTCCTTGTTCCAAGGTGAGGACCTACACTGTCACTGCATGTCTCCCCCACTGCAACACCATGAAATCTAAAACCTGAAGTAAGCTGGAGTACCATTTTTGGGGGGGTTCATATTTAACCCTACAAATTAGCATATGAATTCCAGAAGGGTCCTCCTCAAGCACATATGACAAGTAACTGGGGGGGTTGCCTACCTTAGAGGAAAAGTGCTGGAATTAAGTGTTATAAGAAGAGGGATGTAAGAGGAAGGCAGTTCACAATGAAATCCTTGAGGGAAGTTCCTTTTTATCCTATGTGAGAATGACTGAGTCCAAAGTTACCAAACAAGTGAAAATCATTTAATCTTAAATCAACCATGGACATGCTTGCCTGAACACACACCTTAGAGGTGCCTTTTTGCAAAGGACTGATGTTATGTAAGGATTAGAGATAGAAATGTACCTAATTGTCTTCTTTATGCAAGCAATAGTTCCATCAAGAAATAAATGCATTTAAAAGACAATGTTCCTCCTATTTGGTGGTTTATCATGATATTTCTGTTTATTTCACCCATTTAGTCTCTAGTCATTAGTCTATCATGACTTGGACTAGTATTATAAGACACAGGCCACTCCCTCAGATGACACTTGACAAGCTACTCCTTTAAAAAGTCATTTTAGTCAATAATTCTACCCTCAAGCAAACCTGGTCCATAGTGCCCTGCTTTTTATGTCATAACTAATGTTAAAAAAATACGGAAGCATCACTTCTAATCTTTAAAGGTCTGGACATAGAATAAATAAATGTATAAATGGAAATACAGAAAAATTAGAATATCAGCAATTTTAACCACATCTGGACAGAACAGCTTGCCTCAGTAAATAATGTTTATGCTAGCCTCACAAACCTACTGTCATCACCAAAGAAGTAACTTTTTCAGCAATATAACCAACAAACAGTATTTTTTCTTAATGAAGTTTAGATTAAATCACCATTTTGAATACCAAGTATGAATTTACTGAACTCTCTGCTACATAAATATGCAGAACTTTGATGATGAATGAAATCAAAAGAAAGGCAAAGGCACTGCCTTTGTGTCAGGACAGAGGTTCATTGACAGGGAGTCAGTACCCACAGCTGCATGTGGGATGTTGGTTGGCTAATTATATGATAGCTGTTACTTTATAGACATTTGAAGACTGCAGCCTGCATGGAATTGTTCTTTCTGTTTTGTTCTGGTAAAAAAAAAAAAAAAAAAAAAAAAAAAGCAGCTAGAGAAACATCAGCAACTAAACAAAAAACATTCAATTAACCTTTGTCATATGCCCACTACAATATTATTAACTACACAAAGACAAGGCTTTGTTCAGATACCTTAAGGTTTAATTTCCATGTTCAAACTCCAGCTATTGTTCCTCACCCTCAGATTATGTAAAAGCAGCCAAGTTTTTAAGCTCTGCTCACTGCAGATGACTCACATTATTATACACTAACCAGCATCACACTTTGTTTTTCCCCTTTGTTTTACATGCCTGAAGTGTTCTGGCTGGAGTTTGCCTAGTTCAGAGCTTGTACATTCTGCATCCTGCATCCTGCCCTGTAATCACTCCCTGTCCTTCTCCTTTCAGTTTTTAACGAGCTCCTGCACTGGGGCTTGGGCAATCTCACAGAGCCACCCTGGAGAACTCAGCATACACCATTTACATCTCAGGTGTTCTGACCTCTGAGAAGGAACCAGGACATCAGTGACAAGTGCTGTCCTGCATGGTCCTCACTGGGACCAGTGTTATTGAATGTCTCCATCAATGACACAAAGGGATTGGAGGCAGCCTCAGCAGGTTTACAGATGACACCAAGCTGAGTGGTGCAGTGGCCACACCTGCAGGACCTGGATGAACTTGAGAAGTGGCCCACAAGAATGTCCTGTGGTCTAACAAAGCCAAGTGCACGGTGCTGGGTCTGGGCTGGGGCCATGCTGGTGACAATCCAGGCCAAAGGATGAACAGATCAAGAGGATTTGGGGGCACTGGTGGATGGGAAACTAGACATGACCTGGCCATGTGCACACCCGTGTCTTGGGCTGCGTCCAAAGCACCGAGAGCAGCAGGGAGAGGGAGGGGATTCTGTCTCTCTGTTCTGCTCGGACCCCACCTGGAGTGCTGCATCCAGATCTGGGGTCCCCAACACAGGAAGGACATGGATCTGTTAGAGCAACTCTGGTGGAGGCCACCAAGATGATCAGAGGGATGGAGCACCTCTCTTACAAGGAAAGGCTGAGAGAATTGGGATTGCTCAGCCTGCAAAGAGAAGCCTTCAAGGTGACCTAATTGTGACCTTCCAGTACCTGAAGGGAGCCCACAAGAAACATTGAGAGGGACTTTTTACAAAAGCCTGAAGTGACAGGACAGGGGAGAATGGCTTCACCTTGAGAGTAGGTTTAGGTTAGATAGCAGGAAGAAATTCTTTATTGTGAGTGTGGTGAGACCCTGGCACAGGTTGTCAAGGGAATTTGTGGATGTCCCATGCCTGGAAGTGTTCAAGGACAGGTTGGATGGGGCTTGAGCAACCTGGTCTAGTGGAACCCCCATGGCAGGGGGTTGGAGCAAGAGGATCTTGAAGGTCCCTTCCAACCCACACCATTCTATGATTCTGTGATCTGCAGGCTTTGCTGCAGGTTCCTGAGAATTCACACAAGTACACTGGAGACCATTGATAAAGCAAAGAACTCAGGATGACAGACTGCTGCTGAAGTTGAAAGATTTTTTGAACTCTTGCACATAGGGTTGGCATAGGGAATCAGAAAATGAATGTCACTAAATCCTTTCATAGAGACACAGGAGATTAAGGCTGAGCATATGACACTGGGAAGGTTTCTATTCTCTGTATCAATAGGAGAAATTCTTGAAGGTGAATAAAGTCAAAAAAGTCTCCAGTGAAGCAGAGGGAGAGCAGTTTTACACATAAAACAGGCCTTGCTCTGTGATTCTTCACCACTGCCTTTTGAGCTTTTATCAGCAGACAGCTCATGTTTTGATCTGGTTTAAGTAGGGAGAAAAATAACTTGTCCAAGTATCCTAAACTTCCCACGTAAGAGGCCCATGAGACAGCCCTCATGAGGCAAGCACATTGTCAGATTCTAGAACATCACAGAGTTTAACACAGAAAGTGTGAAAGAACAGGTGAAATTATTTATTTATGTAATGAGTAGCAAGGCTGAATACTTAGAGATTCTGCTGCCTTTGCTAAGGGATGAGATAAAAATAACGATGTCATTAATCTTACAAAGACATGTGAGCGCTTCTTTCCAGAAATAACTGTTAAGCATAAAATTTCAGGCATTAATCAAAGCATGCTGAGGCCTAACCTTCCTTAGGATTCCAAAAAGAAATGTAAAGCAACAGGACTGTAAAGCAACACGAACAAAAGGGGCATTTAACCTTCATTCTAAGTGTGTAACTTTGGGGAAAATATGCTCAGGGACAGGTTATTGACTAGTTTAGATTTGCACTGATTCAGCTGGTTTTAGCAAAGCTGCAGCAAGTTTTACCCTCTCAGAAGTTGGTCTCTGTTGTCTCAAAAGAAACCAGGAAGAAAGAAGGGCACCACCACATGATATCATGAATATGAAAAAAATGCATATAAAATATTCAAATAAAATATTCTGCAGGAAATAGCAAAAGAAGCATACTCACGAGGAAAGGAAAAACACAGGATGAAAAAAAAATTGCTTAAGAGGTTCTTTTAGGAAGGAAAACTAGCAGATGCAGCACAAGGGAATATAAACTCTGCCCAAACACTGAAAATATGGGCAAGATTCAGGGGGGGAATTTAAATACAGAAAGATATTTTTTCAAATAAAGTAGAGATGCAGCACAAGCAAGGATGAATTATATTTGTTTCCCATAAGCCAAGTCCAGGAAGAGATTTCCTACAAAGATGAATCATTTTATCTCAGATCCACAGTCCTGTTGATAAATCTCAAAGTAAGTGATTCACCAAAAAAGAATATTTCCCAGGGAATGAGTTCTAGCCCTTATTTAGAGCTGTTGAAGGTGTTTCTTAGTGGTGTGGGGATGCAGATAAATTGTCTGTGTCAATTCAAAGCTTGTACACAGTGGCCATGAGGGGAAGTGTTAGGTCTGCATGTGATTTCCTGAAACAAAATGTTGTGCAGAGGAACCCATAAAAAGCTGACAATATATCAAGGCTGTTTTCTCTCAAAATAGTTGACTGAAACTTTTTGTGCAGATCCAACTGGGTCAGAAAAAAATCCAAAAACAAATGGAGAAAGAGAAATATATTGTGTCTTAAAAAAAAATCTGACAGAAGAATCTGAACAATTTTAGCATATTAAAGTAAAACCAAAAGCTGTTTCAGTACTGTAAATAGCAACAGAAACTGAGTATTTACAATTCCACTTACAGAGGACACATGTACCTTGGTTCAGCAGTAAAGTCTGCCAGACATTACTGGGGTGATCCCAGCTGGCATTAAGAGAAAAATACTGGGCTCATCTGTCACTTCCAACAGTGGCACTAACAAATCTGTCCTGTACATTTTCCAAAGGCACTTCACTCAGCAGGATCAGCTATGCTAACTCTTCCTATCCCAGCTAGCAAGGGATAGCCATATCCCAGGTCAATTTTACTCTTCATTAATGCAGAGAAGACCTGCCTCTTTCCATATCTTCAACTGATTTCATGTATTTTATTTGCTACGTTTATCACATCAGTGAAAGACGACTGGAACCACCACTGAGCACTGATCCTGGACCATCGTTGTGCCCATCATGGGCATGGCTAACAGCTACCCTTGAATGCTCAGTGCCATCCCTTGGGAAGCCCTTGGGTCCTGTATTCCTCCTAAGTGTAACAATGGCACAACCTCATGTGAAAAGATCTGCTGGTCCATTGAGGCTAGCGAATAAACACGAAGCCCAGCAATTCCTACTGCAAATGCCAGCCTCCCATGTGTCCTGGAGAACCAGCATCTCAAAAAGGAATCCTGGGAGCTGAGTCCTGCTCTGTGTACTCATTTTTTTGGTGCTGAACTCTACCATATAATGTACAGCTCACACTTAACCATCCCTGACAGGCCTCTTCCCAAACCCTTGCAGAGTACAGAGGGTGAAGTTGTATTTAACTGGGTTTTTGTTATTTTGGTCTGGCAGGATTGTGACCTGAGCTTTGCTAGTGCTGGCAGAGCAGCTGCTCAGGCTGTCAGGGCCCAGTCAGGAGCCTCAGATCCTCCAGTCACCCCATGGCTGGCTGCTGACGCAGCGTCTGGCTTTGGCACCACCATCTTACGGAGTCATTGCCTTGGCAGGATCCCCTTACACCATTTTAGAATTATGACAGAGATCAGTGATCCCTTCGTCTTCAGGAGAGGCCACAGCAGACGCCTTCAGCCTTCCCCATTACTAACTGCCATCGCCCAAAGGGACACGCAGCAGGCTGGGCAAGCACACGAGGGTTTGCCTGCAGCGGCCACTGACACTTGGGCTTAAAATGAGTCTGGGGAGATTCAGATTATATAGCTGAAAAAAAAAAATCACTTTTAGGGTGGTCAGGCATTGGGATAGGTTGCCAAGGGAGGTGGTGGAGTCACCCTGCAGGTGTTCAAGAAGTGTCTGAAGCTGGCACTGGGTGATGCGGCTTAGTGGTTTAAGGGCTACAGCGGCGCCACTGGGCTCACAGTTGGACACGATGATCTTAAAGCTCTCTTCGAACCTCGACCATTCCATGATTCCGTGACAGCATCGCCACCGCCGGCATCTCCATCCCTCCACCGCCCTCCCCTTCCCGCCCGGGAGCGGCGCGCATCCCGGGCGCGCTGCCGCCGCCGCCGGCGCGGAGCGGGCGGAGCGGCGGGCCCGGGAGGCGGGTGGTGTGTCCCGCACGTCATATCAGCCGCCCGCCCGCCATTGGCTGCGCCGCCTCACCCGAGCGGGGCCGCGGCCGCCCGGGGCTGGCGCGGCGGCTCCCGCGCCCGGCGCTCGCCCCGCCCGGCGGGGAGGGGACGGGCGGGGCGGCGGCGCGGAGCGGAGCGGCGGGCCCGGCGCTGCCTGCGGCCGCGGGTAGGTCGGCGGCGGGTAACGTGACATCCGCGGCTCGGGGTTTATAAACCTTACCCGGGGCGCGGGCCGGCGGCGCGGCGGCCGGCGCAGCCCCCCTCTCCATCCCGAGGTGAGCGGGACGCGGGTGCCCGGGGACAGACGGACGGGCCCGGGCAGGGAGCGATGCCCGTCCCCGCGGGGGCGGCGGGCCGGGGTCCGTGTGCTCCCGTGGGGACGAGGCGGCGCAGCCCCGGGGTTGCTCGGCCGGGCCGGGTCACCCCGCATCCCCCGGTGCCCGGCCGGCGCTGGAGGATGCGGCGGTGCGTGTCAGCGCGGAGGGAGGCGCGGCCCGACCCGTTGCTGGGGGCTTTAGTAGCGTGTGGTTGTGCGTGTGTTTCAGGACTCCGGAGAAACCAATGCCCAGGTTGGAGAGCTGCGCCTGGAGCTGTTCCTGCACCGCCAGAGGAAGGCACAGGAGCCAGCTGGGGGACACGGCGGCGGGGCTGGCCGCCAAGGTGGGCGAGATGCTGAGCTCCTCCGTGTCCAGCCCCTCGCTGGCGCTGGTGGGTCGCGGAGCTCGCAGCCCCAGCACCTCCAGCGCCAGCAGCACCGCCAGCAGCGCCAGCAGCACCTTGAACTGGAGTCAGCACCTGGTGCAGAGGAGCGTGGTGCTCTTCGTCGTGGGTGCTTTCATGGCCCTGGTGCTGAACTTGCTGCAGATCCAGCGGAACGTGACTTTGTTCCCCGACGAAGTGATTTCTACTCTCTTCTCCTCCGCCTGGTGGGTGCCCCCGTGCTGCGGCACAGCAGCAGGTGAGTGCCTGACCTCCACCAGCGATTTCAGCTTTATTCCTCATCCTCTCGCGGAGGAGGAGAGGCGGTGGGGCTGAATGCTTGAGCCGTGCGCGTGGGAGCCCCGCGTTTCCATCCCACAGCGAGAGATGCGAGCTCGGGCACTCGGGAGGGTGCGCGCCCGGTCCGTCCCCGCGTGTCCCGGGGCCGCTCTGGAGGCGGTGCGCTCTGAGGGCGGCCGAGAAGCGCGGGCTCCGCGCGGGCTCCGCGGGGCGCGGCGGTGAGCGCGGCGCGAGCGCGCTGGCCCCGCCCCCCGGCGCCCATTGGCTGCCGCCGAACTGGTGAGTGGCGGGCGGCGCTCGCCATTGGCTGCGGCCGCGACTGGCCACGGGCTGGGCCACAACAAGGAAGTCACGTGCGGCGGCGCGCGCGGCCCTGTCGCCACAGCGGGCCCCGCCACCGGCCCGGGCCCTGCTCCCGTCCCTGTCACCTCTCTGTCCCCTCTCTGTCCCCTGTCCCTGTCACCTCTCTGTCCACCGTCACCTTCCTGCCCCTGTCCCCTGTCTGCCCACTGCCCCTGTCACGTGTGCCCCCCCGTCACCTGTGTGCCCCTTCCCCGCTGCCCCCGTCACCTGCTTGCTCTCGCCACCTCGCCCGCTGCCCCTGTCACCTCCCCGTGCCCTCCCTGCTGTCCCTGTCACCACTGCTGGGCAAGTACCACAGAAGGCTCAGGCCGCGGTGTGGTTGTCACAGCAGCTGGCGCATACTTCGTGGTTTATCATTCATAACACCCCCACCCCCCCCCCCCCAAGTCCTTCTGTCTAGGCAAAACAAAGTTTTGGTGAAGGGTTGGAGGATTAAAAAAGGAGTTAAATTTTAGGAAACAAACCCACTCTTAAAAGTTTTTAATTTGCGTTGAAAATACTTTAAACAACTTCTGCATATTTTTGTTTAATGCATATTTTGTTTAATGTTTTGTGTGATGTCTGCTTGTATCACACAGTGAAGGGGGTATGAATGATAAACCATAAACTCGAATAAATAATGAACTGTGTTAATTAATGGATTACATTAAAGGATGAACATTAAAGGGATGGCCTGGGATATTCTCCAATGAGAGTTCTTGTAGTCCTGTCACAGTTGGATTAAACTTTGGAATTCAGGTGTTAGCATAAGTTAAGAGTCCTGGTAGCTGGTGTCAGAGTAATTAAGCTGTTTCAGAACATGTCTCTATTGGAATAGCATGTTCTCTAGCCTTCTCTAACACAGAATTTATTACTCTTAGGAGTTTAAGGAATTAAAAAAAAAAAAAAGAGCAGGAAAGGAAATAAATAAACACAGAAGTTGCACTTAGTAAAAGCAGCACATCTAACCCTGGAGTTGGTGACAACTCAGGGAGTTACAATCCCTAGAAGAATGAAACTCTGGTGTTCTTGCCAACAACTGAGCTAACACTGGCCTATGGTTTTCTTCTGCAGCCAACTTTCAGGCTGATAAAGGCTGAAAAATGCTTTATGGAGATAAAAACTTTGTCTTGTTAATTGTATGAGTAGTTATTTTTCCCTGATATAAGTAGACTGATGGCAGCTGCTTGTTTAAGTTCAGCTCTGCTTCTGTTTGGTATCAAAATTCATCTGACAACATGGACAGGAGCCCTGGGCTGACTTACAGCCCAGCAGAAAGAGAGAAAGCAGCTCTGCTAATAAACTTTTTAAGTCCAGGCAAATACTTAATTCAGGGCCTGATTCACAGCTGATGAATCATGTTCATAAAGCTGTCAGCCCTGCACGTGAGCAATGAACACAGATTGCACTCCTCGCAAAGCTTTTATTGTGCTTTGCTTTTATTGGTACAAGTGTTTGCTCAGGATGTCAAATGACAAATCTCTTTAAACAAAAGAGCTTCAAGTCAGATACCTTAACAATGCAATATATATTTAAAGGTTCAAAGAGAATGCTGCTTGTTACACTGGGGTTTTCACTTCTCTAAAGAAGAAAAGCTGGGTAATAATTGTGCTTTCTCCATCAGGCTTACAGCGGTGCGATGAGCACCTCGCTGCTTTCTCAAGCCCTTATGTGCCAAGCTAATATTTGGTGGTGCTGGAGTAATCCTTGCCTAGCAGCTGGTCCAAGTGGTGTTCCTTCTCTTGCAGCTGTGGTTGGCCTGCTGTACCCCTGCATTGACAGCCACCTCGGGGAGCCCCACAAGTTCAAGCGGGAGTGGGCCAGCGTCATGCGCTGCATCGCCGTCTTCGTGGGCATCAACCACGCCAGCGCTGTATCCTTCAGCTGCTCTCTGCTCCAGTGCTTGCTCTGTGCTCATCACACTGTCTCTGCCACTCGGGTCTGGGGGGGATTGCCAGGGTAAGGGTGGTGCTCCTGGCAGAGAAGGTCTGTGAGACCTGCTGTACGCTGCAGTGGCTGCTGTGAGATGTGTGACACAGCTCACTCGGAGTGTCACGGGAGGGGAGAGGGGTTGGCATTGTGGTGTGGTGTGTCCTGTATAGCTGCAAGCATGACACTGTAAGGTATGTTATTTTAATCTACACCTAAAAGCTAACACAACTAACTAGTGACGTGCTAGTGAGAAGCACAAAATAAGTGTTCTTTATGTTAAAATATGGTGGCTTGAGCAGAAAACCTAAGTCAGCTGGATTACCCAGGTTACTTGAGACAGACAAAAATCCATCAAAGTTAAATGTTTCAAAATGTAGCATATTCTCTAGATGCTCAGTATGACAAAAATTGATGTTGGCTTTGCAGTCATGTTCCAGTTAGAGTTAACAACAGCTATGATTGTTTGGCAGGTCTGAAAACCAAATCCTTAATGTATTGTATTTAAAGACAGAGAATTTGTGCTCACTTTCAGTTTGAGTTCTTCCTTGTTCAGTTCCAGTAACAGGATGTCTGCAGACTT
This sequence comes from Lonchura striata, assembly GCF_050655825.1. Taxonomy (NCBI): domain Eukaryota; kingdom Metazoa; phylum Chordata; class Aves; order Passeriformes; family Estrildidae; genus Lonchura; species Lonchura striata. The sequence continues at coordinate 8,136,081 of NC_140704.1, forward strand.
AAAAAAGACTGTCCTTAACATCTTTTTCCAGAAACTAGACTTTGCAAACAACATCCAGCTGTCCCTGACTCTGGCAGCCTTATCACTGGGGCTTTGGTGGACATTTGATCGTTCAAGGAGTGGTCTCGGACTTGGAATAACAATAGCCTTTGTAGCAACACTGATTACCCAGTTTCTTGTATATAATGGTGTTTATCAGTAAGTTAGCTTCTAAAATACTACTTCAACTCTCTTGTCTTAACTAAAAGCATGGGTGCACATGAACTGGATTTTAGTTGTTAATATATTTGGCACATTCTTGTAAGAAGATGTTTTGTTTGTCTAAGCTAGTGGTCCAGTTGTTCCAAATGCCCAGGCTGAGAGCTGCGGGTGGAAGGTGGGGAGCATGGATTGGGACGTGTTGAAATGGTAACACCTCAAAAAACTGAACTTCCACTGGCTCTCAGCAGGCTGAATTTCTAAACTTTACTGGCTAGGACAAGGGGTTTTAGAAGCTTGTGAAGTTTACAGACTTAATTTGGTCTCCCAGTTTCCATCTCCTCTGTTGCTGCTTTTTTTTTTTTTTAGTTTCAGCCCAGGGAGAGAATTCTGTAACATCTGGTTAAGAGTTTATAAGATGATGAAAGTTACTTGTCTCTAACTTTCTAACTTATTATCTTTTCTTTACTAGGTATACATCCCCAGATTTCCTTTACATTCGTTCTTGGCTTCCATGTATATTTTTCTCAGGAGGTGTGACTGTAGGAAACATAGGACGCCAGCTGGCTATGGTAATTATTGCATAATTACTAGTTTCCTTAACAATCCAAATGCCTTCCATTGTTGTTAGTCCAAGAATAAACTATGCCTTGAAGGGTATGACTCACAAACTGTCAGAGTTAAATAGATGTATTCCTAAGAGCTGAACTATAAGCAGACAACCTGTGTTGCCAGTAGAGTGGGTATTGTCTTAGTAAGTGTTTGAATATCTTTTGTATTTAACTTTTTCCAGTGGCAGCCTAAATAAGACTGGAATCAGTACATTGCTCCTATTCCATCAGTATTTATAATTAACATTTAGGGTAGCTGGAGAACTGAGACACTGCCTGGCTTTCTCTAATTATTCATGCACAAAAGCATATATAGGGAAATGTCCCTATATAGCATCAACTTCCACTGGTCCAAAATGAAATATTCTTTTGCTGGTTACTTAAGGCATGATTCAAGTATCACTCCATATATGGGATAATATAAATTGCTGTCTTGTCTGCCAGGTTCTTAAGGAATTATTTCCTTGTAGCATACTGAAGAGTAAACTAGGCTGTGTGTTTGCACTTCAACCTAAGGCTTGGTTGTGAAAGGTGTTCTGACACTGATGGATAATAATAATTAATATTGTGTTGATTTAACTTCTGTCTTCTTTGCTATGTAAGTCCTGTATCCTGGAAAACATCCTTCAAGTTAACTTTCCTAAGGCTGCTGTGGTTTAGGTGTCTTCAACTTCTACTGAAGGAAGGGCGTTTGAGGTTTTTAAAATACAAGTTCACTACTTCCCTTTCAAATCTCACTGATGCATACAATCTGCATTTGGGTTTATTTAGGACTACATGTATGGGGGGAAGAGGAAGCAGAATTTCTCTTTCTAAATTTGCCACTTGCATCAATGAAAACCATACATTAACTGAATTCTGTTGAAGCTTTGGTATTGTAGCAGAGTCTTGGAATAAAATTAAGTTTGTTTTATGCTACAGTTCTGTATTTCATACAGTGCTTTCCAGTTGCTCTGCTGCTTCTGTTGGAAAGCAAAGGAAGGCAGCCTTAAACAAGAAAGAGTTAAAATTAATTTAGAAACAGAACTTTTTTCCCTTTGCTATTGTTTCACCTGGCATCTGACCTGAGTGTAGTTAAAATCAGTCTGGATCCTGCCTGCAGCTTTCCTGTCAATCTTGTCCTCTTCCTTATAAAGAAAGGGAAAAGTTGGCAATAACCTCTGGTTATTTAGAGGCGTCTTCTCATGTGTTTTACATTGCCATTACTTAGTCAGGAAAAGCTTAGGGAAGTGCAGCATTTTCATAGGAACACTTCTCAAGTCACTGTGAAGCATCATGTGCTGGAAATCCAAAGAAGCAGAGTCTGTACTGACAACCATATCCTTCTTCTATAGGGGTAATTTAGAAGTCTGTTTTGTCAGCCATTGTGGTTGTGGCAGGAAGATGGAATGTAGCATTGTTTTAACCCATACTTGAATTAAACAGTTATTTCTCTGGCTATAGATTGTGCTGCAGCCCCTGAGCTCTTTGTTGCATGTGACAGATGCTTTCTGGGTTTGCCCAGAATAGAAGGTGGCACCTGTGAAAATTAATGGAGTAAAGTTGATTTGCTTCTTCCTCAGCCTCTGTCTAGATTTTCCAGTTAGAAATGAAAAGTGAAAGGAAAAGTATCCCTGGGACATCTCCTCCCACACTGATAAATGTTAGCTGGGAGATCCTTGCTGCTTTCCAGTCACTGGATTTCAAGAGAACTCCCATATACTACCAGAGTGCAGTGTGACCTTTCAGCAAACCTGCTGTTAGCAGAGACTTTGGGGTTTTGTTTGGCTTGTTGGGATTTTTTTGCTACCAGCTTGAGGATGAAGTCCAGTGTTTTCTTTCAGAAGGTTTTATAGCAAAAGAAGAGGTGATGGTGCTGCTGCTGCCGTCAGTTCTTTCTGCTCATTCTGAACCTGGAGTTGCTCAGTCAGTGCTCATCAGTTGGGTTAAGTGGGTGGCAACACTTCATTTTGAGTTGTAACCATCTTTCTCAGCAACTGACAAATTAGGGTGGTATTCAGAGCTTGGGCCTCACAAATATCTATTGTGTATTAGTGCTAGAGGCTGGAGAACTGAGAATTAATTCAGTCCTTGAAAATGTATTTGTATTTTGACCTTAGAAAGAGAACAAGTTACAAGCTTTGTTTCAAAGAAAAATGGGTTAAATGTCTTACAGTGACATATTACTGCATTCCAGACTAGAAAAGGGACTTAGGAAGAAATGAGTAAGTCTCTGATACCAGGCTTTGACTGGAAAATAAAGTGGCTTGTGATTAAAGGCAGTTTAAAAAAGGGCTGTTAAAACTGAATTAATGTCCATTAAGTGAAGCATATTGAGTATCTTCTGCTAAGAAATAAACTGATATAGAGAGGAAAGATAACAAAGTCTTATAAAAAGCAATGCAATTGGCAGATGGATTTTTCAGATGCACTGATTGAGGCAACAAACACCCATAGTGATTTTTTTTTTTTCCCCACAGTTAGGAAGCACGTCCTCATTAAGCTTTTAAAAGAAGCCATGCTCTCTAGGTCACTGTCAGCCTAACTGGAGTTACTTTACTATTTAATAATTGAAAATGCTGCATAATGTAGTCACTTATCAGATGGCATTAAAACCTAATGTGTGTTTGATGTTTTTTTATCCATAGGGTATTCCAGAAAAACCACACAATGACTAAGCCTTTGAAGAGCACCTGGTGCCAGTGTGAAAGCAACTTTATGAAGATGTGTTCCTTTTAAAACTGAAGATTATTTAGAAGAAATAATCTCTTTATGGGCTCACTGCACAAATGACTTGTGGGGGAAAAAAAAATTATCCACTCTTAGAATAGCCAAGTGAAATTAACTGCTTATCTTGAAATCTTACCCTGATTTACCACATAAGCATTTGCATATGGCTGTTCTCTGGAAGAGTTAAACACCAAGTGCATACAACTGTTCAGGCTTAGTGGCAGTTTTCCAAGTATTAGATTCCACTGTAAGTTAGTGAATCGGCTGCCGTGTTTTAAAGCCTTGAAACTGAAATTTAATTACAAGCTCTTGTATCAGTGCCCAAAGGAAGTAGATTGATGGTGCTTAACAATGATGAAGTATGGTTTAATAGGAATAGTATTTATCCAAATCTTTAAAAAATAGGGTTATTTAAAAATAAGAGTGATCTAAACAGATTAAAGGCATTGCACTAATGCTTTTAGGAGTCTTATGAAGGAATCATGCCCTTACTTGTAATGCTGCATTAAGTTTCTGTCTTTGACAGTGGAGAGGGTTTGAGGGATGAGATGTTGGAAGCCTTAGTTTGGAATTTCTAAATTACTTCAGTATGAGAAATGAGCACAGGAGACAATCTTGTTCAAACGTGAACCTTTATCAAGAGATTCCAACTGGAAATTTCATTACTCCTGAGGCTTGCAGTTTGATTTGCAAGAATCAAGCTCTGGCCACAATTCAGTAAGAAATCTGAGTGTGTGTGTGACTATGCCTGCTTAATATTAGACACCTGCTTCAGTGTCTCACCAAAGGACATCTTAAGTATCTCTAATGTCTGATGTTACTGAAAAGCCATGTCATTGCTTGGCCATCAAGCATGTGCCCCCGAGTTCTTTGATTTGTCATTTCCTCCAAGAGCTGTCCTTTGAATCCGTGTTTGGACTGAAATGATTAGAAACAGAATCGGGCCTCAAATGTGATTTAAACTGTATGTGAAGAGCAGCTTGTTTTCTCAGTTGAGTTTCTGAAAGAGATCACTACTTGTTTTTACACAACCCTATAGAACTTGCAATCTGTGATTGCCTTCTTAAAAAGTGCTTATGTCACTACATTAAACATTTGGTGTTTCTTAATACATAGTTCTGGTGAGCACAACGTATTCATTTGATAGCTTAGACCACAGGAGACCTAAATAGCAAGTATTAGGTCTTAAAAGTTGAAGTGCAATGTACAGTAAGTCTGAGCCTCAAGTTCTCTTCAATATCGATCATTTCTTATGAGAGATTAAAGAGAAAAGGGTTCTGAGTTCATTTCAATGCTGCATGGAGTCAAATGGAGCAATAATTTATTTAACTAGTAAAGCTAGTTTTGTTGTATCTTACATTGAACCCAAATTTTTAGAAATACTCCAATTTTGTGGTTATGGTGTACTTGTAAACTTTTATGGATTTGCCTTTTTGTATTATGCAATTTGTTTTTTTGTTGTGTTCTTTTCCAATCTTACATGGCTTCAGTTATAGTTAGAGGCTTCAGTTAAAGGTTGAACCATCAAAACAGAAGTTGAGGCCAGGTCTCTGTTCTGGCTGTTTTCACTCTTCTAAGGGAATGCTAGAAACAAAAGTTTAGCACAAAGTCTATACTACAGAGCAGACCCCAATTCTAACCTTGCTTTGGTGTAAATCAAGAGTAATTTCATTGATCTAAGATCCTTCCTCAAATGTTCAAAACCTAAATAATCAAATTTTATAGACCTGCTTGAAGAGATTGGGATGAGTTCAGCTCAGCTGTTTAAGGAGCTGCTGCCTTGCTGGAGTTACAGCTTTGTAACCATCTTGAAACCCATTTCAAAATGTTGTGAAACTGTATGTAAGTAAAGCTGGCAGTGGTCTGTATGGATATTTGATAGAGAAGTATCTCAGATTTATTTGTAAAGACTGAAACTAAATCTGTACCTGTTAGAAATAATACAGCCAAAAACATAAGTCAACAGTTCATTTTTTGCCAATACTTCTGAGTATCTTAACCAAAGTGATTTAAGTTTGGAAGAGGTGGGGAGGGGAGTGAAGAAAATTTGCACTATTCTGAATTTGAACACTTAAATTCTCATTCTTACTGATAAGTTTTCAGCGGTGTGTTTGGTTTTACACTTTTTTTACTATTAAAGTTTTAAGATCAAACCATGTTTGCCTTGGATTCTCTGTGCTCGCATTATGCAGGAATCTTTCTTGAAAAGGACAGTTGTTATGGTTGCATAACAAATATTCAGTCATGCATATGCAGTGGTTTAAAAAAAAAAATCTTAAACTGAACTTGGCAAGATCAGCTTCGGCATGGGTCGTACAGTTGAAGAAAAACAGCCTTGCTATTGTAGCAGGAAAGCAGAGTAAGTGTGTTGTGCTTTTGTGGCTTCAAGTACAGAATCTTCCTGCCATTGTCTTCCAAAATGCTGAAATTCATAATCTGAAACAAAACACGGAGGGGGCAGGGTAAGCATGCAAATTCCTGCTGTGTGCAGCAGTGGTTACTAAAGTCTGAGACATCTTGAAGAGTGCAAGCTGAGAATGAGCTGCTAAGGCTAAGCAACTCTCATAGCAGCTCACAACTGAGAGCAAGTCTTTAATTTTACTGCACTTAAGTGTCTATTTTAGACTTCTAGAAGATGCTGCATTTTCAGTGGAAACAGTAGAATGACTTCTTGGTCAGTTTTCAGTTGGCTTAGCTGAAGAAAGGAAGGAAATTCCTTCATTAGGAATATCTTGACTATTTTAGCTTGAATAGCCTGTGTTTGTTTAAATTCAATGTAGCAGCTGAGGAGGTGTTAGCAGCTCCAATCTGATGGCCCACGTTCTCCAGGTACACTGATTTCCCTGAAACTCCATTCAAATTTTGTGAAAAGGAATTAAATACATATTTTTATGTATGTGAATATATATATATATATATATATATATATATATATATATATATATATATATATATATATATATATATATATATATATATAAGGTTGTGAGACACAGCCTGGTTTTGGAGAACTAAAGCATGATGGTCTCCTTTTGAGTCAGGAGCAGGTGTACAAAGTTTATAAAGGAAAAAAAAAAGAGAAATATTCTTCACAGCAAGTGGGATGATTTGATGTGTGCATATTCCTGCAGATTCATCCTGTGGCTCATGCAGCCTTTGGCTTTAATCATGGGGATTTGCAGGTGCTAAATTAGCCACAGGAGGGCCCATAGTCTGTTCTCTGAATGCAGCAGGAACATATTGAGATGAATAATGAAATTAGGTCTCAATTGCCTTTACTGCACATCAGAGAAGCTCCAAAATTCATGAAAGAAAGCATTACATGCTGGACTAATTGAACAAAGCATATATGTGAGAGTTTTTTGAGCGTTCTGTCTTGGCAACAGGTGAGAGCTGTGAGTGATAGTGGGTTCTTTCAGCTAAAAGACCAAGAAGGACTCCTATAGATAGATAACAGTGATTTCTCTGGACAACAAAATACCTCCATACATAGCTTGGAGTCATCTCCCTGTGTTTAAATTCTCACATTTTGCAGTGATAATGTTGTGCCTTCATGGCCTGCAAATGGGGACAGATGAATTTTGAATCCCATAAAGCCTCATGCCTGTCTGTGTGACAAGAGAGTGTAGTAGATGGTGATGATGCTTCTGGCCTGCTCCAGTTAACTTTCAAACACAGAATTCAAAGTGCATATGATAATTCCTATAAATAATGCACTACTACCCAAAAACACATAAAAGGTCAGAGCTTTACTGAATTTTACTCAGTGATTTTTTTTCTTCAGCTGCAAATTACGCCTTCTCTATTTCATTGTCTTGTTTGTGTGTTCAGTAGCTTGACTGCTATTACTTATTAAATATCAGAGAAATGCTACAGAGGTTACATAAACTTGTTGTGTTTCCTAAGAATTAAAACATCAGCTACAAATCAGCAGAAATTTAACACAGCTACAGCATTCCTTCCAGCTCAGTAGCCAGCATGGGGCTTCTCCTGGCAGCCAGGTGAGTGTCCCTTGGGTACCCCTGCCATGGTTTGGGGCTGGGAAGGGGTGGCTGTGTGTCTCTTACTCATCTGAATGCACAGGGAGTTCATCCTTTGCAAGGTATCTTAGAGCAGGGGCCAAAAAAATAAAATAAGTTAACCTGGACTCAGAAGTGAGTTGAGATCACACCCAGTGACACAAAGGCTCACTGAGATGCTCTTGGGGAAATGTTAAGTTGTTCACATGTGACCATGGAGCTCTTCAAGACAGAAGTTCTTCTAACTGTTCTGGCTATATTTTGAGTTGCATAATACTGGAGAGATCCTAGAATCATAGAAATGTTTGGGGTGGCACCTTAAGGACCATAGGGTTCTAAGCCCCTGCCATGGGCAGACACACCCACTTGCCCAGGTTGCTCCAAGTCAAATCCAACCTGGCCTTGAACACTGCCAGGGATGGGGCATTCACAGCTTCTCTGAGCAACCTGTGCTAGATAAAATCACCAAGCACACAGTTTGGGTCAGCTGGACCACTTGTTACTACCTTGACAGGCACTGGTTTGATTCTGACCTTTGAAAAGTGGTCCAAGTTGTCTGACAGTGCAATGCTTCACCCCTTCAAAAACCTAAACCACTCTTTATTATAAAAATGAAATGAGATATTTCAATTTCCAAACGTTGTTCCTCATTATTTTAATGTTGCCAAAATGTATAAGGATGTGCTGGTTTAGAAATTATCTTTTCTTTTGATTAATCAGTAATTTTTGTCCCAAAAAAAAAGGTTTTTCAAAAAATTTCTGATCACTTTTGGTAATTATCACCTTAATTATGCACCACCCTCATCAATCTTTTATTTTCTGAGCCAGGGTAGTCACTTTCTTCTTCTTTCCTGCCCTTTGTTGTTTAAACAGCCTCCTCTAGGCTTTATACTGGCTTCATCACCTTTCAGACCTCATCTTCCTCTCTGCCACCCCAACAGGGGCTTGAAAAGCAGCAGATGCCTGTGCTGGATCTGCAGGCTGCACACTGTCCTGTCTGCATTTTTTCATGTTACTCAGAGCTTGTTCAAGGATTTCTTTCCTCCTGTTTTCTTGCTCTTTCTGTCAGAAACTCTTTCTACAATAAAAAGTCAGCCTGCTGGAAGGACCAGCACTTGGGGAAGCAAGCAAGAAGCTGTGCTGCTCTGCAGAACCTCTGCCTCCTTCTGACTATTGCCTTTGGGAAGACCAAGTTTTATGTTTAAAACAATCAAAAGAACCCAAACAAACCTCAAGTTTTTCTCACTTGCCCTGGCTCAGAAGAGCAGCTTTGCAGTGCCAGCTGTGCCACTGTCATGTACTGGAGGCTGCTGGGGTTTTGAACAGGAGATGGGATACCTCAGGCTGTGTTAACTCTGGGTCCTACAAGCACCTCTTGTGCTGCTGCTGTGTTACAAAAAACCAGCTGCTGCTGGGTTTAATGCTTGGTATCACTGGAACAGATGTCATCCAAAAGCAAGAGAAGCTGTCTGTGATCCCTGAGCACTCCTGGTGTGCAGCTGACAGCCCAGGCTGGAGGGTCCTTCTGGAGGGGTCTGTGCTGCTGAGCTCCTGCACAGGACCCTGTAGCAGAGCCTGGGCACTGAGAGGGGCTGTGCTGCAGGGATGAGCAGCCAGCTCTGATTTCTCCAGGAAACCTGCTCCTCCTGGGCTGCTGGAAGAGGTGACACAAGCTGATGTAGGAAGAAGGTGCAACACATCTCCACCAGCATCCATTCAAGCCCACTCCAAATTTTACCCTGCAAGGATCAGACAGCATAGTCCAGAAATCTCTGGAGGTGCAGAGGAAATAATCCCCAAGAATATATACCCTGCTGACATACCCAGCTCTAGCAAAATAAACAGGGCAAAAATCAAAACTCCAGGGGCTCTTTTGGGCAGCAGAGACCTTGTCCAGACAAGAAGAGCTGATTTATTTCTGTGCACAGCTCTGCAGCAGGGAAATTCTTTGCATCCTCTGGCTCAAGCATATTTCTTTGCTTGGCTGAAGCACACAGACTGTGCAGTCAGTGATGTCCTCACCCCAGAAAGGATTCAAGCACAGCTGACCTGAGTGCAGCACAGGTGAAGTCAGTGGGACTGGAGATGTGCTGAGCATCACGAGCAGCTCCAAGTCTGGAGCTCTGCTCCCAGCCATAGCAGAGCAGCAGAGACTGTCACTGCTAAGGGCTGGAGGTCAGACATGAATAATCCTCCTACCAGACCTCCCACAGGTCACCTTCCAAGCACCTTCCTGCAACAATTGAGTAAGAGTGAAGAAAAACATCAGCAAAAGAGCCACCCAGTCATAAGCACCTAAGTTATCAGCTCAGTGGAAGAAAACAGTAATGGTGTCTAACAGTATAACTAATCCTGATCATTTTACTCGGAATTTTAGCAATTTTTTTGTCTTTTCATGAAGAGAAAACACATGGTATCCTCAGGGCAGTCCTGCTGCCACTGTTTAGCCTTTACTTCACCTTTACTCCCACAAGTTGTGCTGCTGGAATAAGAGTCCAACCACAGTACAAATGAGTCTGTTCTGAGCATTTTGAAGATACAACCTGGGGATTTGTGATTCTCTTGGTGGAACTCAGCTGCAAAGGATAAACATTCCCATAATTGTAAACACCCCAGGGTATTCAAAGGCACCTCTGTAGGCTGGTGGATTTGGCACAGGAGACACACAGCCTCCAAAACTGGCAGCTGAAGAGCACAGAGAAGATGTGAAACACCTCAGAATCATAGAATCACTTACACTGGAATAACATTTAAGGTCATCAAGTCCCACTGGTAAGCCAGCACTGCCAAGTCCATCACTTAAATCCTGTCCTGAGTGCCTCATCTACACATCTAATAGAGACCTCCAGGGATGGTGACTCCACCACTGCCCTGGGCAGCCTGTTCCACTGCTTGACAACCCTTAAGGAGAAGAAATTTTTCCTAATAACCAATCTAAACTTCTCCTGGCTCAACTTCAGACTGTTTCCTCTCATCCCAAACCCAAACAGCAGGAGTCTCAAGGTTTGAACCCAACCTTCAATCTCCACTAATATGGGAACCAAAGACATCCATCAGTGCTTATGACGAGAAAAACTAGGGTTTGGGGGTTCTTCCCAACAATCAAACGTTGGAAGTAGACCATGCAGCCAGCAATGCCCAGTTACCTCAGCATCATCACACCCACAACTCATTGTCATGGGAAGGGTCACTCTCCTGGAAGGTGCAGCCAGGTGAGGGAAGTTTGAATGCAAAGTTCTGAGGTCAATAGAACAAGCAGCCTCTCACAGGAGCTGGTGGGTAAGTCCCATCAGAACTGCAGTGGGATTTGGGGAAAGAGCAGCTGCATTTGTCTGCCTGGTCCTTGGGCATGTTCCACCTGCTTAATTGAAGGCAGGTCCAAGTGAGCCATCTGTTGACCTGGTTGAGGAATCAGAGCGCCCCACTAATTTAAAGATATTCTTACAGGTTATTAAAGGTCTAGAAGGAAAGGAGAGATGGATAAAAAACCACAGTAAGAAGCTTTGCCTTAGAGGCACAGGTAATATCTGTAACAGCTGCTCCACCCTATGCCTAAGCTAATTGTTAAATGAATCACCCTGGCAAAAGCAGCATTAATAAAGGGAAGCGAAGATTGAACATCTGGAAAATAATATGAAAGGGAAGAATTTTCATATTTTGGAACTCCTTGCTGGGTGGGAACTGCTTGGGGAGATGGCTCTAATTGCTTGTCTGAGAGAATGAAAAGCAAATATATTCCCAGTCTGAAATCAGCACAGTCATTGTGTATTCCTCTCTGCTCTCCTGTCCCAGTGCCACAACTGTTACAGGGGGCCCTGACCTGCAAATATCAAGACAAGCTCTTCATCCTGTGCTCCTTGGCCAGACAGCAGTGTGCACCCACAAAGGCAGTGGTGTGCAGCTCCAGCTCCTCAGGAGCTGGGTCCAAGCTCAGGAGCTGTTTTCAGCAGCCAAGTGCAAGATGCACTGTCAAAATAAGGTTATTCTGGTGGCACCAGGCTTGGTGCTGCTGGGTGGTTAGCATTTGATAAACCAGGTTTCTGCCTGAGGCTGTCAGGCTTTCCTGGCAATGGCTGTGCGGCAGGAGGGGAGAACACCAGGCCTATTGCTGCTTGCTCCTACTGTGCTTTGCAACTCTCTGCTGGATATGGGGAGCTAGAGACACAGACAATTTCTCTCTCTACTGAAGAAGGACATGGCCAACACACAGCAGAGTCCTCTGTGCAAGCCCCTGGGGATGCCTTGTCCAGCACATCAAGGAGCTCTGCAAAAGGAGCCCACACCACAGTCTGAGTCAGACCCTTCATGATTTGACACTGGAAACTGGGCTGGATGAAACTCTGGAACGTTCTTGGGTCTCATTCAGCTTTGGTAAGGAGAACCAAACCAGGATACCATGGATCTCTCTGACAGTAGGGTGCTGGGATTTTAGCACATACTTGGAAAACAGATTGTGCTGCAATACCTGTGCACTAAGGGAATCTGACTGGGCTTGGCTTTTCTGCTCACCATTTCCTGCTCACCAATTCGTCACAGAAGCAGCTCATAGTGGTCATGATTCTTGCACATTCCCTCCATTTGGTCTTCTTGATCTTCTGCCATTTTGCAAGTTCTCAGTCTCTTGTCTCAGAGGAGAATCTCCTTCACGTAACACCTCAAAGAGCCCTGTGCAGCCAGATCTCATCCAGCAGAGAGAGCTGGTTTCTGCAGAAACCAGTCCTGGGCAGCCACTTCCAGCAGGACACAGTGGGTCTGCAACAGGGACATGGAGAGGGCAGGGGAGAGAAGCAGCACTGAACCAGGGCTCTGCAGCAGGACAGGTTCACAGCTCCCCCATTTCAGCAGGAGTGTGAAAGTCTGAGCCACTTTTCTAAATAGAGCCTAGAAGTAACTCAACTACTCTCCAAACATAATGCTGCTCCCAGGCCAAGCTTGCACAGCTTTGCCAGTGGTGTGTCCAGCCCTTCCAAGCTTTTCATTTCCACCTGCAAAAGGGATGGGGAAGGTTTTCAGGATTACATTTTCACTGGTGCAAGTGAAATGCCAACCTGAGCGCAGGCAGAGCTCTTGTGTGGCACCCCACTCCTAAGGTCCCCAGCACCACCTGGCATGCCCCAAATCTCACCCCTCTGGTGCCACTGAAGGGAGGACCTTGGACACCTGTCTCTTCACTAGCTGAACACAAAACTTTCTGTAACTCCGACCTTACTTTTGGATGTAACTCAGATGTTCATTTCTGTAACTGGTTACTCCGATCTTCTCCCTGGTGCTCTTCTGGAATAGCTGTGCGTGGGAATCAATTTTGCAGGCAGGAGACCTGACACAGGGATGTGCCACCAGCTCCCTGACAGCATGTGGCACTCGGGGAGCTGTCCAGTGACACGGAGCAGGGGAGGGCTGCGTGGGTGCCAGCTCAGGGATGGAGAGGGACAGCAGCCCGGGCACCCATGGGTGCAGGGAGACAGGAATGCCAGTGAAGCACAGACAGTGCTGAGGCACGGGGAGGGTGTGGGGGGGGGCTGGGGCTGGGCAGGCGCATTCCCAAACATCCACGCAAAGGATCCTAAAGCATAATTATGAAATTTTAAAAAACAACTTGACGTTATAATTATAACGGTTCCTGGAGGAGCCGCGTAATTGAATTCTAGGGTGTCTCGCTCTCATTGCAGGCACTAACAAGAGAATGGCTCAGCTTCCCTCGCAGCCTTCCCGGAGCCCTGCAAAGCTCGGGAGACACCCAACAATTCAATTATTGTTTCCCTCTGGAAAGCAGATCATTTTAGACACGCGGCCAGCTCTAATTACAAAGGAGAGGGGGGGGTAAATTTCTTGTGTCCAAAATTATTTGAATCATTAAAAGGATTTACTTTCCGCCAGGCCTGAGGAGTTGGAGCTCTGGTGGAAGGGTGGAAAGCAGAGAGGAGCAGCGGCTCTGGCAGGAAGGAGAGGGATCCCTGCCCTGCAGCAGTGTCCCCAGGAGCCTGTGCCCGGGGTGAGCCCCTCCAGGTCCCCCTTGGCCAGGGAAAGCTGTTTTCCATGGGGAAGGGAGCCGGGGCTCCAGCCAGGGCAGACCAGGAGCTGCTCCTTCACAGGGTTTGGCAGGAGCGAGACCAGGGCTGGGGCTGGGGGAATTTCCCTCCTCCCTGCTCTCCTCGGCGATGGAAGCATGAGGTCTTTTACTCAAAAGCTTCATTATGGTGTTGTGGTTTTTCATTTTTTTTCCCCCCTCAGATTATTTTTAAATGCTCTTTTGTGGCAAAAGACAATTTTCCAACTACCATTAATTAACTCATCTGTAATGGGATTTTTTATAGCCCTCCATTTCCAGTGGTAGGAAAAGGCAACGGGCAGGAGGCTGAGCTGCTGCTCTGCCCCAGGACGGATCAGGGCACTCCAATCCTCCCAACACAACCCTTTAGAAGGGATTTTTTTCCATTTGGGCTTTTTTTATAATTTTTATAATTAAAACAATGCCTTCATAGGCTTTACAGGGGCAATGCTGCTGCCCAGTGTGGACAGCTCGGGCAGAGAAAGTGATTCTGGATGAAAGGCTCCCAGAACCACTCCATGCCCTCATCCCCAAATCCACATCTCCCCTCCTCTCCAGTGCAATGAAATGAATTCCAGCGTAATGTTTATGGTTAATTTGAAATCTAGCACTTGTTAGCTAATCCTGTTAGTAGCTTGCAAAAACAAGGGATCCCTTGTATAATCAGTAATTATAACAGGCGTTTTATGTTAAATTATATCTAATAAGCAAGACAAAAAGAGAGATGTGTTTTCAGATGGAGCTTTCCTCATTAAAAAAAAAAAAAAAAAAAAAGAGAGAGATAAAAAGAGATAAAAGTCTTCTCCATGATGAAATTATACACCTAGAGGGAAAATTACAAAAAAAACCCCAAATTAACTGGTGGGTGCCACAGCAGAGTGTCACATCAATAAGTTTGGGATGTCACAGCAGAGTGTCAGGGGGTGGGAATTCGGAGTGGTTTCTGTGCCCCTGGCAGGACCTGACCCAGCCGGCCGTGAGGAGCTGCGGATCCCGAGGGCAGGAGGAAGAGGAGGAGGAGGAGGAGGAGGAGGAGGAAGAGCGTGTGTAGCCCAGGGCAGAGTGATGCCGCCACCGGGGCCCGGTGCCCGGCTCCGCATGGACGGGGCGGGCGGTGAGCCGCGGTCCCTGCGCACCGCGCTGCCCCGCGCCGCTCCGCACCTTCCCGGGACAGCGGTGGGAGAATCATAGTGAGAAAAAAAAAATAATAAAATAAAAAGAAATTTTTTTTACATTAAAAAAAATTAAAGCCCCGTCCTGCTGCGCAGAAAAGGGGTTTGTGCCCTGAGAAGCAGCATCCCCAGCCCGGGGGGTTCCCCCGGCTCTCCCGCGCAAGCGGCCGCGCTGTGGCCGCGGGTGCGCACCCTCAGCTCCGCGCTGGAGCTCCGCGGGGCCTGGGCACCCCTGTCCGCGGGGATCCCTTCACAAAGACCCTTTTGTCTGGCTGTAGGACCACCGGCCCCGGGTTCCGTAGTTTATTGGTTGTAATGACGGATGGAAATAAAAGAAGGTAAAAGAAGGTAAAAGAAGGTAAAAGAAGGTAAAAGAAGGTAAAAGAAAGTGGGGGGAGGGGGAAAAAGGAAAATAAAAATTTTAAAGAATTAAAAATAAATTATAAAAAATAAAATAAAATAAAATAATAATAATAATAATAATAATAATAATAATAATAATAATAATAATAAATCCAAGTCCCCGGGCAGGCTGCAGCCCGCCATTCTCTGCAACTTTTTCCCTTCTGAAAATCACACTTCCATTGAACCGTCCCCTAAAATGTGACAATGTTTAACTACCGGAGTTATTGTAAATACGTTTAATCATATAGACTCTTGAGGAAATCTCCCTCCATAAACACGCAATCTCGTCCTTTAAACATGTGTATAATCAGGAAATCTAATTAAAAGCTAATCGGAGGGCCGTGGTGGGTTAATTTGCGCGGGCGCGGGCGGGCTGCGCGGCGGCCCCGGCCGCGGTGACTCCGCTCGGCTTTTCCATCCTGCCCGCATTCCAAACACCGCGTGTCAGGACGAGAGGCAAATGTTGTTTCAGCAGGAAAGTCGTAATAACAAAGCCATTTATGCAAGCACATTAGAGCGGCCGGAATCCTGCCTCTTAGTTAAAATTTTTGAGCCAGAAAATTAAAAACAAATATTTAACTTCGCAATTTGCACCCCCGCGGCTGCCGCCGCCGCGAAACTTTCCGCATGCATATGGATGAAGCCGGCCCCGCGCCCGCCCGGCCGCGGGAGATGCTTTAATGCGCTTTTAAATCAATTAATCGAGGCGCGGAGGGGCCGCGGGTGCGCAGCCCGGGGCGGCTCGGAGCTGTGCCGGGGGTGGCGAGTGCCGGCAGCGCCGCGGAGAGCGGCGGAAACTGCGCGGGGGCCGCGGCCCGGGAGGAGCCCCCGCGCTGCTTCCGCGGCCGCGCAGGGAGCCGGGAGAGAAGAGATTCCTGCGGGAATGCGCGCGGTGAGCGCGGAGCGGGGACACCGCGCAGAACCGGCCGGGGGGCGCTGAATTCCAGAGGGATGGGAATGGGAATGGGATGGGAATGGGAAGGGAAGGGAAGGGAAGGGAAGGGAAGGGAAGGGAAGGGAAGGGAAGGGAAGGGAAGGGAAGGGAAGGGAAGGGAAGGGAAGGGAAGGGAAGGGAAGGGAAGGGAAGAAAATGGAAGAAAATGGAAGAAAATGAAGGGAAGGGAAGGGAAGGGAAGGGAAGGGAAGGGAAGGGAAGGGAAGGGAAGGGAAGGGAAGGGAAGGGAAGGGAAGGGAAGGGAAGGGAAGGGGGAAAATCAAAAAGAAAAAGAAAAAGCAAGAAAGTCAAAAGAGAGACAAACACCAGGCAAGTTGGTTGACGGGGTTTGCTCTCACCTCGGCAGAGCACGGCGGGTTAGGGGCAGAGGGGCAGGGATTGGCACCCCCAGGGACCGGCTGGGCACCCCCAGCTGAGCGCCCACCCGAGCATCCCATTGCAGTGCCCGCATCTCACTGTCACCACAGCTCTCCTGCCCTGACGCCTCTCCCACCGCAGACGAAAACTCCCGCATTTATCCTTCTCTTTTTCCCTCTTTTATTTGCCAACCGAGCATCATTTCTCGGTAAAATTCAATTTAACGAGTGCAGGCTGCATCGAGCGCGCCGGGTCCTGCCGCAGCGGGACGGGGCTTTTGCCGGGGCCATTGGTAATTGCAGCTTTTTGGGGGATTTGGGAGATCCTCAGCATCGACAGCCACTGAGTGTCATTTCCTTGGCTCGCTGGGGAAGTATGGGGAAGTTATTTTTATTGATGTTCTCCTGGTAGATTGTTTTGGCAGTTGCAATTTCCGTGTGACATATCCAGACTCTCCTCCGAAAATCGCGAAAAAAAATAAAAAAAAAAGAAAAAGTAAAAGAAAAAAAGCGCCTTGACATTTATCCCCAGCTACTGCCGCTGCTCAGTAACGTTTAATTACAAAACTCGGCTGCGATGCCAACCTGTATCGGTCATTAGGAACCTTTCTTAAAATCTTGTCAGCCTGCAATGAGAAACAGATTTAATGGAGGCAACCACATAGATCTTGGTCTGCCAGCTGAAACTGAGACTAAGCAAAAGAGGATAGAAATGCCAAAAAAGCCACCACATTCCCTTCCTAGCAACCAACTCTTTCAGTTTTTTACACATTTTTTTTTTTTCCCATTCCTGCTCTTCAAACTGCCTTTGAGAAACTGGGCAGGATCTTTATTTTTAGAAGGTGTTTTGGGGAGGGAGAAACAAGTTTTGTCCGGGGGTGTCGCCTGCGTCGGTCTGGCTGGATTTGTTGGTTGAAGTTTTGGAGAAAGAGGCGATAAGAAATAGAGACGGCCCATGGCGACCCCCCCGTGTCCCCAGCCCCCTGCCCGGTGTCGCGGGTCCCCTCCCCGGGACCCCTGGTCCCGGCTGTCCTTGCAGAGAGGGGACGCCAGGGGGCAAGAGGCGTTCACAAAGGCTGAGCCCTCCATCCCTCCATCCTTCCATCCCTCCTTCTCCCCATCCCTCCATCCTTCCACCTCTCCATCCTTTCAACCCTTCACCCCTCCGTCCTTCTCTCCCCTCTCTCCCACGAGGAGGTTTCGCCGTCTCACGACGGCAAAAGTCGTGTTTCTTATTAAAAACAAAAGGAAAAAAATAAATCCCGCGGTAGAAGTGGTCTGAATTCCCAGTCCCCCCCAGCCCTACCTCCACGTGCACCTCGTGGGCACAGCAGCGCTGCCTGGCACGCAGCACAGCCAGGCGGAAACAATATCCAGCAGCCTTGTCAGGAACGGCAGAGTTTATTTAAGCCAGCTATTAATCCTACTTACCTTGCTGCTATTTGGACCTAATCCTATTTCCTCTGTGCATTATAAGGACAGTGAAACGACACATTTTTGTTCTGCTGGCGGATGGAGGCTGGCTGGGAGGAGCACGCCGCCGGTGCCTGGGCTGCCGCCGGAGCCGGAGGAGCGGGATGCGCTCCGCGGGCAGCAGCAGCCTCCAAAGGAAATCACTCAAGGGAAACTTCGCCAGAGACAAAAAAAAACCCACATTCAATTTCCTGACTACTGCTTTCCTGCCCGAGTTATTTATTTTGGCAACCGCACGTTCAATAAATGAAATATTCAATCAACTGGTCTCCGTGCCAGCTCATATGATTCTTTCAGGAGTCCACTTTTTTTTTTTTTTTTTTTTTATTTTATTTTATTTCAGTCCTTAGATAAACTACAGGGAGGGTTCCCATATCCCAGCTTTGCTTGGCAACTGATGCATTACATGGCTTATGAATTTTGCAGACAATGAACCCCAGTGTGGCTGAAGAGGACTGTACACACATCATCTACGTGCCATTTCCCAGGCACCATAGACAGTAGGGCATAAGTATCACTTATTCTTTCATCTTTTTTCACACCTTTTCCTTCCCCAGACTGCCCCAAACACTGAGTTGGGATGTGAAGCTAATGCCAGAGATTTTGCTGCAGAGATGGAAACCACTTAAAATAATCAGACGGCAAAATACCAGGCTCACCCCCGAGAGCAGCATTTGTAATGCTCCTGCCTGGCATTTTATTCCTGGCTTTATCTCCCCGTATCACACAAATCCATACACTGTGTATCATTTCTCTTTGAAATGCCATGAACTTGGTGTTTTAAATCGAACCAGCGTTTTTTTTTTCTTCCTTCCTTTTTTTTTTTTTTTTTTTTTTTTAAGGTGCAAAACAATGGAGATTGTCAGAGGGCCCCGGGTTGAGCTTTTCTGCGTGTTCACAAAGCGTTAAAGCTTTATCGAACAAACCGGCTCTGTCTGACCCCGGCCAGACAAAAGGCAAGTTCCATTTTGCTCTGCAGAGCAGAGGGGCACAGAGGGACACAGGGAGGGATGTACAGTAGGGCTGGGTGGGCCACGGGCTGCCCCGAGGCAGCTTTGGGATGTCCTGTCCCCCAGCCACCACCCTGGTGCTGCCAGCCCCGGTCCTTTTGGAGGTGCTCGGCCTCGTGCAGGTGAGGGGCATGGTGCCAGTGCAGCCAGGGAGCAGCCAGCCAGAGAGCTGGCATGGATTTTGCCAGCTCAGCCACGGGTTTTGTGTGGTGTTGTGCTGCATTTAGTGCTGCACACCCACCTCAGCCAGCCTCGCCTGAATGGATGTCCACACACCATGAGTGGTCCTGGAGGGTTTGAATTTTTCCTTGAGGCTTTGCACAGAGCAGAACCATTCCATTGCTCCTAAGGTTCACATGGATGATTTAACATTTCCATAAGGTTTTTTCACAAATTTTGAATAACATGGGAACTTGTTGTTGTCCTGGAGTTGGGCAGCACCAGGGAGGCTGGGAACAGTGGCCAGGCATTAAAGGGAGAAGTGGTCAAAGAGGTAAGAAATGGTCAAAATAGTCTTCTGAGGAACAACACGAGCAGGGGGACAACTGGAAAAGACTGGATCTGTAAATGCTGGTGTCTGGATGTGGGCATCTACATGAGCCTGGGCTCTGTGCTGCCCATCTGAAGCCTCCTTGACCTCCAGCTGCTGGTGTAGAAGAGCACTGGTCTGTTGTAGGCACTTGGTGACATCTACTATCACCACAGCAGTGTCCCAGACACCATTCCAGTGGCACCAGTCTTTGCTAACCTCACCTCTGCTTCACTCACACATAGAGCTCAACGTGGAGACACTGGGTTAAATCCAGCCTAGTGTGTCTGCAGCTTTGACAAAAGTTTGAGCACTGTTTCTACCAGCTGCAGCAGCAGCCAGGCAGCAGATGAGTCAGTTTATTGACAATCACCATGATTCCCATCAGCAGAGATGTGTCTGGAGCACCATGATGTTGAGCAGTGTCAGGCATTTATTTCTGCATCTGCTTCTCCTGTGGGAGGACGAGCACAGAGACATCCTTTGCTGACACCTGGAGCTGAAATGGCCTGCTCAGGAATGGGTGGGAGAAAGCCTCACCTCCTGTGTGTTCACCAGCTTTGGGTGTTGCTGGTGAAGGCCACTCTATCTCTCCCTTGGGTTTGGGTATTTACAGAGACCCTCCTGCCCTATGCCCGCCTCTATCCCACAGGCAGCAGACCAATGCCACAATAACAGAGACCACCTTTCTGCAGGTATATCATGTTCTCACAGTACCAAAGCACCCATAGGTTTCCAATCCTGCTCATAGAATATTAATTTCCACAGAGGAGGCCATGACTGTGCTCGTTTTGGGGTTTGTTGAGCGCTGGGTAGCAGGCTTGGGCTGCTCACCCCCCCCAGCAGTGTTTTGCATTACTTGTTAAGGGAAGCTGGCACTCAGTTCTGCTGTCAGTGGAGATTTGTAAGCCTGATTATATTCCTAAGCATATGTTTGGAAATGAGAAGCAGCTCTCAGAAGTCAGAGGAATTGCTCTGATTGCAAATCTCAAGTCAAGAGCAGGGAAGCCTGGCTGAGGGTCTGAGCTCCCTCTTGGAAGAGCCACAGGCAGTGAGTAACAGCTCTGGCTCTTCCCCACTTGGAGGCAAAGTTGAACAGAAACCAGAACAAACACCTTTGTCATCAAAATCCCATAATATTGCAGAAATGTGTGTGTTGGTGTTTTTTAAGTGCATAAATGATGAGCTATATTACCTGGGTGGGCAAGTGAAGCCTGGCACCATTTCCAGGGTATTTTATGTGTTTTGGAGGACAATCCTAAGGAGAAAGGGAAGTTCACTGAAAGCAGGATGCACCAGATATTCCCCCCAGCAGATGGCTGACTTTGAGTGCTGGAACAAGTGGCCAGGGCTCAGCAGCAGCAGCAGCAGCAGCAGAGGATTGACATCACTTTGCAGGGTTCAGCTCCTCGTGTCAGTGGGCTCAGCTGCTGCAAAAGCTCCCTCTGAACAGGAGCCACAGTTCCACTCCCAGAACCAAGCCATCCCTAAAAGAATACCATTTGTTTTGGGACAGCACCACTTCCCTGGAATCAGCCAGATTTGCCTGTCACAAAACTGCCACTACAGAGCAATGATTCTGATCTGTGAACCTCAAAGCAGTGAGAGATTTGAAAGACTGGAAAGTCAAGTGGGTCCTTTGATTGCTCCATGTTAGAAGTGGTGGAAGGTGAATTACCCATGCAGGGTCACGATTCTGCAGCACTCACTCACACACTTTCTGCATTCCCTGCCTCCAAACACACTGGTACTCAAAGCTAGACCACAAAAAATGCTTGAAAAAATTAAATTTGAATTGCATCCCTGTCAGATTTCACATCTGAAGGAAAGTGCTGCTTACGCAGTGAGGACCTTTTTACAAGGGCAGGTAGTGATAGGACAAGGGGGAATGGCTTTAAACTGAAAGAGGACACATTTAGATTGGATATTATTAAGAAATTCTTCACTATCAGAGTGGAGACACATTGAAACTGGTTGCCCAGAGAAGCTGTGCGTGCCCCATCCCTGGAAATGTTCAAGGACAGTTTGGATGGGGCTTTGAGCAGCCTGGCCTAGTGGAAGGTGTCTCTGCCCATGGCACGGGGTTGGAACCAGACAGTTTTTAAGGTCCCAACCCAAACCATTCTATGAGTCTATGACACCAGGACTGAGAGTTGCTGCCTGGAGCAGCTGCCATGCGGTGCCTCCTGTGGTATCTGTCCTTCCAGTGAGCTGTAAATGCCAGCCTCAGGACTGGAATTACTTCCACTTTACACCAGCAAAGGGAATGGGACAATCAGGCTGACTTTGTGTAACTGGGACAAGAGAAAATTCTATTTAAGTTCTGCACCCTGCCAGTGAATCTTGCAGCAGCCTAATTTTTCTATGAATAATGCCTTGGGCAAGGCTTGTGTGGCCCAGAAAAGGAAAGAAAAAGGGTTGAATTTCCTCCATCCTGCTTGTTTGTAACCTCTTTCCCAATGGATGGTGAATCTTGGGAGGTTTGGCCCACTGGTTGCCAAGTCAGGGCTGTGATGCTGGAGAGGGCACCAGCTGGGCATCTCTGGCACCTGTTGAAGCAAGGAGGGGCAGATTCAGGGACTTGAGAGCTTGTGCAACTAAGAAAGAGCAAAAATTAAAAAAAAATCATAAAAAAAAATTAATTGAGTAACCTCAAATTACAAATCAATTTGAGGAAATCCCAATCTAGCTGCCGCCACTCTGTGAGCAGTTGAAGCTAAATTCATTGAGCAGACAGCTCTAATTAGCACACAATTGCTCCAACAAGCTCCACGTGGCACTCCCCATGTCAGGTGGGCCTGGTCCTGAGCCATGCCACTCATCAATTTGACCCAAAATACATTGAAGGCAGGGTGTCACCGCACTGAGATCGCTCAGGGGCTGCAGAAAGTCAAACTCCAAATTTCTCTGCTCCAACACCTCTGTGCCACCTTATCCCAGGCACCCCGGGCTGGTTTCTGACCTCATTCATGCCAGTGCAAATCTGCAATAACTTCACGTTAGCCACAGGGTTTATTACAAATTGTCCTTGTGTAAAGAGACCAAAATCTGGTTTATGAAGCTGGCTTCTTTTCCCTCATTCCCACCAAGAAGCCCTTCTGCAGCCGGAGTCAGTGGGACAGCTTTCACCTTTTAACTCAGGGAGAGCTGCCCCCAGCTCACACCGAGGGAAGCAAGGGGCAAACCCATTTCCTCCATAACAGCAGCATTGCCTTGGTGATGCAGGATTTGATTGAGTGAGAAAGGGAAATTTTCTTTGTATAAATACCAGGATAGCACTGCACTGAGGCATGTCAAGTTACTAGAAGGGGATGAAACAGTGCACACACACACAAAAAAAATCCCTCTCTTTCAGCATTAGTGAAAGATGTGACCTCATTCTTTTCCTGGGGCTGTAGAGAGATATGTGGCATTTTCCTCGTAGAGAAGTGTATTTTTCCTTTGGGAAAGGCTGAAAGACTACTTGGGTAGTGTATTATTTTAGACATATTTTGCATTCCAGCTCTCCCTCAGAGGAGGAAGTTGTTCTCTCTCAATTCTTATTCCCCTTGTACTGAGCCACGTTTGATCCAACACGTGGGAGCAGACCCCTGGCTAATGCAAACACAGGCATCCACAAGGCTGTGCTCATTTGCACCTGGAGATTTGCACCTCCATCACAAATTTCTGGTTTTTCTGTAATCATCTTTAACTCCATCCTTCCTCAAGCATTTTCTCCTTTTTTAACCTGATGTCTTCCACCAGGAGACATTTTCTGATCTCTCCATTGTATTTTCTTGCTGATATCTGGAGCCCAAATCACATTTAGCTCTGTTTGCAAAGTGTGTGGCAGGTAATTCTGTCATGATCTCATACCTTTTGGGCTTCATTGCCCTGAGGAGAGCTTGAAATCTTCCCACTGTGTTGAAATCACTGCTGTAGTGGCAGTTATTGCTCATCCTTAGTGAAGCATTTGAATGAGGCGAAGTTTGTGGGGAGAAATGAAATATTTTTAATGAATAGTATTTTTCATTAGATTGCTTGGGGCACTTGCACACAGCAATGAGCCTGTGGGGTCTGCACCTCTCAGATCTGAAGGAAAGCAATGCAATGCACCTCCTCTGCCTTTCCAGCTCTAACACAACCTCATCTACCCTTCCAGCTTCCCTGACCTACAGCCACTGTCCCTGGAAAGCCTTTTTCTCACCTTGTTGGGCTGGGGCTGCTGATGTGGTTTGGGTGTGAGCAGACAGCTGGGATACCTTGTCCAGGTGTGGACATGGACACTGCAAATGTCACTCCCAAGTGTGTCCTTCAGGCTGCCCTGACAACCATGGAGAGAGGTGGATGCTTCTAGGGGGTGAAGCCCCTACTCAAAAGCTGCTCGAGCAGATGACTCCTCGATTTTGGGCAGCAGCTGGGAATGCTGGAGGTGAGAGTCTGCCCTGCAAAGTCCCTCTGAAGGGTGAGCTCCACTCCCAGTCCCACCTCAGCCTGGTAAAAATGCTGGGAAAGGGTCCAGTGTGTCCATCCCACTCCTGCAGCCCCCAGGGAAGGCACCTGCATCCAGAGCTGCCCTTTACAAGACAGGTACAACTCATGCATTTCCAGAATGGTGTCTGAGCAAGCACTGATGGCTTGTGGAGCCACCATTCACTTTTTTTCTTACCCAGGCTTCTCCAGAGAACTGCATTTTTCTCTCGACCCTGGATCTGCCAGGGTATATGCTGTTTTTCCATTCCCCAAACGCTGTTGCAATCATTTCTGCCCAGATTTATCTCATTTCTGTACTGTCTCTTGGGTTTCATCTCTATTAAATCGTTTGGACATTGGGAAGTGGGATTACCCCACTTAGCTGTGGCTGTCTCCAGTGTAAGTGACTCCATGTGTGCTTGTGATCCTGGTGTGCAGGGACCGTGGGATGACAGGAGTGCTTTTGGTGCCAGTTTGGGTACCCACAGGGCAATGGGCAGCTCTGCCAGCTCTGTGCCCCCAAGCAGACAGCCTGGAGTGACTGGTTCCTATCCCTATTGCTCCAAATTTTTGCTCTCTGAGCAACCTGGTCCAGTGCAAGGCATCCCTGCCCATGGCAGGGGATTGGAGCTGGATGATCTTTAATTTTTTTCCAACCCAGGGAGGGTGGAAGAGAAGGGTGAAGGGTGAAACAGGAGATGAAGGGTGGCAGAGGATGCTGAAGCAGGTTTGCTGTCCCAGCTGCTCCTGAGTGTATTATCCTAGCAGCAGGGAAAAGTCTTCATACCACATTGTACAACAAGATTTTTTTAATGGATGTTAAACCCAAACCCGCCCTAAGTTTCTCTCAAAAGGGCAGATTCTTACAGGGCTCAGTAATGAATTTTCACTGATGCCAGTGTCTAGTGCTGGTTTATAGCAGCTCTAAGAAATCTGTGTAATGTAAGAACAACCAGGGGGGTATTGACTTTAAATACATTGACTTGGTTTGGTTTAAACTGGTATTTTGGATCAAGAATCTTGAAAGAAGGCTTAACACCAAGCTTTTATGGTAATACTTCTCCCTGATGATACCACACCTTTCCCCCAGTTACCACTACAAGTAAAACTAAGAATAAAAGCATTTTTTTAATCTTTACACTTTATATTAAAAAATAACTCTCAATAAACACCTTCCAGGATCACTTTTGACATTAAACATTGATTTCTATGTCTGTTATAAACCTTGAAGAATTGCCTCAGGCACTTGTAATAATCTAAGCATTAGATAGAAGCATTTTCACTATCTAATTATTACCCAGTTTAATACAAGCTGCACTTCAAGAATATTTGAAAAAAGAAATTATCTTTAAAAAAAGAACCCATCCCCCAGCAACTTCACTGTTGCTGTTGAAGCCAGATGCAATACACATCAATGCAGGGAATACAAATCAGACCACCCAATTACACAACTTTTTTGAAAAGCCATCAAAACCTGTACAGAAATGTCATGATCTTCTTTCTAAAAAGGTAAAAATCTCTCCCCATGGCTCTTATTTCCAGAAGAAATAACATCCAGTTTCATTCTTTCCCATTTCCAGAACATGGCTCCTTGCTGAGCACATTTCAGGCACAAGGTTAATGCAGCAAAGGGATTTGTGCACTCCCACATCCAGGGCTGATCCCTGCTTGTTTATATTTGTGATGGATCATTTGTTTTTGCATTTTTTCCCCAAAACAGGGCCTCTAGAAAATTGAAGTTGCGAGCACTTGCCCACAATTCAATTCATATGAGGCTGGTGAGTTACATCCAGGCACAGAACAGAAAATTTCTGTAATAGCCTGCATTTAGTGTCTCCTGTACTTCATACAGCTGTTTCTATAATTTATGTGCACTTATTTAACTTGGCTTTACAATTCTCACTCAAAAGAAAAAAAAAATATAGAGGAATAAAATACCCAGCAGAGGAAACTGAATACTTGAGCTGGGATTAATCTCATAGAAACACAGAAGGGTTTGTGTTGGAGGGGACCTTAAAAATCATCTGGTTCCAACCCCCTTCCATGGGCAGGAGTACCTCCCACTATCCCAGGTTGCTCAGAGCCCCATCAAACTTCTCCTTGAACACTTCCAGGGATGGGGCATCCACAGCTTCTCTGGGAAACCTGTGCCAGGGCCTCACCACCCTGATGGTGAAGAATTTCCTCCCAACATCTAATCTAAAGCTGCCCTTTTCCAGTTAAAAGCCATTCCCCTTTGTCCTATAACTACATGCCCTGCAATATTAATGGGGAAGGTGCGAACACTAAATCTAGTGCAATAATGACTTCTTACAGAAGGAAAGCTATATTTTTTTTCCCTAAATTATGCCAGTGGAGTACTGAAACCCGTTTGTCTCTCGTGGTACTTTTGTCATAAATCCAAAAGGCAATTAGAGCATTTTAAATCTTGCCTGAAGTAACTCTTGATTTACAGATTTTCCTGCACAGCTGTGAACAGCCAAATTGGGCTTAAAATTCTCCAGTGAGACAATGAGAAAGCTCATTTTTTGTTAGATATGTCGATCTCCTTCTATAACCCTGTGAGGAGTTTGGATGCTCCACATCTCAGACTATCAGGCTACTCATTGTACCCTTAAGTGTGGAGTTGGATGTCCAGCTGTGGGCAGAGCTGCTGTTCTCATTTGCTTCTCAGCCAGACATATCTGCAATATTAATGGGGAAAGTTGTAGCAACAAAGACTGAGAAACAACTTCAGAATTGGGCAATATCAAAGGCTTGAACAGAGAATGATGAGCAAGGGTCACTACAAGGTGCCAACCCAAGTTCTGTCCTTTTAGGGACCAGGGATGACATTTACCCCTTGGCAGGCAGTTTCCTTCCTTGTCTTTGTCTTCCATGCTTCATTCCAGGAAAACTTTCTGGTGTCGCTGTGGTGCTCACAAACAGGAATGGTACCACTGGGAATCCCCTGCACAGACTTCCATCCACATCCCACTCAGAAGGTTTGTCTGTGATGGACATGGTTTAGTCCAGAGTAGAATCTACCCATGTTCTGTATCTCCCTGGTACAGTGTGCAACCTCTCAGTTGGGTGATGGATGTGCTTGTCTTGCCCCTGTGTGTGCACAGTACCCATGGTTTCAGCTGTGCTGGTTCATCCCATTTATTCAGGGAACAAAATTTCACAGCATGATGATCTATGTCCATTTACAGAAGCTGGGGTGGGAAATTTCAGCCATCTGGTGTAGACTTGGAGCCTTCTTACCTTACAGCTTCCACACTCCATCTCCTTCCTTCTGTGCTTGGATCCACCCCTGCAGTTTTATCTCTGTCAAATATTTTTAAGATATTTGTCCCAGAAGTGTAAATGTTGAAACAATGCTGGCTTCAATGTGATCATTTTGAATTTCTGTGAGTGTGTGGAAAAGCCTCAGGATATGAGATGATGATAGGCACTGAGAAACACCTTTCACTGAAAAGGAGAGTCAGCCACAAGTATTGCCAACAAGCTCTAGAAAAAGTGGACAGAACTAGGTGACAGTTTCCTACTTTTCCCCTGCCTGAGGGGCAGGAGAAGGAGGTGGTCTCCTGAAGCACAACACCAAGAGGGTCACTGAAGGAAGGGAAAGTCCCCACAGTTCTGGTTTGCTCCAACAGCAGAACCTCTATGTGCTTTTTCTGGTGCATCCCCCCGTGCCAGGAAGGAGACACCCACACTTGGACCCTGGGGGTGCCAAGCAAGAGGATAGAGCTCCAGTTCCACCTCTGCTGGCTCCCCTTGCCTGTGGCAAGTGGTGCTGGTCCCGTTCAGCACAGGATGGCTGCTGCCTGCAGCCAGCAGTGCTTTCTGAAGGTGGCAGAAAACTGACGGATCAAAAGTTTAGCCCAGAGGCTGCTGTCAGTTTGCTCAAGCAAATAACTTCATATAGCTTTTAGAGATTGGTGGGATCTCCCTGTGCAGGAGGGAAACATAAATAAGTGGGAAAATGTTCTGGAGAGGGAGACTGACTTCTGCTCCTGGGCCTCCCAGCTGGGTGTGGATGGGGGAAAAGAAAGGGTTGTGGCACTGGAAGTGGGGAAAGCAATAGAGCCAGTGCTGGGCTGGGGCAGATAAGCAGGAGGGGACCCCAAAGGGCACAAAAAAGGGCAGGTCCTGTCACTGAGCATTGCAGAGCAAAGCCAGCCCCATGTAGTTAATTATAATATACATATATTTACACAGCGCACACCTATCCCTCTAGACAGATATACTCAGAGAACAAAACAAGAGCATCTTATTTTGCTATGCTATGCTACACTACACCACCCAGAAAAAGCCAGCCCAGAGCCCTAAGTGCCTGCTGGAGTGACCAGAGCCATTTGCAAGGCACCTGGTACCAAGACACAAGAATCTGTATTTGAACACTTTATCCTAGTGTTCAGTAATTCACTAAACCAGGACAAAGAGCTTTAAACCAACTGTTTGGAAATCAACAGTATTGCAATTCAGACAGACACCTTTCCTCTGCCAGGCCACAGGTTTAATAAACACACCAGGCTGATGCCTGAGCTTACAGAGGATAACCTGTAAGCACTGAGTGACACATTTGACACTTTTTTTGAGCCATACGAGAAATCCCAATTGCTGGAATCAATGTCAAAATTTCTCTCCTTTAGGGTTTTATTTGTAAACTCTCAGCTCTTTGCCTCGGGAGTCAGGGGCAGGGGAGAGGATGGGTGAGAGGTAACTTTCCCAGGAATGTTGTTTTAATGGTGCACTGTTTATGCGATGATTTGGAGTAATATGAAACCTTGACATGCTCAGGTTTTTTTCTTTCAATCTTGCATTACAGGGGTTTGGTTTATTTCCTTTTTATCTCCCTGTGCTTAACAAAATGCAAATGCTAGTTAGGACTTAACAGGGTCCTGACATTGAAAGGACATCACCTGAGAGCAGGTGACTTCCACTTTGAAAGCTCAGACATGGCTTTTTAGTTCTGCTGTGCTGGGACTGCAGCGGTTTATCCTGGATTTTGGCAAGTAGGAGGATACAAATGGGATCAGACCCCAGCCCAGCCCCCCTCCCACACCCTCCTGAGGAAACAGACTCAGGTCCCTGGGCAAGCAGCAAGGGGGACACTGGCAACATGAAGTTCCTGTTTCCACTTGTCCTGGGCTGGCTCTGAAGTTGAGGTCTTGCAATGTGTCCCAGATTGCAAGACAAGATGCATTCCATTTGCCAGTTGCATGGCAGTTGTCTCCTGTTAAGTGAGCAGTTTTCCTTGTCTCTCCCCCAACCAATCCTCTCTCAGGAGAGACATGTGCTGATAATGGGCTATTGAATGTCACTGCATGACTGATAAGAACTGTAATATCCCATTGGGAGATGCTCTGCCCAGAGGGAGGAGCCAAACATTCCTACCTGGATATAATCTGGATTTTTGGGACACCAGACTCAGGTTTTTCTGCTGGATTTCCAGGGGGACTTAAGCCATTCCAATTTGGATGGCTACTAACACCCTGACCAAAAAGGGTGTCAGGTTGTATTCTGACTCTGTCAGTGGTTTTTCTTTTGTATTATTGCATGTATTTTTTCTCTTTCACTTTGCCTAATAAATTGTATTTCTGACTTGAAGTCTCTCACTAGTTTTGTTTTCAAACTATAACACAGTGTGATGTTTTTCACTAGTGAGGGTGAAAGCGCTGCAGGGCCACGAGGTGACAAAATTATTTTTTCTTCCTTTGGTGTTTTGCTTCCTTTGGCGATGGTGACGAAGGGGAGAGGGCACTTCTCACCTCGAGCATTACCTTCAGACTTTGTTTTGACCTCGGTGCTGGGCTTTGGTACCATCCCAGGGCTGAGCCCCCTGGGCAGGGATCCAGGGACAGCTCCTGGGTACGGGCTGCCAGGCAGGAGGGAGCTGTGACTCCGAGTGCTGATCTGGAGATTGGCATCCTTTGCTCAGTTCCAGGTTTGACCTGTAAGGACAAAGACACCACATGCCTGGCAGCGACTGTGCCCTGCCCCGGTGCCAGGCTGCCAGCAGGGGTTTGTTCTTTTGTGCTTAGGGTTTTATTTTTAGGTAGAGCCCAGAGACGCGACGGTGCAGGGAGGCACAGGCAGGGCTTCACCCTCTGGAGCACAGACAGCATTTGAATATGTGATTTCACAAGAATTTTTCTCACACACATTAAAGATTTTGAAGCAAACGCTTCTTAATTACTCAACTGTGTTATAAACAACGATTTCCGTGGTTGGATGATTGCTGTTGGGATTGTCATCATCATTATTTCTCTGCCTCATGCAGCCCTGGCACATGCAGGGACCAACTTACCTGGTGTTTTCTGTGCCTAAACTATAACATTCCTTATCCCAACAAGCTCTCAATCCACAGAGCCAGATCCATGGGAGAAAGGAGCTATTAGCTACCTTTTGCAATTCAGTCACAAACAGCAAACAGGGCCAGTGCTCTTTTCCAAGGTCACCTGCAAGGTCACTACAGTATCAGTGCTCAACAAATTAGTGCAATACCTGGAAGTTTTACTCCAGTTCCTGGAATGAGGTCCATCATCCCAAGGAGCATAAGTGCTTTGTTTTGTGCTAGAGTTCAGGGGACATCCATCATCCAGAAATTGGATTTGTGTTGGTTTGATCTCAGCCTGGGCTATGTGTCCCCTCAGTGGCGTGGCCACTCCCCAGCTGTTGTGATCCAGCCCTTCCTGGACCATTTTAACCTGTTGATTTGCACTTCCCAAGCCCAGAGCAGTTACATTTAGCAGGTGATTGACATATTGAGGAAGATTTAATTGGACAGGCCCTCTCAGAGACAGCATTACTGGGACTTAGATCCTTTCCACTCAGCTTCTGGAGTCACATGTCAAAAAAGGTTATGAGCAAATTTCCCGCTTGGAAAACCTGATGGGCGACCAATGGCACACAGTTCATTCTCATTAGTGACAGGAAAACACCACGGGTGTTACCTGAATATTTCTGGTCTCTGCCTGTATAAGCAATACCCAGTCTGGTACAGAGTCCCTCTTTTCCAGGGCAAGAAATTTGATTTATTACCTGATAATTCATACAGTTCCTGCAGATCACTGTTCACTAACCTCAGGGGGAGCTGGATAAATGTTACAGCCATAAATGCAGGACAGAGGAGGGTCCTCATGCAGGAGGTCTGTGGCACTGGTTATTAAAATGCTTTTTCTGAATAGTAATAGCTGCTCTTGTAAACCTGCTGCCCAGTGACCCCCCTGCTGACCATGGGGAAGAGATGCCAATCAGATGTTTTGACAAAATTTCACATTTTGGATGTTGAAACATTTCATAATTGTTGTTTTGGTGTAATTATGTCAGAAATAAACCCACAAAAACCTCATGAGATCCAACAAGCCAAGTGCAAGGTGCTGCACCTGGGTCAGGGCAATCCCCTCTGCCAATATTCACTGACAGGTGAATGGACTGAGAACAGCCCTGCCAAGAAGGACCTGTGGACACTGATGGATGAAAAACTGAATGACCCAGGCCATGTGCATGTCTAAGTTTAAAGTAGTCAAGACAGTTTATTTGGATTCTATTTGTTATGTAAGGAAGGGGAATGTTTCAGGGCCAGATTCCAAGTGTTTAGTAAAGGAAAATTATTCCAGATTCAACTTGCCTGATACCTTCTAGGATATTGATTTCTGACAACATGTGAGATACGTGAAAACCTAAATCTTAGCATTTTTCCCTCATAATTGTAGCTGCTTGGCATACTTATTCACACATTCCCCAGCTGGACTGCACTTAACCCAAACCCAACCACATCCTGGGTGCATCACAAGCAGCATGGCCAATAGGTCAAGGGAGGTGATTGTCCCCCTCTATCTGCTCCTGTGAGACCCCTCTTGGGGTGCTGCATCCAGGCCTGGGGTCACCAGCATGAAAGGATATTGTCACTTGTTGGAGTCCAGAGGAGGCCACAGAGATGCTCAGAGAGCTGGAGCAGCTCTCTTCTGAAAACAAGCTGGGAGACCTGGGGCTGTTCAGCCTGGAGAAAAGAAAGCTCCAGTGAGACCTTGCTGAGGTCTTTAAATACTTGAAGAAAGAGGATTTATAAGAAATATGAGGAGAGTGACCAGGACAAAGGGTAATTGTTTCAAACTGAAAAAGTGCACTTGTAGATGAGATATTTGGAAGAACTCTTTTCCTGTGAGGGTGGTGAGACCCTGGCACAGGTTGCCCAGAGAAGCTGTGGATGCCCCATCTCTGGTAGTGTCAAAGGCAAGGCTGGATGGGGCTTGGAGCAACCTGGGATAGTGGAAGGAGTCCTTGCCCATGGCAGGGAACTTGGACTAGATGATCTTAAACGATCCTTTCCAACGCAAACCATTCTACGATTCTATGATTTTAATAAGCTAACCAAACATATTAATTAGTCAGTTCCAAATCTACTTGCCTGGTGCCCAGGGGTGTGGCTGAGACTGAGCTGAGGGCTCCCCTGGAGGAGAAGAGAGACCCTGAGTGCTGGTGGGCTCTTGCAACACTCCCTGACCCCCATTGCTTCATCTTTCCTTGAGAGTTAATCTCTTTTATGAAATTTGACATTGAAATGCCTCCTTTATACAGCAGATTATGATTGTAATTAGCTACAGGATAAATAACACTGCATTGAGTATTACACTAGATTTCTCCTTTATTCTGTCACTGAAGCATGTTTTTCCCCTATTGCTTCTCCCAAATCATCATGAGACTTTTGTAAAGAGAATATTTGCACAAAAAGCTGTGGGCAATTGCTCTTGAAAAGATTCTTGCAGTTACTTAATACTGTGAAAGGGCAAAATGAAATGCTATTTAAACGTATTTTCATGCTAAATTAGAATAATGAAACTTCCTCTTGATGCCCTGGCAATGGAATTGGAGACAACTCACTTTACCCAGGTAAACTGTGCAGACTGGGAGCAGTTCCTCAAACAGGAAGAATGGACGTTATGAGTAGATATATTTCTTTTAATATTTTAGATGGCTCTTTGCATTTTACCCTGGTAAACTGTGCAGACTGGGAGAAGCATTTCAAACAGGAAGAATGGAGATTATAAGTAGATAGATTTCTTTTAATATTTTAGATGGCTGTTTGCATTTTTAAAAAATTAAATTATTGCAGTCCGCTCCACTTGAAAACTAACTTTTTGTGTGTCACAAGATGGGGGAATGAGGATTCTTGATGGGAATCAGGGAAGCTCCTAGCACCCAGGGAAAAACAAGGCTGGAGAGAGTTTCAGGGGTCCCAGCATGAGGAGCTGGAGAGCGATTGTGCTCAGCAAAAGGAAATTACATTCTCTGAACATCATCAAGGAGACAGAAGACACCACAAATTCGTGATACAGGATCCTCAGGCTCCTCTGGGGGCCTCTGCTGCATCTCCCATCATCTCAGCTCCTGAAGCCACCCCAGAAGCAGAAGCCATTTGCTGTGAGTAGCTGCTGCAATCACCTTGCTCCTCTACTGACATCATTCTCTCCCCTCTGGAGAAGGGTTTGTAAACAAGCCCTCTCCTCTGTGACAAGCCATTAGCTCAGGTAGTGCTGTGGCTCTGAATAGAAACTCCCAGAGCCAGCCAAAGCCCAGAGCTGATATTTTCTCCGTGGCAGTGCCCTTGTGCTTCCGTATCTCACAGCTCTGGAGCAGCGTGGGGCCGGGCTCACCATATGTGCTGCAGTTCCTGCCTGCCCCTCTCCCTGGAGCAGCATCCCAGCCTGGATAAACCTGAAAACTGATAAAACTGATAAACCTGGGCAAATGAGACCTTCATTCCTCCCCCTGACCTTACCAGTGCCCACAGTCCTCAAGGCAAGGTTTGTAGGCACGAGATGCTTGGGTTCATGATGCTTCTCCTTCTATGAGCCACTCCCAAATCCTCCTGGTCCTATTCCTGAAGCAAATAGACAGGAGCTGAGGGAAGGGAAATAGGGTTAGGAAGCCCAGCTGTGCAAAGAAGGCAGGAGAGAAGTGGCAGAATTTCCCAGCTCTGGTAAATGCAAATATCCACAGTGAGGGACAGGGATGAGCTCAGCAGCCCCAGGACAGAGGTGTCCCCCAAGTATGCACACCCTGGTAAAAATACAAACACTCACCTTCTGTGTGTGTCTATTATGTATGTTTGTGTGTAGATAGATAGTTTTTAACATAAAATGGGGGGTTTAGATAAACATTTAGATAAAAATTTATAGAAAGGTATTTCTATAAAAGCATTTCTATAAAATGCTGATGGTTTTAATTTTAATATGTATATATGTATATATGTATATACATATGTATATATGTATATACATATGTATATATGTATATACATATGTATATATGTATATACATATGTATATATGTATGTATATATGCATAGATATATAATTTTTAATATAAAATGGGAGTTTTATATAATCATTTATATAAACATTTATATAAAAGCATTTCTATAAAACAATTTCTATAAAATGCTGATGGTTTTAATATATATATGTATGTGTATATGTGTATGTATATATGTGTAGATATATGATTACATGTATGTACATATGTATATATGTACGTATACATGTGTAGATATATAATTTTTAATAAAAAATGGGGATTTTATATAAACATTTATATAAAAAATTATATATTTCTATAAAATGCTGATGGTTTTAATATATATGTATGTGTATATGTACATATGTATGTATGTATATATATATATATATATATCACACATGTATACAAATATATGCATATATATATAAATATTTGTGTGTAAATAGATATGTGTGCAGATTTTCCTGTATCTCTTCTCTCTCATAGATGATGTCTAAATAACATCATTTCTCCATTCTGGACACAGTCCTTCCCCAGTGTTCCTCCTGCTGGGGCTCCTGAACATGAAACCATCCTTATTTTTCTACAGGGAGCCAAGAGCTGCCCTAATTCCCATCAAGAAATCCTCTTTTCTCCCTCTTGTGACACTTAAAAAGTTAGTTTTTAAGTGAAGCAGGCTATTTAATAAGGAACACTAAAGGAAAAAAAAAAAAAAGTCTGAAATATTACAACAAATACTGATTTATTTACTGGTTTATTGCACAAGCACACAGATCCAGAAAAGCCCAGCCCAAACCACAAGCCTACACCTGAGGACAGAGCCTCCCTCCTGGCTCAGCAGTAAGCAGCTCTCCTGATGGCCATTTCACAATCCAGAGCACCTAAGCTCCCATCAGAGGTGCAATTCCTGTCGTACAGCTCACCTGGGGCTACGGAAACCTCGCTGAGCTGCTGCTGCCTGTCTCAGCCCTGGGAATACAACTTAATGATTCACTCCTCGCCCGGGCCAGCATGTCAGCCCCTCCTGATCGCACAGCTTGTTTAACCTCTGAGGAACAGGAGCTACCCTGACACCCGATGTGTCACATCAGCTCTCAGGATGCAAGAGAGAGATCTGGCTGCCCCATCTCCATAAATCCTTGATCTCTGTAGCAGGGCTGTCACTTCTCCCTGCAGAGGCTGTAATTTCGGGTTTGCT
Source organism: Lonchura striata (assembly GCF_050655825.1). Lineage (NCBI taxonomy): Eukaryota > Metazoa > Chordata > Aves > Passeriformes > Estrildidae > Lonchura > Lonchura striata. The sequence goes on from NC_140704.1 coordinate 8,171,507, forward strand.
TTGAGCTGGCTGCGCTACACCTTGGGTTTGATATCTTCATCGCTACTCAGAGCCTCTGTGCCAGCCCAGGGTGGTGTTGCTGTGACTGCTCTCAATGATGGTGCAAGATGTCCAGCAAGGACTTCAAAGCCTTTGCAGATGCTTTTTAATAAAGCCTCGTAGTGAGCTATAAAGCAAAGAGGCATCATTAAATGTCTGCACAGACAGAGAGAGGAATTGTCGCTGCTGAGACCATCCCTTAAAGTCACACCACTCAACCAGGATGGGGCAGCCCCCTGTCCTGCCCCACTCATTAGAAAACACTTTTTTTTTTAAACCAAAATGACACCTCCATAGCAGCAAAGTGGCCATAAATCACAACATTAAAGCCTGGAGACCAGCTCTGCTGCTCTGAATGCAGCAGGCAACCCACAGCTGCCCATCCATCTCCACATCAGGGAGTGCCCTTCCTTCTTCTCTCCTGAAAAAAAAGAAATCCTGGAAATTAAGTAGTCCAGCCTGGGAAAAACCCTCTTTCCAAACTGGGAAATGCCACTTATTACAAGAACTTTTTCCCCCTTTTTTCACCCATCCAGTTTTTGTTTCCATGGAAACATGGCCAGTAAATCGGCTGGCCAGAGGCAGCCCGGGAGTGGGGAAACCCCTGGGGAGGTTTCCATACCTGAAAACTACAAGGGGTAATTTGCAAAACATGGGCTTTTTGTTCCTTGGGGGCTCCCAAGTCTCTCCAAATGCTGAAATGCAAATAAAAGATTAGTTAAGTTTCCTATACCTAAATATAAGCACAGAGTTTAACAGCTAAACGTTCCCACCTGAACCTGGGTGATGCTTTGGAGAGTCTCAGCTTCAGGTGGAGATTCTGGTGCATGGCTCTGTCCCTTGCACTGGGGACAGATTTTGGAGCTTAAGGGTAAAGGTAGGACCAGGATGGTCCCGGAGGTCTGTATAAGGGGAGGTGTAGGACATAAATAGATGTGTCTAAGTAGTTACACAAACAAAAAGCAGTAGAGATAAAAAGCTACAAATTTTAAATGTTTTTAGTGACAGAAAGCACCAGTAAATTCAGCTATGGGGGGAAAACCAGATATCAATTCCCATAAAGAAAGAATATCCAGCCTCAACCAGGTGCATCACCATTCCATGCCATCCCACTGCAGGCAAAACAGCCTGACACCATGCACATGGAAGCAATGCCACCTTTTTGACCTATCAGCAAAGAAATTCCCAAAAACATTTGCTCAACACACCCTTTCCCCAGGATACATCATCTGGGATGCTCTCATGTTGGACACCCAGGCTGAGGCTGAGAAAACCTGAGCCTGTAGCTGCATCTTGTTGCTGACCTTCCCACTCGCTGTGTTTAATTCAGAAATCCAATTATATCACTTTTAAATCCCCAAATCTTGTGCTCTTTCTCCTGTGCACATCTCTTCTCCAGCCCTGATCAATATTTCCAAGCCTCTTACCCGGGAGCAAACCGCAGCCGCGCCGCAGGATTTGCTCGCACGCCGCCGAGGCAAAGCTCTTCCCTGCTGCTACCCACGGGCCTGCCGTGCTGCTCAGGGAAAAATCACCAATGGGGGGTGATGGACGGGTCTAGAGCACCTCTGTGTTGCTGGAAAATGAAAATTAAAAGCCAGCCGTGGGTCTGAAGCCGGCAGGGGCCGGCAGGCAGCGGCGTGTGCTCCCTCTGCCGTTGCGGCCGCAGCGGTGGTGGACTCCGGGCAGGGATGCACAAAGCAGGGAAGGCAAGTCCAGCCAGAAATCTTGTTTTCCCATTAAAGTAGGAGTTTTAATAGCTGATGAGGATGCTCTCTGCCTGGCCACCTGTGTCAGGCTGCTCCTGGCAGGTAGAAAGGCAAGCTGGAAAAAAGAGCTGTGGGGACAAAGGAGTGATACGGTGATTGCTCTGGAGCCCCTTGGTCTGGTTAAATCTGTGTCTCAGAGCAAAGTTCAGGCCCTCAAAAAACAGATATTTGAAGACTGGGTGCCTGCAAAGAGGAAAGTTTTATTCCTGGAGGCTTTGCAGTGCACACACTGACTTGTATCAGCATTGCTGCTTGTCTTAGAGAGGCTGTAGCATCACTTAGAAGTCAGCTGAAGGAAGGAGGTGATTTTTATCCCCCTTAACTCCCTTGCAGCATCAGCCCAGCCAGCCCTGAGGAGCCCTGCTCTCCCTTGCAGAAGGTTTAACCCATAGCCAAATACTGTGTGGCTGGGGCAAATGTGTCACGAGCTCCAGGACATGTCTGGGATGGAGGCAGAAGCACAGCCCTGCCCCTGTCAGTGTCTCCCAGAACTCAGCTCAGAGATGTGCTTGTCCTGAAAGCAGACAGAGATTGAGCACTGCTTGTGCTCTTTCACAATGCTAGTAGGTGGCCAAGCCCACTGTCTGAAACACAGGGCAGTGGCAGGTGTTCCAAGTCCTCTCCAGAACCCCTTTTTCTCAGTGTGAGCAACCCCAGCTGTCCCAGACTGTCTCCAGGGATAGGTGTTCCAGCCCTCAGAACATCTTAATGGAGTCCCCTGAACCTGCTCAAACAGCTCCATGTCTTGCTTATACTTAGGGCCCCTGAATAATCTGTATCACTTTATCTCACCTTAAATATATGTGCCAAATCCTTCTTGTCTGGCATTTGGGGGTTCCCCTGGATCAGGATACCCAAAGTTACTGTGGCAGCACAGGAGAAATACCTCCAGTTATTACTTAGTTGAGAGCACGTAATTAGCCATTTGCTGTATCTTTATTTCAAAATGCCTTCAACCAAGGATGTGTCTTGCACCCTGTAATGCTGGTGGCTGCCTCCACTTCCCCATCCAGGCTGTGGAAGTGACATTTCTCCTTGTGGATGGGGTAATGAGGAGGACACAAGTCCCTGCAAAGCCCCCCCCATGCCTTCAGCACCAATCCCATCAGAAAGGACCCGGAGGACAGCGGCTGGGGACATACATGCATGTTTTCTCTAAGTGGGGAGGATGGCAAAATTGGCAAGGGGCCAGCGGGAAGTATTTGTAAACACTTTGTAAATGATCCAATTTTCCTGAGCATCTGTTCACGACTCACTTGCCAGCTCCATGGACCCAGTGCTGGTTGCTGAAATGGCAAAGGCTGGAAGAAGCCCAGCCTGGCTGTGACTTGGATCCCATCACCAAAGCAATTTATTGGCAACGGCCTCACTCTGACAACGCAGGCTCCTTGAAATAACAAAAGCCATTGTCAGGAAGGAGCCCCATCGTTGCTGCCCTGCTTTTCAGAACAACGTGCTCCAGCCCACAGACACTTGCAGCTGGCCTCTCCTCAGCATCCTTTGCCATGGCGAGGACATTGCCTGCATCCTCCTGGAAAGATGCTCACAGCACTGTGAGTAGGTGCCTTTGCCACGCTGGAGCTAGGGCTAACCATGACTAAAAGCTAGTTTGGTCCTAGTTAAGCCAGCAGCAGTGGGAGCAAGTGTTTTCCATAGGGGGTTAAATATTACAGCAAGCTTGACACAGTTTTGTAGGTTTCTGGATACAGACTGAGCTCGGGAATTGGCAGCAGCCTGACAAGATGAAATGACCTCATGTAATCTCTGATTTCTGTGTCCTGCTATGCCCTTTCCCATTGAATGTAATCAACTCTTACCAAAAAAAAATGCAATATTTTTTTCAAATGGGTTTCTTCTTAATAAAACACCTGGAAAGAGAGCATGAGGACATCAGGCTCCACAGACCTGAATGAGCAGTGATGACCCAGTAGATATTTATTGCTGTGGTACCACCTACATGTTCATCTGCTTTAATATTTCCCCTTTAGGTTGGAATCACAAGACCAAATCTCCATTTTCAGCATAGATTGGGACCCTCTCTGGGCAGCCTGGATCTGCAGGAAGGACAGCTTAGCATGGATTTGGAGCAGACTGAAGAAGCAGAAGGGATGTGCTGGTTCTTCATCCCATGTTAGTTCACTCTCCCAACTCACCACAAGGTGTTTCCTGCTTCTTACCATTACCTGGGAATTTCACATGGAAAATTCCTCAGTACTGAAGGATGCAATGATTCTAGGGATGCCTTCCATCCCCACTCTTTTCTCTCTCCAGTACATTAGTGCTGAAGTGGGAAATGAGCTCAGACATTGCTCCAGGCACAGTACATCTGCCAGCATTTGGCCAGTCAAGCACTGCCATCAGTGCCCACCAAGTCGTGCTTTCACACCCTGCCCTGGGGTTTTTAGAGGTGATATATTATTTTTTTTTCCCATATGAAGATGACCCCATTCATGGCTCCTAATCCCTTTGTCCTCTTGCTAATAATTAGAGCAGTGAGAGGGGGAGCACGCCTGGCATGCCTGGGAAAGAAAAACTCTCCTGCCTCAGGGAAGGTTTCTTCAGCCAAAGAAGAGATTGCTAAAATAAGAAAAGAAGAAGGAAAAAGAAGCCAGCAGCCCTTACTTAGATGGGCTCTGTCTATCTCAAGGACAAAATATCCCTCCCCACAGTTCCTGCTACAGAAAGGGAAGGTAACATCTCCATCAGGAAGGAACCACAGAAAAGGGATGGAAGGGAGGGATCACAGTATGTTGGGTGAATAATACAGGACCTTGTGCTAAAAACTAAAGGTGTTGGAGGCTCAGACTCCACTTTCATACATCACCATCATCAGGAATCTTTTACCTGTATTTAACAGGAAGAGGGGAAATTCTGTTTCTTACTGTATTACTCAGAAATCGCTATAGGTTTCTTGCCATGCAGGCTCATCTGTCAATAAATTCTGGAATTGAAAACCCAACCGACCTTCAGACTGGCCTAGTTTCAGTGACTTTTTGGTTTTGGGAGATGTGGGCTCACCTAGGTGGGCACCTTGCTGTGAGGATGTTCCATGGGAATTAGTGACAGCAGTGCCATGGAGCTCGTTGCCACAGAAGAGCAGTAGTGTGTCACCTCACCTGACAAAATCCCCAGATCAAACTTTCTCATCCCCCAAAAAAGACTATTCCAGGCATCTAACTCATTGCTGGCAGCTCATGGGATGGATGTAAGGGATAACTCTGGCTCAGAACTGGGATGGGCTTGCAGGAGAAAGGATGACCATCTCTTCCGACCTCTGCAGCTGGTGCTGTGGCTTGCACACTCCCACTGCAGAGCTTTTCCTTCAGGCTTTTATTCACTGAAAAAGGAAAAAAAAAAAAACAGTCTTTGGCAAAACAAACAAACAAACAAACAAACAAAGAAAAACCACAGGCAAACAGTATTGTGGTTAACGTATCTTGTAGCCTTTCAGGCTCATCTGTGCAATTTCTTTTCTTCTAGTTGTCATTAACCTGCCTATAGTTGGTTGAGTGTTCTTAATTTAAAACCAATGATGTCTAGAGTGAAAAGCCTGAGTTATTTTCCTTGGGATTTCATAGACTCTACTCAAGTTCCCAGAATATTCTAACATTGGGAATTAACTGAAGTGCTTTTTCTTTTGACCAAGCAAGTCAAAGTCTGGTTTACATGTGTAATAAAACCAGAATGATACCTATGGGACAAAGGGCAAGACATATCTTGAACTGGCATGGTGAAATTATCTGTAAGCATGTAGATTGAAAGGAAATGGCTCATACACATACAATGGGAGAAAAATAATTATGGTGTTCTAGTGTTGGGTTATGAAAACCGAGGCAGGAGAAGCCCTTAGCTGGTCAGGTTGTCAAACCAAAGAAATAAAAAATATCCATTACTTCCAAAATAAAGCTCCTCTGATTATTCTGCTGGTTGCACAGAGCGAGTATCTCCTGCCTTTGAAATGAGATCTGATTTTGCTCTGGTGAGTCCAACCCACCTTTAAAGGTCCAACCCCCTCGCAGTGGGCAGGTTCAGCTAGATCACATTGCTCAGAGCCCTGTCCAAGCTGACCTTGAATGGTTCCCTGGGTGGGCATGATCAAGAAAGACCCAGGGTGGTCTGGCCTCCTCTGAGCAGGAGAATGCAGGAGACAGGAGAGGTGATCCAGGGCTTTTTAATCTTTTTAATCCTTCCTTCCTTCCTCCCTTCCTCCCTTCCTCCCTTCCTTCCTTCCTTCCTTCCTTCCTTCCTTCCTTCCTTCCTTCCTTCCTTCCTTCCTTCCTTCCTTCCTTCCTTCCTTCCTTCCTTCCTTCCTTCCTCCCTTCCTCCCTCCCTCCCTCCCTCCCTCCTTCCCTCACTCCCTCCATCATGCTTCCATTCCTCCCTTTTTTCCATCCCTCCTTCCATCCTTCCATCCCTTTTTCCATCCCTCCTTCCATCCCTCCCTCCATCCTCCCTCCAGCCCTCCCAGCCTCCCTGGGTCTTTTCAAACAGGATCCCCCATTCAGAGGGGATTTCTCTACGCCAGGCCGATCAGGGGGATTAAAGAGCAATTAAACCTGATAAATTAACAGCCTGAAACATTTTTTCAAAGTGGCCACTGTGCTGGAGCAAAGTCCCTGTCGCTCCATTTCCCCCGTGCAGGGGGATCAGGGCACACCGAGCCCGCTGCCCTCCGCCTGCCCGGGCAGGGACCCGCTCCCTCCACCCGGCCCCTCCGCCCCTTCGGCTGGGCTTTAACCCCTGCGAAGAGCCAGGGATGCCTCCAGGCTGAGGCCAGCTTGCTTCCTTTAAGGCTAAACAAACAGCCTTTGCCTTCAAAGCTCACAGAAATCGTCCTCCTAATTTGTCTCCAATTTGATATTCTGCATCTGCTTTCGTGAAGGCTTCAGCTGTCTCTCACTTCAAACCTTTTCCAGCTTCAGCTTGGCTGCAGGAGCCAGAGTAGAAGGGTTTAATGGCAATTTGGAGCGTCCTAAGTTTGAATAAACCCCAGACCTAAGCCAGTCCTCAGGGGTGCTCCGAAATACACTGTGGTTTCTAACCGTGTGCTCTGAGCTAGTGTGCAATCTCAGGCTGTTTTATCCATCCTTTCCCTCTGTCCCCTCAGCCAAGGGTCCATAAAAGTCCTGCTTATATTTTCAGCCCTGCCATCCTGCTCCCATCATGGGTTTATCAAAGAAAGGGCTTCATCCCCATGGAGCTACTCCAGATTTTGGGTGCTGTAATAAGGAGCAGGATTCAGCCCCTGCCTGAGACAGGATCTTTGATTTCTATAGGATGGTTGAAGAACAGCATTTCTAGCCCCTGAATTTTTCTGTTTTTCTTTCACACACCTTCACTCCATTCATTAGAATAGGAAAAGATGCCACAAAAAAAAAAAATCTAATTATGCCTAAGTGTCTTATATTAATGAATGTTAATGTTAATGCAATATAGTGCCCCCCCAAAAAACTCATGAAAACAAAACAGCTCTGTGTGGGAGCACAATTCTAAGCACAGCCTTGGGGGGAAAGAAGGGAAAGCAAGGACAAAAAATAGCTTCTGATAGATTAATTAATTGAAAATAACAGTGGGGTCAAGGATTAGGCTGCTAGGAATATGTTTGTAAAGATGCTAATGCAGTGCTATGCAGCTGTGACCAGATTTCATGTCCTTGCTGGAGCCCCCCATGTGGAAGTCCACCCCTTGCCTCTCAAGTCCAGTTATTCAGAAAGAACGTTGATAAAAGCTGGGATGCTGAATTCTTCAAACAACAAATCACTGATTTTCTCTGGCCTGTCTGCTCTACCAACAGCTTGAAAATCTTGGGTCAAATTACCCCTGAGCTTGTACACCCAGAATTAGCACATGGAGAAGTTCTGCAACAGCACATCCAGAAAAGATGTTCCTTGCTGTTTGAGCTGATGGACACCTCAAAATATAGGCTGAAACCTTTTAAATGCACTTTTATTTGTCCATATGCTAGCCCCTTCTGCTTTTACTTTCCCTACATGGCCTAACATTAATTACCTGGCTAAAAGCTAAAACATTCCTGCAAAGGGAAAACTATATGTGACCTGACTCTGAGGGCACTGTCCCCTCCTTGAGATTTCATCCTGGAATTGTTCATCTCTTCCCTTTCTGGCAGAGATGAAAATGCAAGACATCCATGTCCTAGGAAGTTTTGGCAGTGTTACCTGAGAATGCAGATATTTAGGAGACAAAATCATTTGAAAATAAACCTTTCTGCTTAGGGGTATTTGATACCAGAGGGGCCCAGGGCATATAACCCATTCCCACACAAGCCCATCCATTTTAGGGCATCCACTCCCTGCTCACCCCCCTCCCTACAAAGTCCTTCTGCCCAGAGTGCTTCTCCCTGCCCCAACACCCACTACCCCAGCTAATATCACAACATCCTGATGCGTAGCAGTTAGGAAAATCCAGCACTTTCTCATTTCTGTCACCTGCACCCACATCTCATCTTCATCTTCCTCTGCTGGGAAACATTTCCCCTCCCCATGTCCATATTCCCAGGCAGGGGCTCGCTGGATAACATAGCCATCATCACAATGTTCCTACCATTAGGCATAATAATGCTGCTGGGATTATTTCCCTCCTACAATAAGTGATTCATTAAATTGATTTCACAAGGAACTGCTATTCCTGCTCGCAGCACCATCCGGAGCACACTAGGAGTGCATGGCGTTATTTACATTTGTTTGCCCGTACCAAGGCTGACTGTAATTCCATAAATATTTATAGGAGCAGTGTGTATCTACAATACCCAGTCAATTCTCAGCGAGTGGTGTGTGCTAGGCTTTCTGGTCTATCCTGTGGTTTTATATAAAACCGATGATGCAGAAAGGTAAGGGGAAAGGAAAAGAAAAATTCCTGGTCCACATAAGCCGCTGGTGTTTGCCTGAGTGAGGGGAATCCACACCTCTGGGAGAGCTCCCCAGCCAGCAGAGTTTGCAGATGTTTCATGGCACGTAAGTCCCTAAGTCCGGGGAGCTGTGGCCCGGCTCAGACGGGCGCAGGAGCCAGCTCTAATGCCTGCGAGCCGAGGAGGGATGGATTTACTGTCCTCCAGCAGTCGTGGCAGGCAGAGTGCCAATGGCATCTCCATTGAGTGCGGCTGGGCATTCGCTACCCAGGTTGCAGGGGGATATTTACGGAATGACACGAATAAAACCCAAAAACAAAGCAGGCTAATGTCGGTAATTCCCTCGGACAATTTAAATGCACATATTTTAGGAAAGGAGCAGCCTCCCGCACATCCATTCTCACACACCCTCTCTAAATACCGAGAACAATGTGGCCGCTGCACTTTGGAGAAGAAAGTGAGAATAGATTTGGGGACTGGAAGTGCCAAGCAGAAGCCGCAGAGCCAAATGTCACAGAGCCGTGGGACCGCAGGAAGGACGGTGCGTGAGCATCCTCTCCGCAGAGGCACGGGGGGACAAAGCTGTCTGCTCGGGGTCACGGCAGCAAGTGGCCACCTCACTAACATTTGCCTCAAATGCTGCGCACAGCAAACATCCTGAGCTTTCCCCTGCAGCCCGAGCAGAACCGCCCCTGTATCCGCGCCCGCCTTTCGGGAAGAAACACGCGGGGCTGCTCTTGCAGTGCTGAGTGGGTCAGGCAGACGCGGTCCCCTCTCCCTCCTCATCCTCATGAGGAAGCATGGGCACAGCTCTCCTTCCAAATGTCCTTCCTGCAGGACATCTCTCCAGGGCTGCAGAGAAATGTCACGGAGGCTCCACTGTGCTGGCAGCAGCCCAGGAGCAAGGGAGGTGCCACCACCGGCACCTTCCTGTGCCATCGTGGGGATCACAGATTACTGGAGTCGCTCTGAGCACGGAACACGGACAAATATTCCAAATAGTGCCAAAACCAACATTTGCATCACTCTTGGGGTTGTTTGCATCCTTCTTAGCAGTGGAAATTACATTTTCCATCGCTAATGAAACCAGGACTGTATGTCCCGTTCCCTGCAGAAATGGCCCCAGGCTCCTCCGCAGGACAGGGCTGGGCACAGCCCCGGTTTGAGGCAGGTGAGGGGAGCGTTCCGTGCCCACCCAGAGGGGCAGGGGAACTGGCGAGGGGTCAGGCAGGCAGAGGGCACGCAGGGAGGATGCGGTCACCTTTGTTGGTGTTGACCCCGGAGCCCCGGCTTCTGTCCATGCCTGAGGCCAGGCAGGGCGCCGCCTTTGTGGGGAGGCGAAGGGAAGTGCCCTCGCATCCCTCACGCTGACTTGCCTTCACCAGGGACCTTAATTCAGCAAAAACCGCAGCCGTCACGGATGGATGCGGAAGAGGGGAAGGGAGGGCTGGGGGCGACTGCTTCAGCAGTCCTTTTCCTTTCCATCGCTGTGCCCAGCTTCCTACAAATAGACGGCAGCAGCAGCCTCAGGAAGGGGGCACAATCTCCTTCCCCAAGCCCCAGCACCCTGCATCCCACTGCTCTCCGTGTCCCACAGCCCGCCTGAGCTCTGGAGGGGCCGCTTCCCTCGCTGTGATGTTTCCTCTTGTATGACACAGGGAATGTGAGGGTTTAGGCATTGAAGGGAGGGATTTTACCTCTTTGCATCCACTCCTTTTGACAGCTGAAAGGTGCCTGTGTGGCACGAGGGACTGCCTGGATCCCCGTGGCCTCCTCCAGTCCCGGCCCCCAGCGTCGACCTCTTCACTCGCCCCCTCCACCTCCCTTCGGCAGCTCTTCTCCCAGGTTTGGGGAGGCTCCAGCGCCGCTTTCCTTGCGAGGTGGAAAGATAGCTCCTTTAATCTCACCCCTAACCCCATGACCTTCCTCCCTTAAGGAGCTTTTCCCCTTCATGTCACTGCTTTTTAAAGCCTCCTTTACAAATAAAAGCAATTTCCTTTTGGAACTGTAGCTATGACATGGGGAGATGCGCCTTTTTTTTTTGGACAATAAAGGGGTAAGAATGGGGGGCCAGCTTCTTTTTGGTGTTTGTATTCGGCAAGGTCTGTTTGTTTTGATACTTTACATAAGACTGTAAACACCAGGCGAGTTAAAAGCTTTAATTAAAAAAAAGGTGGTGAGCTGGGGAGGGGAGGAAAAAAGCGGGGAAAAGCCTTTCAATTTACACAGTGACTTAGAGAAGCAGCCCCAGACAGACAAGATAAATACAGCCCGGGAATCGAAGAAAACTAGAGGACAAAAAAATAAAGAATATGACGGCATCAACCTACAAAACGCAGCAGCTCAGCGCTGTGGCACCACGCACTCCCGCAGCCCACCCAGCCCGGAACCCCAGCGATGGGCTGGAGCGGCCCTCGCTCGCCCCTGTTTGCAGGGGAGGCAAGGCAGGTGACAGCCTTGTCGCCCCACACCCCGGCTTTGAAGTTCCTGGGTGGGACATTTTCCTGTTCTCACGGGCAGGTCCTCGGTGGCGCCCGCCTTGGCACCCGGGCGGCAGCGGAGCAGCGCCGGGCGCGGGGGTTTGGGCGCCGGGCTGCGCTCCCGGAGCCGCTGCTCCCGTCGGGAACAGCTCTCGGGATGCCCGAGATGGATGTCCCGCCACCCCCTCGGGCTGAGGGGAGCTGCGGGGACAGACCGGTGAGGGGAACCTGCGGCGGGTCCGGGCCCGCTGCTGCCCGGCCACACCCGACAGAACCGCGGTCCGGAACAGCCACCGGGACCGGCGGCAGCCAGGGGCACTGCGGGGAAGGAAGGGGAAAAGGAAAAGGAAAAGGAAAAGGAAAAGGAAAAGGAAAAGGAAAAGGAAAAGGAAAAGGAAAAGGAAAAGGAAAAGGAAAAGGAAAAGGAAAAGGAAAAGGAAAAGGAAAAGGAAAAGGAAAAGGAAAAGGAAAAGGAAAAGGAAAAGGAAAAGGAAAAGGGGAAAGAAGGGAGGGAGGAAGGGAAAAAGGGAGGAAGGGAGGGAGGGAGGAAGGGAAAAAGGGAGGTAGGGAAAAAGGGAGGAAGGGAGGAAGGGAGGAAGGGAGGAAGGAAGGAAGGAAGGAAGGAAGGAAGGAAGGAAGGAAGGAAGGAAGGAAGGAAGGAAGGAAGGAAGGAAGGAAGGAAGGAAGGAAGGGAGGGTGGGAGGAAGGGAGGAAAGGAGGAAAGGAGAGGAAAGAAGGAAAGAAGGAAAGAAGGAAAGAAGGAAAGAAGGAAAGAAGGAAAGAAGGAAAGAAGGAAAGAAGGAAAGAAGGAAAGAAGGAAGGGTTCCCATCCCAGACCATGCCAGCCCTCCCCAGCCTTGTTTCCCCGCAGAGAATGGGTACTGCGGGCATGCGGCAGAGAACTCTCCCCACCCGGACCCCTGGCCCAGCCTCCCCTGCTGAATTCCCTCTTTTCCGTGCCGTCTTCCAGGCCCGGCGGCCGCGGAGGGGCACACGGAGGGTCTCGGGGTCCCACAGCGGGCGGGTGGGGCGGGGAAGCTGCGAAGGACGAGGAAGGACGGGGCTCGGGGCGCTCAGATCTCCCGCGGAACTTTCCGCAGAGCAGGGAGAGGCGAGAACGAGCATCCTCCCGTCCGTCCTGCAGTACTCCTGCCCGGCTGACAGGGACACCCCACTGAGAACTGTAGTTTTGTTTGTTGCTTGTTAAAAGAAAAGGCAGTTTCTTGTTCGTATTTTGTGTTCTGGGGTTGGGGTGTTTTTTGGTTTTTGTTTGCTTGGGTCTGCGGGTTTTGTTTTGCCTTGTTTTGTTTTCCTGAGGAAATGCAGTGTGTGTGCAGCGTGTCCGGGCCATGCCCCCGTCTCTGCGTGCAGCCCCTCGCCCATCCCCGTCCCTCGAGAGGAGAAGGGGGCGCCCATGGCGGGGGGCCAGACCAGGGTAAGGGGCACCTTTACCGGGAGGAGCCGAACTGCCCCACAGCCCGGCCCTGCACAGCCCTGCCCGTCTCTTGGGCGGGGGCGGCTGTCGTGGACCCCCACCTCCTTCCTCCTGGGGCACCATCACCACGACCCCCATCCCGGGATTGCCGGCAAGCCTCGGGCAGTGAAGGACGGGGAAGGTTCAGGGAGCTCGGTCCTGCTGAGGAGGGCAGGGATTCCCCCAAACCTCTCTCGGAGCTTGCCCGACCGCGGAGCCTCGGCGGTGCGGTGTGAGCGCGGCTGGGCTCCCGCTCCGCAACAGCTGGAAAATAGCCTTCGAGAGACCATAAAAGTTGATTATCCGGTGAGGAGCTGGAGTGGAAATTACCTAGTTAATTAGAGCGCTGGCTTTATTCTGCCTGTGAGTAAATGCCGAGGTGTAAATCCAAGGGAATTTAGGGGAATTATCTGCCCATGTGGAAAGTGCAGGAGCAGCTCCAGCATCTCGCCCCAGCCCCTGCTAATGCTGGGGTCGGTGTAGAGTTGCTGAACTTTACCGTCACAACAGCTCCTGTTGTGTCTGCACGGATTAACTCCTCCGAGTCACGGGAGAAGCGGGGAAACGTTCCTCAGTCGCGACATCCGCGATTGTGCACACTTGTGTAGGCGCTGGTACCTAGCGGGTGTGTGTAAAACGGGCGGACGCATCATCTTGTTAAGATTAAATAAAAATGGTTTCATGGAAATAATTTTGTACTTCTTTGAAGCTTTTCTGCATCCACAGCTACAGATGGGGAAGAGAACGCCGATCCCGGCCGTCGCCCCGCGGATCCGCTCCGGGAGAGGCGCCGGATGCTATTGCAGCCGGGGACCGTGAGCCCTGCCCGGGACAGAACCACAGCCAGAGCCCGAGCATCCCCCGGCGGGGACCGACGGACCGGGTCGGGCTGCACCGGCCACGTCCCACCCAGCTGCTGGGGGCAGAAACTGGGGCCGTGTTTCTGTTCTTTCAAAGGTGCTGTGGGTGTAACTCAAAGATACAGGCGGAAGGTTTAGCTCCCAGCTTTATTTTTTATTTTCTTTTGTTTTTCTCCCCCTTTTTAAAACAAGGGCTCACCAACTATTTCTTTGCACAGGCCAAAAACTTTCCCGCAGAGACAGATAGTTTCACCCCCGGTTATGCTTCGGGCTGGTGTGTTTTTAAAGAACGGCTCGGCAAAACAAAGTCCAGGCACTCCGGGAAGGGAACCGACACCCAGTGTCACTCAGCATCCGACGGGGCCTCGCTGGCTCGGGTAAGCGGACCAGAGCTCCGCCGCAGAGGGCTGTGGGGGTCCAGCCACGCAACAGCGAACATTGCCTTCACCCTGGGAAACCGAAAGTGTTTTCTCTTTTCCTTCTTCCTTTCCTTTCCTTTCCTTTCCTTTCCTTTCCTTTCCTTTCCTTTCCTTTCCTTTCCTTTCCTTTCCTTTCCTTTCCTTTCCTTTCCTTTCCTTTCCTTTCCTTTCCTTTCCTTTCCTTTCTTTCCTTTCCTTTCCTTTCCTTTCCTTTCCTTTCCTTTCCTTTCCTTTCCTTTCCTTTCCTTTCCTTTCCTTTCCTTTCCTTTCCTTTCCTTTCCTTTCCTTTCCTTTCCTTTCCTTTCCTTTCCTTTCCTTTCCTTTCCTTTCCTTTCCTTTCCTTTCCTTTCCCTCCCATTCTCTTCTCTTCTCTTCTCTTCTCTTCTCTTCTCTTCTCTTCTCTTCTCTTCTCTTCTCTTCTCTTCTCTTCTCTTCTCTTCTCTTCTCTTCTCTTCTCTTCTCTTCTCTTCTCTTCTCTTCTCTTCTCTTCTCTTCTCTTCTCTTCTCTTCTCTTCTCCCTTCTTTCTCTCTCTGATCACCATAATATTGTGCTCTGGGCTGTTGTTTACCCTTACTTTCTACCTAACTTTGACAAAATTGGAGGTTTTTATTGTTGCTGTTTGACAGTTTTCGATTGGGCCCGGGAAGGCTGTCCCCAGTCCCAGCGGGCGGGCGGGAGGGGAGGGGGCTGCTCCTCGTGGGCAGGGGCAGGGCAAGAAGAGGGGCCGGGGGAGGCAGGGGAAGGACGGGGCAGAGAGAGGACAGGGCCAGGGGCAGGGCGAGCCAGGGACAGGGCCGGGCCAGGGGCAGGGCGAGCCGGGGGCCGGCACTCCCACCCCACCCGCGCACCCTCCCTCCCGTGGGAAGGGGAGGCGGTGGGGGGTGGCTGCTCCCCGTCACTCCTTGCTGCGAACGGCAGCCGTGACCGAGCGCTACTTTTCCGAGTCGAGGCTCCGACATTCACCCTCATCCGTTCCCTCTCGAGCATCCTCCGTGCCCCGCACCGGTGCCCTCGTCCGTCCCGCGGGGAGCCCCGTCTCGGGCCGGGCCGGGGAGGCAGCAGCGGGCTCTGCCCTCGCCACGAGCAGCTCATGAAATTTTCATGATCTTGCACGAAAGTGGAAGCCAGGGTTTCCAGCCCGTCTCTTTGCCCCCGTTGATGGGAAAGTATTCCCGCTTGAAGTGGATGGATGGGCGATGCCCGTCCCACCGCAGGCTGCGGGGTGGGACCCCGGCGGCCGCGAAGCGCCCTTCATCCTGCCTGGCATGGGGGGAATTGGGAAAATCCGGAGGTTCCGTGGCTTTCATTCTTGTGTCGGCGGTGCAGTGAGAACCCGGCGGCACTGGGGAAATGCGGCCGTGCTGGCTGAGCTCTTCCGGCCCGCCGGCTCCAGGAAAGCCTGGATAGGGCTAGGCGGGGGTTGCTGCTGGTTTTCCCCTTCCAAAATTGGTGCGAGAACCCAGGGAAGGCCGGGCAGCGCCGGGCACACCGCCTGCGGCACGGCCAGGCTGGCAAAGGAGCAGCGACCTCTCCCCTCTCCTCCATCCTCCGCCAGCAGCTCCAACGCTCTGGCAAAGCTGCCTCAAAGGCTTCGCTTGGAAAAAAAAAGCGGTGCCGAGTGTGAGCGGGAGGCACAAGGGGGTCACGGCGATGTGCCCAGGCTGTGCCCACGGGGTCGCTGCCAGACCTCCCCCGGCGGCACGGGAAGGGACTGGCTGGAAATGGGGGAATGAATCGCTGTAAACCCGGCGAAATTTGGTGCATGCCTGCGTTTTGCAAGCAATCCTTCCACGCTGGGAGAACGGGAGGTGCAGCACCTCCCTTAGCTTCCACTATTGCCCTGGGCATTTTGGCTTCCCAGCACCTCGGGGTTTGTTATTTTGTTTTGGTTTCCTTTCTCCCGAGTGTGGGGAAAAGCTGGAAGGAGGGTTTGCTCGGAGGAGCGGCACAAACAGCCCAGGAGCCTGCCCGCAGCCCGGCCCCGGCCGCGGAGCCTGCCCGCTGCCCGCCGGCGGGCGGGGGTCGGCCGCAGTCTGCCTCCCTCCTTCCCCGTGCCGAGCTCCCGGGCTGTCCTCCCTTTTCTAAAGTTCTCAGTGCCAAAAGCGCCGAGCAAAGGGCAGGGTTTGCTGCACCCTCACACTCACTTTTTTGAAGGAAGGAAACCAAATAAAATTTTTAAAGAGTGACAGCATGGAATGAGCCTCGTTGAAACTACGCGGAGGGCGTAAGGAAAAGAAATATTGCTGGTGTGCGGAGAGGTGACATTTGCAGGCACTAGGTCTGCGAGGGGAGGCTGAAGCAAAGAAGGAAACGAAGCCAAACTCCCATTGTCAAGCCACCTCTCCCGGTGACCCACAGTGGTTCCCGAGGAAAAGCCCCCGCACGCTGCGATGCCGCTTGCGAGGCGACTGCAGACCGGCGAGCAATAGTGCTGCTGGGGAATGTTTCTACAGAGATTGAGCTCCCAGATAAAAATAACCTTGGGAAAAAAAAAAAAAAAAAATAGACCGTTCAGATTTCTTCGGTTCGGTATCAGATCACTCCTTCACCCCTCGCCGCCCCCCCGCTGCCTCTGCATACCTGAGGTGCTGGATTATTGTCAGAGGACAGGCAGATGCAGTAATTGTTTTGTACAGCTTTGTTGATCTCCTACTTCGGAGTTTACCTCAGGAATTCTCCTCCCTGTCCTACGTACGGTAGAAATGTCCCCGCGAAGGAGCGGGATAACGAATGGGAAGGTTAACGCTGTACCGGCAGCGAGCGGGCAGGTAACGAGGGGTTCAAGGAGGTTTAAAGTTTTTATCGGTAACTTGGGTCCGCCCGGGAGCGAAATATTTGAAGTGCAGCACCTTGAACACGTTTAATTATGGGGTAGTAGTAGAGCGAGAGCTTCCAAGTAATTAGAAAATATTTCTTGGGAGACAGGCTAATCGCTTTTCATGGGGCTCTTGAAGAAATTAACCTCTGGGTGCTTGTTTGAGCAAAACAACTTTGGATCAGCCACTGCTGGTCTTCTCTGGTGAACCCAACCCGCTGCGAAATACAAAGAAAATAGGGAGATGAATTTAAAATTAAATACAAATGAAAGAATAAAGGAAAAGAAAACGGGAAAGAAAAAAGGATAAGAAAAAGGAAAGCAAAAAAACGGAAAGAAGGAGGAAAGAAAAAGGAAAATAAGAAGAGGAGAGGAAAGGCTCACTGTCCCTTTCCTTCAAGGTGGCGAGCGATGCGTGTCACCGCAGGGAAGCCACCTCCAAACAAAAACGTCACTTAGGGGAGAGCCGGCGGTCGGGGTGCGGCGGACACTGGGGCCGAGGCAGCACCTCCCGACCCGGCTCGGCCCTCGGCGGGGTCGCGCCGCTCCTCGGTGCGCGCCCCGTCGGGGCGGGGGCACCGGGCACCGTGCGGGGCCCGGACAGGATCTCGGGTCGGCCGCGGGGACAGGACGCGGCCCCGCCTTGTCGCTCCCCTCTCCTGCTCCCCGCGCAGGATCCGAGCCCCGCAACCTGTTCAGCTCCCCTAACCCTTCCTCCATCCAGTCGCACCTTGCTCCCTAATTTTTTTCCGGGGTATTTCTCCCTAAAGACAAGCAAAGCAGCTGCGGCAGCTTTCCCGTCCTAAGGAGGCAAGGGCTTTTGCGGGGTCCGAAGGGTGACGGGCCGGCGTTTTGGGGGGGCAGCGCGGCACCGCGACGCGGTTTGGGGAGAGGTCAGGGCAGATCAAAAGCTCCTGTCCGGCTGCGGGAAGGACGAGTCAATTACGGGCGAACCGCGCTGCGGGGAGGGGACGCAACCCCCGAGCAGCCCGCGGGCACCGGGCCGGGCCTGTTCCTCCCCCCCCCGACCCCTTTGTATCGCCGCCGCTCGCTTAATATTATTTATGCGTTTCTGCAAGGAATTGTGGGATGCCGGCCCCCTCCCCGGTAAACACGGGGACGATGAAAGCCCCGGTAACTCATGGCCGCTGCGGGGTGGGGGGCACCGCGGGCGGGGGCGGCGGTGCGCGCCCCGCGGCGAGGCACCCGCGGCCGCCCCCGCGCATCCCGCGGCGGCCGGGCCGGGCCGGGCCGGGCCGGGCCCGTCCGGGGGAGGGGCGCGGGCGCTGTCACTTACCGGGGCGCCCCGCACCACGTGTGCGCTCGCCCGGGCTGCCATTGGCCCGAGGCACGTGTCGGAGCGCCCGGGCCCGCGACGTCAGCGGCGGGGGCCCCGTTAAAACCTAAAGGACAACAACCCGAGTGGAAGTGCCCGGGCGCGGCGGCGGCGGCCGCCGGGGCGTAGCGCGGCGCAGGGCGGGCGGCAGGGCAGGGCGGGACGCGCCCCCCAGCCGCGGCGGCCCCGCATGTGCGGGCGCGGGGCGGCGCGGGGCGGCGCGGGGCGAGGCGCTGCCGGCCGGAGCCCCGCGGGGCGCCCCTCACCGCCCTGCCCTCCGCGGGACACCGGCTGCTGAGAGCCCGCCTACACCCCGCCCCGACACCGGCGCTTCGTTTTTGCTCTTGCACCCCCCACCCCCCTCCTCCGCTCCACAATTATTATTATTTTTATTATCGCTAATTTTTCCTCCGCGGATGAGGCGCGGCGGCGGCGGCGGCGGCCGGGGCAGCAGGCGGCAGCGCGCCGCGGGACCGAGCGGCTGAGCGGCGGCGGGAGAGGCGGCGAGCGGCGGCGGGAGGACCGGAGCCCCTGTGTTTTTATTTTTTATCAAAGTTGGAAGTGGTGCAGGCTCGGCTGCTGGCTTGCGGGTCTCCCTGCATTTGTCTCTTAATATTTTTTTTTATTTACTCTTAATTTTTTAAATTTTTCCCTTTTTTTTTTTTTCAAACTCTGGATTTTGAATGCCGGGCGAAGCCAGGAGAAACGAAAGCAAATAGACACCTGTGTGTGCGTGTATATATATATATATATAAATATATATATTAAAAAATTAAAATAAAGAACAACCGACTGCAGCAGCAACAACAGACAGCGCTCGGCAGCGCCCGGTCGGCGGCGGGCGGGCAGCGGAGCCGTCGGCGGGGCGGCCGCGCAGCATGGAGGAGGGCGGCCGGAGCCCCCGGGAGGAGGCGGCCGAGCCGCAGGAGTCCGGCGGCGACGCGGAGCCCGGCGGCGGCGGGCGGCGGGGGCTGCTGCTCCCCCCCGGTGACCCCCCGCACCCCCACCCGCACCCGCACCGCATCACCAACTTCTTCATCGACAACATCCTGCGGCCCGAGTTCGGGCGGAGGAAGGAGGCGGGCGGCCCCGACGGAGAGCCCCGGCGGCCCGGCGCGGAGAGCCGCCGCAGCCCCGCCGCGGCGCCGGCCCCCGGGGCTCCGCTGCCCGGCGGCGGGGCGGGCTCGCCGGGCCGGGGGGAGGGCGGCCCCGCCGGGCTGGCCCTGCACGGCGCCGCCAAGAAGGGGGGGGACCCCGCGGCGCTGGAGGCGGCCCTGAAGGCGCGGGGGCTGAGCGGCGGCGACCTGTCGGTGAGCTCGGACTCGGATAGCTCCCAGGCCAGCTCCAACGCCGGGAACCAGCCCATGCTGTGGCCCGCCTGGGTGTACTGCACGCGGTACTCGGACCGGCCCTCCTCAGGTAAGCGCTGCCCCGCCGCAGCCCCGCTCCCCACGGCGCTGCCCGTTCTCTGGGCTCCCGGGCCGCCGCCGCCCGCCCGCGAGGCCGGGAAGCGGCGTGCCAAAACCTCCGCTCCCCTTTCCCTCTCCGTCTTCTTCTGGTTATTTTTTTTTTCCTGTCTGGGTTTTGCTTTTTGGTTTTTTGTGGGTTTTTTTTATTTTTGGGGGGTTTTGTTTTGTTGTTGTTTTGTGTTGGTTTTTTTTTGTTGTTGTTGTTGGTTTTTTTTTGGCGGATGGGCGAGTTGCTCAAAACGGCCTGAAACCGCTCGAAGATGCAGGGTCGGCTGGGGGTGCGCGGAGCCGCAGGGACGAGGAGGGAACGAGGGTCCCTCCCTCTGTCCCCGCCGCCGCGGCGGAGCTGAGGCCGCCTGGGCTCGGGGCATTTCCCACCAACTGACGAGTTTTATGAAAGAGGGAGGAAAAAACCAACTGTCTTCGGGCTCCCCGCTCATCCTCCCGGCGAGCTCTCCTTTTCCCTGCCGGGAAACCCCCCCTGCGCTGGGTTTTGGAAAGGGGAGGTGGCATTTCTGCAGGCCTCGCCTTGTTTTGATTAGTCTTTTTGGCCAAAAGCAAGCCGCGATCGCTTATTTCTCTAAAAGAGGCCTCCGAGCTGCCGCCGTGTCTTTTCTTTCTTTTAATTTCCCCCCATATGCTGTAGGTCAGCTCTGTGGGGGCCGGGGACATTTCCAAGAGCCGGGAAACTTATTTAGCAGAGTCCGTCCCTTGGCAAGGGTTTTGGCAGAACGTTCTGAAATTATCTTTAAAAAATTTAAATTTTTTTTTAAAAAATTAAAAAATAACAAGCAGGGGGTAAAATGTCCTTTCGCTACCGCTGGGACAGGAGGGCTGGCTCCGGCAGATCGGTAAAACCCCGGTTAAAAACAAGTAGAAAACACTGGAGGAAGGCATGGAAAACATCAAGCAGGAAATCTTGTCCCGGGGAAAAGAAAAAAAAAAAAGGGTCTTTTTCTTACAAAAGCGGCGAGGTAGGATTTTCACCCGGGAGTCGGCTAGCTGAGGAAGGGATCGTAAAACGAGATGAAAATTAGTTCGTAATATCTGAAAACAAACTCTTACTCAGAGGTAATATTCCGAGCTGAATTGGAATTTACTCCATTGTTCTCCAGTGCTGTCCTTTGTTAATATTTAATTAACATACATCCTCACAATGGCTCGGCCCGGGCAGAAAAGGCTCCTTGTGCTGCCGAGAATAATATTCCCGAGAATAATCCCGGCGATTCGGATCGGGCCGTGCAGCGCCATATGGGCACTGCAGAGGAGAGGCGGAATGCTGCTGGCCGAGTAAACTGCAGGAGGATTGCCATTATAATTTTTACCGCGACTCACAAAAAAAAAAAAAAAAAAAAAAAAAAAAAGTATAAAAGTATAGAGGTTTTCTTAACAAAAAATCTGTTCAGGGTATAAAATTTAGCTCCGTGCCTCTGCCCCCGGTGCAAGCTTTCCTCGCCGGGCATTCCCGGGACACAGAGGCTCGGTCACTGCGTTTCTGGCTGGGAGAAGAGGGCCGGGGGAGCGGAGGGGGGGCCAGCCGGGCAGCGAGCGGGGCGCGGGGGCTGCGGGGGGCTGCGGCTGCCGTTCCGCCGCCTCCCGAGCATCCCTGGCAGCCGAGGCACCAAGCGGGGACCCTTCCCTCCGAGGGGGTGCTGCTGCCGGAGCGGGGTGCCCCCCAGGCGGGAGCTGTGCCCGCAGCAGAGCGTGGCGGGGTCGGTGCTTCTCCTCCTCTCTCCCGGCCGTAGGTCCCCGCTCCCGCAAACCAAAGAAGAAGAACCCCAACAAGGAGGACAAGCGGCCTCGCACCGCCTTCACCGCCGAGCAGCTGCAGAGACTCAAGGCCGAGTTCCAGACGAACCGGTACCTGACGGAGCAGCGGCGGCAGAGCCTGGCCCAGGAGCTGGGGCTCAACGAGTCCCAGATCAAAATCTGGTTCCAGAACAAGCGAGCCAAGATCAAGAAGGCGACGGGCAGTAAGAACTCCCTGGCAGTGCACCTCATGGCCCAGGGGCTCTACAACCACTCCACCACGGCGAAAGACGGCAAGTCGGACAGTGAATAGCCAAGGGAAAGGGGGGGTGGGAGGGAAGCGAGGGAGGGAGGGGGGAGGCAGGGATGGGGGGGCCGTTTGCAGTCAAAGTTTATACAATGCAATAATTTAATTAAAAAAAAAATAAAAAGAAACATAAGGGCCAGTGTATAAAGATTATACCAGCATTAATAGTGAAAATATTGTGTATTAGATATAATTCTGCAATATTCTATGTATATATAATTTACAGGTAAGGTGGTGTAAAAATCCAAGATATCTGATTATAAAGTAT
Organism: Lonchura striata; assembly: GCF_050655825.1. Classification (NCBI taxonomy): domain Eukaryota; kingdom Metazoa; phylum Chordata; class Aves; order Passeriformes; family Estrildidae; genus Lonchura; species Lonchura striata. The sequence continues at coordinate 8,193,358 of NC_140704.1, forward strand.
TTTTTTTTTTTTTGGTTAGTTTTGGTTTTTGGTTTTGGGGGTTTGGGCTTGTTGTTTGGTTTCGTTGGTTTTTTTGATTTTTTTTTTTTTTTTGGTTGTATGAAGTTTTAGATGCTATCTTTAAGATTTTTTTTAAAGCTTAAGTTAATTTTTTTATAGACTTAAGCGCAGTTTTAATGGACATTGGACGCTGTTTTTTGAAATTCAAAAAAAAAAATTAAAAACAACTTTTGCTGAAGTCCAAAGATTTTTATTGCTGCATTTCACACGACTGTGAACCGAATAAATAGTTCTCCTATTTGTTCTATGAGTTTTAACTTTTTTTTTCCACCCCACCCCTAACCTTTTCTTTTTTTTTTTTTTCCCCCTTTTTTTCTTCTTTTTTGGGTGGTTTTTGGTTGATTTTTTTTCCTTGGGGGGGGTGTAGTGTTTTTGTATTTTTTTTTTTTTTTTGGAGTTGGGCTGTCTGGGGCTGATTTTGGGGATAGACGAGGAGAATTTAATTTTCAAAGAAAGAAAAGATATAAGTAACGTTAGGGAAACAAATCTCAAAGCACCGTCTCGAAACATGCCCGGGGTCCTTTCCTAAGCCTCTGCTCCTTCATCACCGCCAACGAGAGCCACGGGCGCCCGTGGATGCGGAATGCAGGCGTGGATGCTGGGCAGAGATGGGGTTAGCACCCCCCTTCCAACTTATTGGGATAACTTCGGGAACCCCATCTCCGAAAAGCGGGAGCCTCTCCGGGATGCTGCTCCCTCACGGCCCCGCTGTCCCTCCGCGGAGGACAACCGAGGGATGGGGACCCGGCTCCGCTCCGGCATCACCTCCCCGAAACATTTGGGAGCGTTTTAGCCCCCCTTTCCTCCCCCAAAAAAATCCCATTTTTTAGTTGTACCTTCCTCTCCGCAGCGCGGTCCCCGCTAGCGCGACGCTCCGTGGCAGCGTGCGGGTGGGTGCCGCAGCCCACACCCCCATTCCTCACGCAGACACCTCCCTAAAATCGGAGTTTTTGGGGGGTTCGAGGCGCTGTGCTGCGTTGAACCCCGTTTGTCCCGGAGGGGGATTTGTCCCGCGTGGGCCTGGGTGTGCGTGGGCGGCTGCTCAGGAACGGATTCTCCTGCGACGCTGTTTGGGGGGGGGGGGGGGGGGGGAACTTCTCGCTTTGCCTTAAAACCTCTTTATTTTGCAGCTCTAATAGGTACACACTGTACATAGTAGTATAAAATTTAAAAAAGGAAAAAAAAAGGGGGAAAAAAGGAAGGAAAGAATCCAGCTATAAAATAAAAACTGTAATTTTAAATTCTGTGAATAACCATCAGCTGCTTAGGGGCCAGGATTAAATGACATTGCCTTTTAGCAAGAAAGCAAAGGATTTTTTTTTTCTTCTCTCCAGTTTATAAAACATGTGCATTTTACAATTGCAGTATCAAATATTTATAATCGGATGAAATATGAATGTTTCTATTTACAACTGTGTTCTCAACATTGTGAACATTCTCGCTGCATTTTGTGTGTTTCCATTCTCGAGGACTGCATTAAATAATAATAATTAAAAAAAAAAACAACAAAAGAACCCACTTTATTACGAAATCCAACCCGTGTCACTCAGACGTTATAATGGAGCTATTCGGGAATATATATCCCTAAATGTTCATACAGCCTTCAGACTGCACTTCTGAGCGTTGGAGCTGGTATTAGAAGTATGTCGTAGTTTTAATTCTTTACAGGGGTGTGTGGGGTGGGGGGTAAAATCTGTGGCGATTTATGAGAGAGGTGGTTTTGCAGCCAGGCGTTTCATCAGCCTTTTGACTTAATGAGGAAACTTTGGGGGATTCATTCCTAGGCTGAAGGAGAGGACGAACGCCAGCCGGCACCGAGCCCCTCTCGGGCACTCCTCCTCCCGCTCAAAAGGAGCTGAAAACGGAAAGGAAAATCTCTTTAATCTCGCGTACTGTCAACAGGTTTCACCTTTTCAAGACTTTAAATACCCGGTGGTGTGATGCTCTGACAGGCTGCGTTTGGAAAACCTCTGCTAGGAAAACACGTAACCCCGGAGCTCGGGAAGAGGGGATGGAATATTGCCGATGCCACGCCACGAAACCAGGCACCCTGTAAAATACTTGGCAGCCCCGGGAAATGACAGTACCACGATTTTAGGACAGGCTGGACAAAAATAAAACGATCACCCGCCTTGCTGCGACAAAGGGCACAAGAGCTCCGAAATAGCTTTCCGCAGGCAGGAGAGGGAGGAAGGGCAGAGCCTCACTCACCCTCAGGGTCGCTCCTGCTGCAGGGAACTCGCTCCCAGACAAAACCAAGGCGAATGGGGGGGGCGAGGGGGAAGTGTATTTAAAATTTTATTTTGTACTTTATTTTTCTCAAGCTGCTACTTTGGGATATATTTCTGCAAGGGGAAAAATTCTCCAGGAGCGGAGCTGCCGCTGGGACAGTGCACCAAGGGCTTCACCTGCCCGGAGGACCTGGGGCAGGGCTGAGTGCGGGATGTTACCAGGATACTGTGGGCTTCTTGCTTTATTTCCCCAGCCTCTCTGGTTTGCGTGCTTTTGAGATATATATATATATATTTCTTTTTTGTTACCTCCATTAATGGAGGCAGGTGATTTATAATCCCTCGGGAGAAAATCGATGGCAGTGGCCGCTCAAGAAGAGTTTTAAATCTGGTTTGAAAAATAGCTTCCGTTGTCTGACCGTACAAAATGGCACCGTGGGTGTTACACGAGGGCAGCTAAGTCCCACGGAGATATTATTTGTAATTTTTTTTAGGAAGTCACTAAACCTGCAGTGGGGGAAAAATTGGCCCTGCTCCTAAGAGTGCAGGCAGAAGTGGAGTTTCCACCTGTCCTCACCCAGCCTGGTAAGAAAAGCTGGGAACAGAAAACAGATGTGTGACACCAGCAGGAATATGTAGTTTTGGGTTAAAAAAAAATTTAGTAGTGCCACTTCTCCAGGCTTGTCCAGTCTGTGGAGCAAGTACACACACTATCTCGTTGCTGCTTGGATTTTATCCAGCCCAGAACACAGAATATTTGCCATTGGTAAGCAGTGCCTTCAGTGGGAGCAGCGAGCTCCTCACACGGGCCGCACTTGTCACCTGCCTCCGATATTTTGGGGAGTGCTTGCACGTGGAGAGGCGCAGGTTCGGAGGGATTCTCTCCGCTGCTGCCTTCGCCATCCTTGGAGCGGCTGCTGCTTCCCGTGCTCCGTCCGGACCGCGCTCCCACGCCCGGGCAGCGGCTCCCCGCTGGCTCGGCAAGGACCGCACAGCTGAATTAGCCCTCGAGAACTTAAAATTTAGAATTATTTTAACAGGAGGAGCTGCCGCACAAGCTCCTTTTGCAAAAGCAACAAGCCCTTTCTGAAGCAGCATTTTATTTTGGAAAAGGTAAAACCCCAACCCACGACAGCCCTGAAGCCGAGCCACAGCCTCCCCCAAAATCCGGCTGCGCCGGGGCAAGGGCAGAGGCAGGAGTGGCCCTGGAGTCACACGGCTGGCAGCGTTTTTATCCTGGCAGGCAGCTCGTCCTGAGATTTCCCTCCCCCATCTAGCGGGGCAGGCTCCTTCCCCTCCAGCCAGGGCAGAGGAGTTCAGTACAAAAAAAAAAAAAAAAAAAAAAAAAAAAAAAAAAAGGAAAAAAACCAAACTAACTAATCAAACGAAACAACCAACCCAGGAAAGTATTTCAGGGCCGAACAAAAATACATCTACACTTGCCCGCGCCAACCAGCCCCTCCGTGTAATTAATTAAGCTTATTTTCCCCGTAACTCTGTTCAATGAGTGTCTGAGCACTGAGGTTTAGTGAAGGTGTTCCTCCGCTCCGCTCCCTGCTAACGCAGGATGTACAAACCCACATCCAGGCACGATATATGCAAATATCCGCGCCATTGATTGTGAAATGCATATCAGAGTTAGAGGGAGAAACTATTTAGCTAGCTCGGGTTCGTGGAAAAAAAAAAAAAGTAATTCTGTATCCCGCTGATTTAATATCCGACCGCCACATTCAATCCCCGCCCATGCAGCTATCAAAAGTACCCCTGGGATGTTTGGATATCATCTCCAAACTAACATCTGTGATTATGAAACGCTCAGAAGGGGAAGGTTAATAACAATTTGTTTCAAAGG